>NC_053492.1:410270683-410636517 GCF_905171775.1 Rana temporaria
ATGCCGCGTACACAATTTTTTTAATTGGTCGTGAAAAACGGTCATGTGTAGGCTCCAGAGCATTTTTCTCGACGAGAAAAATGGGCATTAACAATGTAGAACCTGCTCTATTTTTTTCTCCTCGTTTTTCACGTCAAAGTTTTTCTCGTCGTGAAAAACGGTCGTGAGTAGGCTTTAATGAGGGGGAAAAAAACACGCATGCTCAGAAGCAAATTATGAGACGGAAAATTAGCATAATCAGCCCAAAGGGTGGCGCCATTCCAATGGAACTTCCCCTTTATAATGCCGTCGTACGTCACCGCACTTTGCTCGAACATTTTTTATCACGATCGTTTGTATGCAAGGCAGGCTTGAGAGGAATCACGTCGAGAAAAACATCGTTTTTTTTCCATGACATGAATAACGGTTGTGTGTACGCGGCATTACAGACTCCTGCACTATTTATATTATATTGTACATTACATACCTCTGATCAGAGTGTTCATAATTTGGCTACACCCATCGTTCACTACTGTACTGCTCTCCTTTGGGTTTTTAATTATAAATAAAACATTTCTTGTTTGAAGTTAGTTATTAGTTAGATAATTTACCTTCAGTAAGGTACGGTAATACGAATTGTGAAATCAATGCTGAATAATAAAACATCTGCATACACATAATAGAAGTTAATTTTTTTCTCAGTCTAATTTTGGAGCATGAAAAAATTATACCCAGTAAACGTTAACATTGACTCTTTTCTTAAACACTCATATATGGCTGTTTCTATTTCAATGCGTTCTGATATACTGTGTAATAGGACACATACATTATTTCTAACAGTATCATTACTGTAAGCTTAATCTTTTCCATATTTTAATTAAGACTCTAAATGCAGCATGACGGAGTTTTGATTATAAAAGACCTTGAGTTGTCCTCGGGTAAGTGTTTCATTTAATTACAATGTTATTAAAAAAAAGTTGCTCTGAGAAATGCTACCTTAAATCTTACTTGAAAGATTATTAGATTCTGGGTGGACTGCAGCAGGGGTTGATCCCCGCTGGGTTACTTATTATGTTCAGAAACTCAGTGAGCAGATTCTTCAGCCTCCATGGCCTTGAACTTCAGGGTTTAGCTTGATGAGAATTTGCAGTGTACCTGGCCCTTGTTTGTTGCTCATCAAGAGAATGTTAGGCCCGGTACACATGACCGAGTTTCTCGGCAGAATTCAGCCAGAAACTCGATCGGAGCTGTATTCTGCCGAGAAACCCGGCCGTGTGTACATTTTCGGCCGAGGAAGCCGACAAGGAACTCGTCGAGCCAAATAGAGAACATGTTCTCTATTTCCTCGTTGTTCAATGAGGAAAGTTGGCCTCGCCGAGATCCTCGGCGGCTTCACATGGAACTCGACGAGCAAAACGATGAGTTTTTCCCGTCGAGTTCCTCGGACGTGTGTACGGGGCCTTACTGTATAAGGAGAATGCAGCACAACAAGGTTATCCTCATCCAGAAGGAATGACAATTGCTTATTCCTACACATGCTTCACATGTACAGTATATTGGGGCAGCGCTTTGCTGCTATCTTGACATTGCAGTAATATGGAATGGCTTATGCCGCGTACACACGATCGGTCAAACCGATGAGAGCGGTCTGATGGACCGTTTTCATCGGACCAAACCGATCGCATGTTGGCCCCATCGGTTATTTATCCATAGGTTAAAAAAAAGCAATCTTGTTTTAAATTTAACCGATGGATACCTAACCGATAGAACAAAACCGATCGTTAGTAGGCACGTCCATCGGTTAAAAATCCAGGTATGCTCAGAATCAAGTCGACGCATGCTCGGAAGCATTGAACTTCGTTTTTTTCAGCACGTCGTTGTGTTTTACGTCACCGCGTTCTGACACGATCGTTTTTTTAATCGATGGTGTGAAGGCACGACTGACCATCAGTCAGCTTCATCGGTTAACCGATGAAAACGGTCCATCAGACCTTTCTCATAAGATGGACCGATCGTGTGTACGCGGCATTAGAGGAACAGGAGGGACTTAAACTGAAATTTAGGCAGATATTAAAAACATCATCAAGGGCCCATTTACATCATTATTGTGCATTAACACACATATGTACTCGCATTATGTTGCATAATTACATGCATTGCATTAAGACAGCTCACTCATTTTGCACTAAAAAGCACCAAGAACTGGTATTTGTACCATTTATTTCAGCACAGCGCAACTCAGTGCATGTTAGTGTATTAATGCATGTTTATAGGGGTTGTAAACCTACGTGTTTTTCACCTTAATGTATCCTATGCATTAAGTTGAAAAAACACCTTGCAGAAAATGTCCAAATCCGATATTTATTATAGCAAAAAGTAAAAAAATATTGCTTTCTTTTCAAAATTGTCACTCTTCTTTTGTTTATAGCACAAAAAATTAAAACCACAGAGGTGATCAAATTCCCCCAAAAGAAAGCTCTATTTGTGGGGAAAAAGGACGTCAAATTTGTTTGGGTACAACGTCGCACGACCGCGCAATTGTCAGCTAAAGCGACGCAGTACAGAATTGCAAAAAATGCTCTGGTCAGGAAGGGGGTAAATCCTTCCGGGACTGAAGTGGTTAACCACTTGCCAACCGCACTATAGCCAAATGATGGATACAGTGCGGCCAGCTAGTTCTGGGACGCCATCATATGAGTATCAGTGCCGTCTATCAGTGCCTATCAGTGCCCACCAATGCCCATAAGTGCTGCCTATCAGTGTAGCCTCATCAATGCCTCCTCATCAGTGCCCACCAGTGCCGCCTCATCAGTGCCCATCAGTGCAGACTATCAGTGCCCATCAATGGCCATCAGTGCCCATCAGTGCAGCCTATCATTGCCCATTAGTGCAGCCTCATCAGTGAACATCAGTGAATCATCAGGCAACTTCAAGTTGCCTCCAGGACAGTACAAGGCAACTTCAAGTCGCCTCCAGGACAGGAGGCTTTCCAGTGGCCAATCAAACAACAATCAGCTTTGTGGGAGGCAGGGGGGAGCGAGGGGTTTGCCTGAGAAATGTATGTTATCTTCCTGTATTGTTGCTTCAGTTAAGACAGTGATCCGACTTCTGAGGCGACTTCCATTGAAATCAATGGGTACAAGTTGCCTACAAGTCACCTAGAAGTCGCCTTGAAGTAGTACAGGAACCTTTTCTGAAGTCGGAACGACTTCAGTAGTGTACATTAAGACGGCTCCCATTCACTTCCCTTCATTTTCTCGACCGCGCGACTTGGGGTGACTTGAAGTCGGATCCCAGGTCACCCCAGTGTGAACCGGCTCTGAAACTCCTTCTACAAGCCTTAATTAGAACTGGGCTGGACACTGATAGAAGTCACGAGACTGCTATATACTGCTGAGGAGAAAAGGTATTTAGCCATTTATATTTAATAAAATAATTGCATTTCCATGTTCTGTGTACTGTAGGAGATCAGATATAGTGAATGTAGGGTCCTCGGTTTAGTAACACTTTAAGTCTAGGGGTACAGGAATAAACTGTAATACCTACTTTACTCCTCATTTTGGAAAGCTTCCACCATGCTGTGGCGATAGGGCCCCCCAAAGCCTCTTCTCTCATGTCCTCCTGCCAGCAATTGCACTTTGACATTATTACTGTAGCAATACCCCTGGAGGAGCTGCTGGTTTAGATTTGGGCCTACTGTTACCTTACTGTTCCTTGCGTTCATCTAGGGGTTCTCCTTAAAGAGTTATCTGGAAGAAATGTCTGCACCAACACAAAGTCTCTTTCAAGGGTTTTATTGAACAAAACTTTCCAACAGAGGGATAGAGGGATGGGGAGGACTCAGGTATCTTACTTGCAGATCACAAATATTCTCCTAGGTCCAGAGGAACAACTGTCTCCATGCTGGACTCAGCAACCACCGGATAGGCCCACTCTCACTTTTCTAAAAGACGGTGTGAAGCTCGATCAAAGAAAGTCTCTGCCACAGACTTGGTAGTAGAATTTGTTCATTAGTCTTTGCAACGGACTTGGTGAACTTAGAATTTGCTCGATAGTCTCTGCCACAGACTTGTGTACCCCTCACTGGGTTAGCTTCTGAAGGAAAAGAACACAGTTCTCAGTGCTAGGATCTTTCCACCGTTCCGGCAGCACTGTGAGGCAAACTTTGATCCGGATACATCCTCCAATTTAGTCCTGAATTGCTCTGTCCCTTCCATCAGGCAAGGCGACACAGGATCATCCCTGGATCAGTAGGCCCCAGTAACTTCTGGACCTACATCTCAGTTGCGAGGCCTCGGGCCAACGTGGCTCCGAGGCGGAAACTGCCAACACATCCCTGAGGCCAGGAGGGCCCTCAGGTGAGGATCGAAAAACGAACCCCACAAAATGGTGTCTGCCTCTTAAGTACCCTCTCCCAGAATGCACAGCAGGTTCACCACGCCCTCTGAGCTGCTTCTGGGAAAGATGCATCCAGCCTGCTGCCTTTCCAACCCTGACCAGCGGTAACAGCAACACCCATCGTCAGGAGGAAAATCATGCAACAGGCTGAACTGAGACAGAGCCACAATTTGGACACAATCCTTCTGAGCCAACTACTGCTCAGATAACTACAATTTTAACACATAGCGCCCACTGGGAGCAGGGTGCTACATTACATACAATGCAAAACCAGTAGTCCAGCTTTATATATGGGGATGATGAAGGCCCAACACAACCTGGAGGAACGGAGAGAAGAGGAGGGCCCCAGAAACCTGTAGGAGGTAAGTATTTTAGCTTATTTGTCTACCCCTGGACCTAATGAGTAGTTAATGATTGTAATTTGGGGGGACCCACTACAAGCATATCGTTTTCATAAATATCAGAGTGCAGCTTTAATAGATTTCATTGCCACTTTAAATAAATAATCTAAATTGCCTTTCTTAATTTTCTCTATTAAGTCAATATGCTGTTTTTCAAACAAAACATTTAATTATGCTAAAAGCAAAGGAAAAGAAGTCGAGGCACATTAAATGGCAATTTTGTATTTAGAGCTAGTCTTAGCTTGTGTTCTATTTAATAAAAAGATAATTAATTAAATAAAAATACTTGCTCTTCATTCATATTTGCTTACATCCCACAGTGCTTCTTTTGTTAAGGCAAACCACTTCTGAATAATTAGGAATAATAATTAGCTTTCAATAAAACAGATTTTGATATTGTTAGAAATTTGAATAAATACATTTTTGAAGAAGGAGAATATTTAATGTGTATGGTTGGGTAACATTTAAAACAAAACATACTGACCTAACATTTTTTATGTGCCCCCAACATGATCTCTCCTAACCTTCCTCCCAGGCGGCTGCTAGGATAACCAGCTAATTCAATCTAATTTGCTCGGTTTTATTTTATTCCTTTTTACACTGAAGTTATGTACCCCTGCTTTATCTGGGCCATCTTTATGAATTCCAGGTCAAATCTAGTAACCACCAATCAGGGCTATCAGATAAATAAGGTTATTTACATTAAATTGAATACATTCACATTTCAAAATAAATACAGATATATACAGTTAGCTTTAAAGTAAGCATTCCTGACCAGTACAACTTCCGGAAATGTTCAACAAAATCAACTGTATTTACTAACTAGAGAATTTCTTTAACCAGTTCCCGCCCTGCCTACAGCAGATTGACGGTCAGGCAGGACACTCCTCCTTCTGGGTGGACGTCATGTGATATCCTCCTAGTCAAAATGTTCATGCGCGCAACCCAGGGGCATGCAGCGTGGTGATCGGTGGTCAGCCATGTCCCTCGGACACAGCGCATTACTGATCAGGGTAAGGAGCCAATGACATTGGCTATTTATCATGTGATCACCTGTGTCCAATCACAGCTGATCCCAAGTAAACAAATGCTGCTTATTGGCATTTCTCTTCCTCAGTGTTGTCAGTGTCTGAGGAAAGGAAAACCGATAAGCAGCTTTCCTGTGACAGGGAAAGTTTACACTAATAATCAGGGCACTGATCAGTGCACCCCCAGCAGTGCCAATCAGTGTCTATCAGTTCAGCATATCAGTGTCCATCAGTGCTGCCTATGAGTGCAGCCTTATCAGTGTACATCAGTGCCGCCTCATCAGTGCCCATCACCATACCAGTGCTTATCAGTGCAGCCTCATTAGTGCCCATCAGCGCAGTCTCATAAGTGCAGCCACATCAGTGCCCATCAATGCAGTCTATCAGTACTCATCAGTGCAGCCTATTAATGCCCATCATTGCAGCCTATCAGTGCCCTTTAGAGCAGCATATCAGTGCCCATCAGTGCTGCCTATTAGTGCAGCATCATTAGTGTCCATCAGTGCTGCCTCATCAGTGCCCATCAATGCCCATCAGTGCAGTCTCATCAGTGCCCATCAGTGCAGCCACATAAGTGCCCATCAATGCAGTCTATCAATGCTAATTAGTGCAGCCTAAATTTTATATTATATATATATATATATATATATATATATATATATATATATATATATATTAGCAAAAAAAACAGTGGTGATTACATACCACCAAAAAAGCTCTATCTGTCTCAAAAAAATGGTAACAATTTCATATAGGTACACTGTTGCATGACCCCGCAATTGTTTTTTTAAAATGTGACCGTGCTGAAAGCTGACAATTGGCCAGGGGAGTCAGACATTTATTGCAGTCAGCCAGATGACAACTGACATCCACCTATAAAGGTATTCTTGATATTTGTGTATTTTCTTCCAAGCTATCCCACTGCTTGCATCAAGACTGAAAGCTCTTGGGAAGAGTACAGAGGCGGGTGTTTGGATGTTTTCCGAAGCTTTGTTCTCCTGGCCCCTCAGCCATGATCTGTCTGAATTACATAGAGAACCACACAGACTAAATAATGACATCACTGGATCTAAAGTAAAATAGATTTTGAAAATGTTGTTTTTATTTAAAATATCCCTTAGCATGTTGATGAGCAGAAAAAGAAGGAGCCAGGTAAGGCAAAATAAATGCAGATTCAATTTCACCTTTAAATAGTTAATTCTGGGGGGGCGTGGTCTAGCCGACCTTGGGAATGGACGCTTAATTGGAGGGCTCCCGCCGCTACAGACTGTAATTCTTAAAAACTGCGCCGGTAAGAGGACTGAACTATCGGGACATATTAGATCTGATACCCGCTTCCATGGAGATACGTCCTGTACAATTTTTTATAACCTCACCGGCAAAATTTAACTGAGTTCCAGCCCTTTAAAAAAAACAGCCCGGACTAGCAATGGCTAACCTACAGGAAGGCCCGTCGTATGCTGATAACCAGACGCAGGTTTATAACAGAGCAAATCCCCTTAACGCTGACCGGAATTCCCGTTATATTGCGGATCCACTACAGGGTCCTAGTTTGAACGATCTCCATTCAGTGGCAGCCGACATAAAAAATACTTTCAGTCACAAAATATTCCAACTGCACACCTTCCAGGAAAATGGCCAATAAGTAAAAGGGTGCTGAAACGATCACCAGCTGGGAACCGGAAAGCAAATCATGTACACATATTCGCCAGCACCTCAAGGATCATTTAAAAAACCTCCAAAAATTGAATGCATAATAGCGATCCAAAAAGCAACGTTTCGAGGCGTTGCTTTTTGGATCGCTATTATGCATAACATTTTTGGATGTTTTTTAAATGATCCTTGGTGTGCTGGCGAATATGTGTACATAAAAAATACTTTGACATCAGCCATAGCTGATCTGAAGATTGACATACGCGCAGTTACAGCGCGTGTCACTGAAATAGAAAAGACAACTGCGCAACAGAGCGCAGCACTGCGTCATGTGAACCGCAAGGTAGATACTAACACCATGTATCTCAGGGACTTACACCGTCAAATAGAAGATCTGGAGAATCAAAGCAGGAGACACAATCTAAGGGTGCGGGGACTACCCGAATCGGTGGATTATGAACGGCTTTCCCCGATAATATTAGGTATATTCAACTACCTATTGGGGCGCCCGCCCTTGGCTGTAATTAAGATGGAACGCATTCACAGGGCTTTGAGGCCCAAGGGCAAACCGACTGATCCCCCAAGGGATGTTATATGTCACATCAATGACTTTCAACTCAAATAAAATATTCTAAGAAATGCGAAACTGCGTTCCAATCTAACATTTGAAAGCTTTACAATTTTAATCTTTCAAGATTTGTCAAACATAACTCTTCAAAATAGACGTGATTTGAGACCTTTACTTGACGCATTACGGGACAAAAACATCATTTATAAATGGAAATTTCCATTTGGGCTGCAAGCAACCAACCAAAGTCACACAGCTCTATTGAGAGTACCCGAAGATTTTCATGCTTTCTGCAAAGCTATGGACATACCATACATGGAATTGCCTAATTGGTACGCAGAATTTCGATTTAACCACTTCCAGACCTGCGCACGACGATGTACGTCCTATTTTTAAAGACTGATATCTCGGTAACGGCAGCAGCTGCTGCCACAATCGAGGTATCAATCTTTAGTGTGCGCGGTCTGGAATCCGATAATGGCGGTCTCCGCGGCGGATTCACCGCGAGATCGCCATTATCGGTGGCGGGAGAGGGCCCCCCCCCCTCCCGCCGCTCTCCTGCGCCCTCCGCCGCTTACCGGAGCCGTCGGTAGCGGCGGAGGCGATCGGGTGCTGTCGGCTGGTGAGCGGGGACGAGACTGAAGGAAAAATCTCCTTCGCCCGTCCCCATAGCTCGGCTGGGCGGAAGTGACGTCAAAACGTCAGTCCCGCCCAGCCTCTTAAAGAGACAAATTTTTGTTTTGGTCATTTGAAAAAATGACATTTTTTTTTTTTTTTTTTTTTTTTTGCATTTAAGCCCAAATATGAGATCTGAGGTCTTTTTGACCACAGATCTCATATTTAAGAGGACCTGTCATGCTTTTTTCTAAGGGATGTTTACATTCCTTGTAATAGGAATAAAAGTGATCAAATTATTTTTTTTTTTTCAGTGTAAAAAATAATAAAATAAATAAAAATAAATAAGAAAACAAAAAAAAAATTTTTTTAAAGCGCCCCGTCCCGACGAGCTCGCGCGCAGAAGCAAACGCATACGCGAGTAGCGCCCGCATATGAAAACGGTGTTCAAATCACACAAGTGAGGTATCGCTGCGATCGTTAGAGCGAGAGCAATAATTATAGCCCTAGAGCTACTCTGTAGCTCAAAAAATGCAATCTCTAGAATTTTTTAAACATCGCCTATCGAGATTTTTAAGGGTAAAAGTTTGACGCCATGCCACGAGCGGGCGCAATTTTTAAGCAGAAAAAACTGTTTTAGTCTTGCAAACACCGAATCTGAAAAACACCTAAGGTCTGGAAGTGGTTAAAAATACCACTAAAGACTACACGAAAGATGACGCAATGGAAACAATCCCATCCAGATTTAGAAGACGACGCTCCCAATCCGGTGATGACCGACCAAATTCTTCTGGTGTACAAGGCTCTGATCTCCTATCAACAGATTCGCCACGTTCCAGAAAACCCAGAAGGGAAAAATTAGTTCATTTTGCTTCATGTATTATTTTCCTAGGTTACCTTGACATGCTTGCATTTTCTTATATTCTCTCTTTGTTTCATCCCCAGAATATAACCTCTGGAGATGAGCTTCAACCATATTTGTTGTTGTTTATTTGAAACTACTCGAGAAAATTAGCTCTTTGTTTTATTTTTGTTATATATTTGTAGCTTGAGCTTCATGAGCTGGGTGGATGCAGTCTTTTTCTTTAATATTACTTGTTTGAGCCCTGGTTCACACTGGGTACGATTTGGAACGATTTGAGATGCGATTTGACATGTCAAATCGCATCTCAAATCGGCGGCAATTGTCGGCAATGGCACTGTCCTAATCAGTGCGACGCCGCATCTGCGATTTCAAAAAGTAGTTCATGTACTACTTTTTGCGATTTCGGGCCGCGATTTACATTAAATTGCGGCCGAAATCGCGGCAAATCGCGGCAAAATCGCGGCCGCAAAATCGCGGTAAAATCGTGCATTTTACCGCGATTTTGAATTCGCAGCAGTGTGAACCTAGGCTCACCCTTGTTCCACACATTGATATTACTACCCATTTAGTTAAGTGTACAACAATGAGGTCGGTAATTGTATTTCTCTAACGTGGAATGTAACATGTTGCTTTTCTCATAATATTATTTTAAAATAAGTTTACCTGTAGATTATTTCCAGACAATACTCTTAAACTATTTATCTGCTAATTAAATGGTGTATGTTTTACTTGAATGGTTTAGAGAGAGGGAGAGAGAGACTTGTAAAGCGCAACACATGCGAACTGAATCGCCTCTGGGCGCTGTATCCATTTCATGGGTAAGGAACCCCTTGACCTCAGAAGAGATGGGTTTTAATCTTTCTCCTGAAGGCCAAGTGGTCCGACTCCAGTCAGATGGTGGTTGGTAGTGCATTCCACAGGCGAGGTCCCTGGACTGCAAATCTTCGATCTCCTTTGGACTTGTATCTGGCCTTGGGTATCTGGAGGAGGTTTTGATTGGTGGATCGCAGAATGCGATTGGGGTTATGGGCTTTTATTTTTTCGCATAGATATTGGGGGGCATTTTCTTGAATACACTTATGTATTAGACAGAGTGCCTTGAAAGTGATTCTGTCTTTTACTGGCAACCAATGAAGGGATCTCAGTGAAGGTGAGATTGATTCCCATGGTTTTTTCCCAGTCACAAGTCGAGCGGCCGTATTTTGAACGACTTGCAGACAAGTGATTTGGTATTTGGGGAGTCCTAGATAGAGGGCATTTACGTAGTCGAGTCTGGAATTGATGATTGTTCCCACCACGACTGCAATGTCCTCTTTCGGGATAAAGGGCGTGAGTCTGCATAGTAGGCACAGCAGATGGTGGGATCCGCTGACTACTGACCCTATTTGTGCATCCATTGTCATGTAGGTATCGAAAATGACTCCGAGACTTTTGACTTTGGTGCTAGGGGTGATAGTTTTACCCAGAATGGGTGGGGGAGTCCATGTTGACGCGGGGTGATTTTTCCGGTTAGCGTGAAACAGGAGAAATTCTGTTTTCGAACCATTGAGTTTAAGATAACTGTTTGTCATCCAGTTATCTATTAGAGTGAGGCATTTCTCTAGTCCAAGAGAATGATCCTTTTTGTTGCAGATGCGGAAATACAGTTGTGTGTCGTCTGCATAGGAGTGGTAAAGTAACTTCTGGTTACTGATGATTTCAAAGAGAGGGCGAAGATAGATATTAAACAATACGGGCGATAAGGGAGATCCCTGAGGGACTCCGCATGACACCGTACGTTTTTCAGAAGTGAAAGACCCCAGTTTATATACACGAAAAACAATGTTAGATTCCGGTCGCCCATTATTCCTTGTTGATGTATATCCGTTCACTGTGATACTTTACTGCTACTCACTTTGCCAGTCTGTTAGCGGCGGACGACCAGTCGATTTGGTTGTTAATTCTTTGAGTTGGTTCACTCCAACCCCCACATAGTAGTTCTTACTGGATTTATTCCAAGTAAGATACTACTTCTCTTTGTACCGTATATATTCCCCTATAGGGAATCTAAAAAAAAAATGTTATCGCTTTTTCTTTTATTTTTCTAAACCGGTATTACATTTTGAGTTTATCATACTCAATAACTAGTTCTCCCCTTATCCCTCTATCCTTATTTTTCCCTTTATTAGACTAAAGGAATTCCCCTCTTCATTGTGAATATGGCACTCCCCACTAATGTTAAATTGAACTCACAGAGGAAAGTTAAGCTTTACTCCTTTAATGTAAAAGGTCTCAATATTCCAGAGAAAAGATCAAAACTAATGCTACTGTTAAAAAGATCGAAAGCAGATATAATATTTTTACAAGAGACTCACTTTAAGACAGATAAATGCCCAACCTTTACAGACAAAAAAATTCCCCATATTATCCACGCAACAAATCCAGAATCCAAAACCAAAGGAGTATCAATACTAATATCTAAACACTGCCCTTTTCAAATACAAGATACTAAACTTGGTAGTGACAGCAGATACGTATTCATCAAAGGTTCTTTGTACAATAAACCCGTAACTCTAGCTAACACGCCCCATTTTTTAGAAATACAATTCAAACTCTGAAGTCTTTCGCAATTGGCTCATTGATAGTAGGAGGAGACTTCAATTTAGCCCTCAATCCCCTATTAGACACCTCCTCTGGTTCTTCCAAAACCTCATACAAAACCCTTAGTGTGATTAAAAACTTGTTGCAAAATCTATCCATACATGATACTTAGCGTATACTGAACCCCTCCTCCAAGGATTACACTTTTTACTCTCTTCCCCACAATACCTACTCTAGAATAGACTACTTTTTTTATCCCAAAACGATTTGAATATTATAGAAAATGCCACAGTGGAACCCATGATCTTATCAGACCATAACCCAATTACCTTGACTTTATCCTTCATGGATAAACCTATTCTCCCTAGAACTTGGAGACTCGACGATTCCTTACTCAATAGTGCTGACAATCTACAAAGACTTGATTCAAAGATCTCCAATTACTTTAAAGATAATAATAATGGCGTTGTTCATCCTTTGATTGTCTGCCTTGCACACAAATGTGTCATCAGGGGTGAATTAATCTCATTAAAAGCAGAAAGGAACAGATTGAATCAAGCTCTCATAAATACTCTGACTGGTAGAATTAATACCCTAGAACTCTTGCATAAGCGCTCGTTAGCACTGAATACTCGTGAAGAACTTTCAAAAATCAGATTAGAACTAACCCAAATCCTGGAAAAAAAGGTCAAACGCAACTTTATTCTCTCTCAATTTTTTTTTACGAATTTGGGAATAAAGCGGGTAAACTATTAGCCAACACCTTACATTCGACGACCAAAAAATACGAGAATATATACTCTATAGAACTGGGTGGTACTCCTGCGCTGTGATGGATAGGTGTGGGAGGGATGGAGTGACAAAGGAAGGAAGAGGAAGGGAAATGCAAAACTGGAGGTGGGCACTGCAGCAAACAAAAAGGAGGTCTATCCAATGAAGGACGAAGGTGAATGCAATAAGTATGAGTGTCTGCGCTGTGATTAAACTAATGAATGGATAAAAACAAGAAAAAAAGTGACGAAAGGGGGGGGAGGGGAGGGGGGGTGGGAAGGTGGTGTTTGAATCAGAGAAATCAAACGATGTCAGATGCAAAGGGAAGTGACCTACAACAGTGGTGAATAAGTCCAGTCCTGACTGGACTGAATAACAGTGAACACACTAAAAAACTAATAAATATATAAAATATATATAATGGCTGGTGTGTGCTACACAAATAAATGTGAAACAAAAAATTGCAGTGAGTGCAGACCCAGATCAAACTTTTCTAGTTGCACTGATCTGGGTCTGCACTCACTGCAATTTTTTGTTTCACATTTATTTGTGTAGCACACACCAGCCATTATATATATTTTATATATTTATTAGTTTTTTAGTGTGTTCACTGTTATTCAGTCCAGTCAGGACTGGACTTATTCACCACTGTTGTAGGTCACTTCCCTTTGCATCTGACATCGTTTGATTTCTCCGATTCAAACACCACCTTCCCCCCCCCCCCCCCCCCCCCCCCCCCCCTTTCGTCACTTTTTTTCTTGTTTTTATCCATTCATTCGTTTAATCACAGCGCAGACACTCATACTTATTGCAATATATACTCTATAACTGATCCAAAAGGTAATAAATATACTTCTACCACAGATATTGCTAATCAATTCCGTATTTTTTATTCTAAATTATATAATCTACCACCTGAAACCTGTTCCAAAAATTCACCTTCAAGGAAAGATTTAATATCAGAATTCTTAAAAACATACAGCCCTAAACCTTTAAATTTAAACATAACAAAGGATCTTGATAAACCTATAGAGTTAACAGAAACTCTTACTGCACTTGGACAACTAAAAACGGGAAAAAGCCCTGGACCAGACGGTTTCTCTGTTAATTACTACAAAACTTTTAAAGATATATTGATCCCCCACTTCATTAATACATTTAACTTTGACCCTGTCCCATCCCCGCTTCCTAAAGACCTTTTAGAAGCTCATATTGTTATGATCCCTAAACCAAATAAAGATAAAACACTAGTATCTAATTATAGGCCCATTTCTCTTCTAAATATTGACATTAAATTATATGCAAAAATCATCGCAAATCGCCTATTACCACTGATTCCTCAAATTATCTCCCTCGACCAAACGGGCTTCACACCGGGGAGAAAAGCTAAAGACAACACTATTAAAGCCCTACATATTCAACATTGGCTAATTAAATCCAAATTCCCAGGTTTTATGTTGTCCCTCGATGCGGAGAAGGCCTTTGACAGGATCGCTTGGGATTACATGCATGAAGCTCTGAAATCTTTGGGTCTGCAAGATCGTATATTAAAATTTATCAATCTTTTATATTCATCTCCCACGGCGAGAATTAAAATAAATGGTGGCCTGTCGGAGGCCTTCTCCGTGGCGAACGGCACTCGTCAGGGATGCCCTCTATCGCCAATAATATTCATACTTATCTTAGAGCCGTTCTTATGTAAATTACGAGAAAATCTAGACATTAAAGGTATTAATATTAATAATAAAACATATAAATTGGCGGCCTTTGCGGATGACATCTTATTATTTCTAACTAACCCAATAGTAACAATTCCCAATTTATTAAAAGATTTTTCTTTATTCAAGACCATATCGAATTTTAAAATAAATTTCTCAAAATCCAAGGCTCTAAATGTTTCTTTACCCACAAATATAGTAGACCAATGCAAACTTAATTTCCCATTTACATGGGAAAATGATTCTATATCATACCTGGGAATTACCTTGTCATCAAACATGAAAGATCTATACACTAACAATTTCATACCCCTGTTAAACACAATCAAGAGTGATTTACTTAAATGGGATAAAAGATTCTTCTCGTGGTTTGGAAGAGCTAATATAATCAAAATGAATATCCTACCTAGAATTTTATACTTGTTCCAAACAATACCTATTAGAATCCCATACACATTTTTCAAAACTTTTAAACAAATTTGCTTAAAATTTTTATGGAATGCTAGACAACCCCGAATCAAGTGGGACAAACTTATGATCCCAAAACTCTTAGGTGGAATTGGGCTGCCGGATATTAAAAAATATTATTGGGCCTGTCATATGTCTAGAATTATCAACTGGCACCTCCACAGATTCACTAAAGACTGGATAAGTTTGGAAGAATCTTTATTTTCTTCACCTTTAAAATATCTTCCTTGGATTAATCCTAGAATGATCCTACGAACAGCTAACACTCATCCCATTACAGGAACCTCCCTTAAGATCTTTAGATCCCTATGCAAAAATGTTACAATTTCTACTACCTATGGGCCTATAACCCCAATTGATCTTAATCCCGAAGTATTCCGGAGACCTTATACTATCGCTTCCTCCAATTCGACTTCCAACATAACTTACAGAGCTGAATTTTTTTTTTAACAAGGTAACCTTCTGTCCTTTGAAAATTTCTCCACTAAATTTCCGGATTTTGGCATTTCCCCGCATGACTTTGAATTGATCATTCAATTCTTGAACAAATTTGGTCTCACAGATATCTGGCAAAGACCCAAAACCCACTTTGAATCTATTTGTTTAAAAAATGCACCTCAAGGTCATTTGATATCCCTCATGTATGATATTTTGAATTCGACAGTAGACCCACAAATGGACGATACTAATATAAAATGGGAAAAGGAACTGAAAATTTCAATCTCGAACGACCAATGGGAATCCATTTTTTATCGCCTGCATAGAGGATCATTAAATGTCCTAACTCAGGAAAATAGTTACAAGATATATTCAATGTGGTATAGAACCCCTTATATTATTAATAAGTGTAATCCAAATATTTCCCCTTTGTGTTGGCGCTGCAAAACCGAAACAGGTACATTACTCCACATTTGGTGGGAATGCTCACTTATTGCGACCTTCTGGAAAGATATCCACAATCTTATTACATCTATTACCACTTATACCCCAGACTTTACAGCTGAGCAATATCTACTACATCTCTCTTCCTTACCCAATTCAATATATAAAAACTCTATTGTCATACATCTTATCAATGCAGCCAAATTATGTATCCCCATCAAATGGTCCCACGCTTCTCCCCCTAAAATCTCGGATTGGATACGCAAAGTTGACCATATCGCTAATATGGAAGACCTAATATTTCAATCTATAGACTCTTCTAGGAACTTCCATGATAAATGGGCCTGTTGGTTTCATTTCACGAAATCTACAGAATATCAAGTATTGTTACATACATGACCGATCCTGGATTTGTTGTTGTACTTCTGTCACTCTTTTCATTGATTATATATTATTATTTTTCCAATAAATTTACAACACTAGAATTCTCATTTTCACCAATACCTATAGCTTTCCTTATTCTTTCCTTTCCCCCTTGGATGTTTTACTACGAGTTATATGTCCTCATGATATATTTTTGTGGTACTAATCTTCTAATGCACTCATTATTATATGTTAATATTTGTTATAGACATATTGTTACTTAACCAACTCTATGTATGCATTTTAATATTGATATTCTGTATGTACTTGTTTATCTTAAAACCCAATAAACATTAAAAAAAAAATAGTTAATTCTGGTTTAGAAAATAAAAATATTGTTGAATCCCTGATCTAGTGACCTGATAAAAAAGATCAAAAACTAGAAAACATGTTTTCCTCTGAGCTGTCTGTTTATTGTACATTTTTCACTTCACGGTCAATTTACAATTTCCTTTGTGAGCTCAGAATGTAAGTAAAATTATTAATTATATTTGGGATGCACCACTGGGCACATGGCCCTAGACAGGCTAGTCATCCGTTTATTTTAGGCTTACACGTGTGACTCTTTCCATACGCAGGTTGAAGCTTATCAGACATTTTGCTGGCTTTTTCTTTTCCTTCCAAATTAAGCAATTAGCAAACAAAGGCCAACACTCAGACATCCCATTTCAGCACCGCCAGTACAAATAGATTTAGCAAATGTACAGCTCATTTTTACACTTGTTCAAACACGTGAAGCAACATTTTGCAGAAGATGGACAGAAACAATGCAACTTAAGTGAAAATTTGCTTAGTTCATTAAAGCTGAACTCCAAGAAGGATCTAAAAAAAAAAAAAAAAACCTTGCAGTGTGTGCCTTGCGGTTGAAGCCCAAGCACCCCTGGAGATTGTGACAGGGATTGCAAGGCCAAAAATAGTATGGTTGCAAGTTAGGTTGGTCTGCTGGTATTGCTTCTGGTAGTGATTGACTGGTTGGTACTTCAACAGATGGCAGAGATAGAGGAGACCTGAGTGGAGGAGACGGTAGTATGCAGAAGCCAGTGGGTCACCCGTGACAGGTGCAGGATCAGATGTGAGCATGGTCTAGATCAGTAGTCTCCAAAGTGCAGCCCAGGGGCCAGATGTGGGCCCTTTGCTTGCTTTTATGTGGCCTTTGGGATGCTATTTTATTAACTGACAACAACAACATGCACAATCAGTGACATCAACGATGGAGCACAGTTTATCCCAAGGACACCAACAATGGTGCCCATTAACACCAAAGATGGGGCACAATTCCTCCCAATGACACTAACAATGGGGCCCAATGACACCAATTAAAAATAGTCCAAAAATATGGTCTCCTAAAAGCTCTTATTTAAAAAAAATAACAGTGCCCAGTAGTAGCTCCTTACTGAGTAGTAGATAAACAGATGTGAAGATACCTTCAACGGAAAATACCATAAAAAAAATCAGCGGGTCCTAAGACAATTTCCTCCTCCACCAGTGCAGGAGAGGAATGGCGCCATTTGCAGTCCCCGGCGTCCAAATAGAAATTCAAGCAGAAGGGAAGGCCAGAGGCAGGCAAAGTCAGTAACAGGAAATCAGAAACCAAAGTAGGGCTCATGGGGACAAGATGTATATGGGAGCAGAAGGTCATCCAGCAACCTCTCATGGCTGCTCACTTCCTTAAATAGGGCATTTGATGCCATTTTCGACTCTGTGTATGCACGTGTATTAACGTGACTGTCACATGCCTGCGCACATTTCTCCGCATCTGAGCATGTCCATGCAGCATGCTGGCAGACGTGGCCCGACAATATTCTTCTATAATGTGCATGAGCCTCAATTTATAGCACTTAGACTGGTATCAGTCTGATCTTTCATTCCTCTGCTATCACTTCTGACAATCGAACGCGATACCAAACAATTCCCGAGAATGGCCCCGTCCCCTTATTTCCCACAGCATGTGATTGGCAGCCCAGCTGTGTATGTTTCTTTATGAGATTGTGTAGAGGGGGTGTGTCCATTGCTTCCACTAAGGTCACAGATTACACTCAGCTCCCTAATCTATGCTGCACAGTGTGTGACATAAGATCCCTGTGCCCTGGCTTCTGGAGCTGAGAAATGCAGTCTAAATTCTGCACATTGGCTGTGGAGAAGCTGACTGCATATAAACATTTACAGCTTATGTAGGAGAATTTGTTTAACCTCTGTGTTTTACCTGAGGCTAGTTACTTCAGTGGGTACATCTTTACAACCACATTGACCCTTGCAGTTCGGGGCCACAGCAAGGGTATTTTTTGTTCCAGTCTGGGGCTCAACTTTAAAGACATGTAGGTGGATTCAGAAAGACTTAGGCTGGCGTATCAGTAGATATGCCAGCCTAAGTCTGAATCTGCGCCGACGCAAATTTAAGCGTATTCTGGTAACCAGATACGCTTAAATTAGGCTCAGATACGAGCGGCGTAAGTGTCTTACACCGTCGTATCATAAAGTGTACTTTTTAGGCTCACCGCTAGGTGGCGCTTCCATTGTGGTCGGCCTAGAATATGTAAATGAGTAGATACGCCGATTCACTAACGTATGCTTGCCCGACGCAGTAAAGATACGCCGTTTACGTAACGCACTTTCAGGCCTAAAGTTATTCAATCAAATAGCTGGACTAGTAATGTTAAATATGACCGTCGTTCCCGCGTCGAAATTAGAAAATTTTACGTTGTTTGCGTAAGTCGTCCGTGAATAGGGCTGGACGTAATTTACGTCCACGTTGAAACCAATACGACCGTGCGGTGTACTTTGCCGCAATGCACACTGGGATATGTACACGGATGGCGAATGCGCTGTTCGTAAAATACGTCAATCACGTCAGGTCACCCCCCATTAACATAAAACACGCCCCCTCATCCGAATATGAATTAGGCATGCTTACGCCCGCCCGATTTACGCTACGCCGCCGTAACTTAGCAGGCAAGTACTTTGTGAATCATGTACTTGCCTCGCTAACTTATGGCGGCGTAGTGTAAACACGATACACTACGCCGCCGCAAAGTTAAGGCGGTCTTTATGAATCCAGCTAATGGACTAAAATCAGCACCCACGGGCATGAAACAATTCTTGTTTGAAAAAGTAATTCTCAGCTGGGATAAGTGATGATCCCCTGAGAGTTATTCTCCAGTGAACTAGTATTTGGTTGAAGTGGATTTTCTCAGAACACCCCTGTTTTTTTTTTTTTGATGCGATGAGGACAGCAGCATATTTGTTTAAACACCAGGGCTGGGCTTCTGCATGGGCCATAGCTTTGAGCAGCAGGCCTGCGAGGGGCACCACAAAGCTATCTATAGATATTGGGCCAGATTCACGTATCTGGGCGCATCTTTGTGCGTGCGTAGCGTATCCTATTTACGCTACGCCGCCGCAACTTAGACAGGCAAGTGCAGTATTCACAAAGCACTTGCTCCGTAAGTTGCGGCGGAGTAGCGTAAATGGGCCAGCGTAAGCCCGCCTAATTCAAATTATCAAGGCAGTGGGCGTGTTGTATTACAATGAGCAGTGACCCCATGCAAATTAGGGGCTGAACGAATGGCGCATGCGCGCGCATGCTCAGAATCACAACGCAAATACTTCCTAAGATACGTCGGCTCAATGCTTTGTCGATGTGAACGTAACCTACGCCCATCCCCATTCACGTACGACTTACGCAAACGACGTAAAATTCTACGCTGTTCCGACGGTTCTGACGTCCATACCTTAACATGACTTACCCCTGCTTTATGAGGGGTAAAGTTACGCCGGTCATACGCCTTACGTAAACAGCGTATATTAGTACGCTGGGCGCAAAAACGTTCGTGAATCGGCGTATCTAGCTCATTTGCATATTTATAATGGGAACGCCGAATGCGTCCAGCGTAACTATGCTCCCACGATACGCCGGCGTAGGCAAGTAACGTCGGACGGCTGAAGCCATGTTTTTGGACGTATCTCGCTTTGTGAATCGGCGTAAAGATGCGACGGCGCACATTTGAAATTACGGCGGCGTATCTGGAGATACACTGGCGTACATTGTTTATGAATCTGGCCCATTGTTCTTATATTACTGTGTATAATTTTTTTTTTTTTTTTTAAAGTGTATTTTGTGCGTGTACTTGAGAGAGGAGCCAGACTGCAGGAGTTGGGAGGCCTCCCCCAGAGGCAATCTGCCACCTTTCTCCATGCCCCGGGTGGCAATGGCGGGTGTGTGAGGGGGTCCTCCCACACAGCCCGCCCTACCTGCTCCGCTTTGAAGCCCAACAGGGCAGAGGGACTCCCTACAAAGGGAGTGAGAGGATCTAGCCCGCTCAACCAGCCCCGTTAATCATTTGCCTCTCTTTTTAGAGACCGTGTGGTCAAAGTGCGTGCATGTTAACCCAATTTCGAGTGTGTGTGGGAGGGGGGTGGGCGTACTAGGCGCAGGCTTATCTCGCATAGCACACCCACCGGGAGCCGGGCTGAGACCACCAAACTCAATTCACATGTAGCCGAGACCGGGATCCGAACCCCTAGCTGCAGAGGTGAATGGCTTGTCAGCGCAGTGCCAATCGCGTTGAGCCACCGCAGTTTCTGTGTATAAGTAAAAGGTAAAGACTGCTTCACTGCTAGAGCAATCCAGATGGGTCCTAACTGCTGGAGGATTTTGTTGCTAGAGTTTTGTACTTACCATTTATCATTCTAATTATGTACACCTAGAACCAAACCCCAATTTGGATCTAAGCGCTGGTATTAATTTAACTCAAAGTTTAACTGATACGTATATTACTCTCATTGATGATATCTTGAAATTCCATTGGGAAAGGGCAAAATCACATCTTCTTCTTCATCTATTGATTACCACATTTACAACAAAATACCGTATATATGTAACCTGCAGAAATGTTGTGCTTTTCATGTTATGGATATTCTTATATTGAGATTCTAAAATACTCTATCAATGAGAGTGAATATCTTTCCCGTCTGATCAGCCATTGTTTTTTTTTACAACAATTTTTTTCTTTGTATAAATAAAATTAAATTTCTTACATATTTGTGTATTTTATTATTGGTGTCCTTAAAGTCCTGTTTACCCATTTGTACTCTATACAATAAAAATTGGACATGTACTGCTAACTCAGGTGTACTAAAAGGTGGACATGTATTAGTTACTGGGATGTAGGAGCAGATGGACATATATTGGACACTGGGGTGTACTAGAAGGTGGACATGTGTTTTTCACAGGGGTGTACTCAGGGCTTTTTTCAGGGGGAACTCATATCCACCACCTCTGGCTCAGACCCTTGGAGGGGGGGGGGTGGTTACTCACCACAATCACTTGTAAACACAGAAGTGACAGTTCTGCACTATGTGTGTAACCCCCCCCCCCCCCTGAACTCTGCACTCTGTATGTATTGCAATCCTGGTATTTTATGCCCCTTTAAGACCCTCCTACTGTTCATGAAATTTGACTGACCACACCCACTATTTGATGTAATTTGGAGGGTGTGTGTAGGAGGTTGGGTTTTGGGGGGTCCTGATTGAGTTCCAGCACCTATTGTTTGAGGAAAAAAAGCCCTGGGTGTACTAGAAGGTGGATGTTCTATGATGTTGATGTATATCGGTTACCAGGAAGTAGAAGAAGGTGAACATTTAAACTGCTGCTGGCAAGCTCCACCACTGAAGCCTTTGGGAGATACTATATAAGAAGGGTCTCTGTATGCCAACCTTTTGGAATGAGTTGATATTAAACTAAAATGCTTGATAAACTGAATTTCAACCTATAAACCAAACTGTGAAAATAGGACAAAATGTAGCACTCATGAGATCAGAACCCAAGTACCAATCGCTAAATAACTGTAAACAAATCACTAGTGATAAAACAAATATATATATATATATATATATATATATATATATATATATATTGTCCCACGTGACATGTGACTAATTAATAACTTAATTAATAGTCCATAAAGTGAAGTGATATTCAAACAAGATTCAATCTTCTTAAAATCTTCCACCACACCGACGTGCTTGTAACACCACCCCTCTGGAATCGCACTCACCAGCCAAAATTGCCTCCCACTCTCGTGTTTGGCTCAAGAGCTTGTTAATTATAAACTCCAAAGGGTTAAATGACCATCCACTGTGTGTTTCAACTAAGGACAAAACGACCATCCAATATACAACTGTGTTTTAACTCAGGGTTCATCCACACATGTAAATAAGAAAAAGTGCTCCAATAATGTAAAATAGTAACGACCAATTTATTAAAATCCACACAAATAGGTAGATTCAGGTAGATGTGCCTACACTTACGGCGGCGTAGCTTAGCGTGTTTAGGCTACGCCGCCGTAAGTTAGCTGGGCAAGTACATGATTCACAATGTACTTGCCTGCTAAGTTACGGCGGCGTAGCCTAAAGCGGGCAGGCGTAAGGGCGCCGAATTCAAATGTGTGTAAGGGGGGCGTTTTTTTTTACTGCGCATGCGCCGGGCGCCTACATTTCCCAGTGTGCATTGCGGCTACGTACGCCGCACGGGCCTATTGATTTTGACGTGGACGTAAACGACGTAAATCGCTATTCGCGGACGACTTACGCAAACGACGTAAAAAAATTTGAATCTCGAAGCGGGAACGGCGGCCATACTTTAACATTGCTATTCCATCTAATAGATGGAATAACTTTAGGCCTGATAATGGCTTACGGAAACGGCGTAAATGTACTGCGGCGGCCGGGTGTACGTTCGTGAATCGGCGTATCTACTAATTTATATATTCTACGCCGACCGCAATGGAAGCGCCACCTAGCGGCCATCCGAAATATTGCAACCTAAGATAGGACGGCGCAAGCCGTCGTATCTTAGATATGTTTAAGCGTATCTCTGTTTGAGCATACACTTAAACATAAGTCAGCGTAGATTCTGAGTTAGGTTGGCTTATCTACTGATAAGCCGGCCTAACTCTTACTGAATCTACCTAAAACACTTCAATCATTGCACTCACATGACAAACTTTAAAAACCAGCCTTGAAAAATCACAGCAAACATGTGTATATGATGGTTCTGCAGTGCTTTGCGGTCACAGCGGACCCGGACCCCAGAATCACTTGTAAACACAGAAGTCTGGTTTCTGTGTTTACAAGTGACAGCTCTGCACTCTGTGTGTAACCCCCCTGAACTCTGCACTCTGTATGTATTGCAATCCTGGCATTTTATGCCCCTTTAAGACCCTCCTACTGTTCGTGAAATTTGACTGACCACACCCACTATTTGATGTGATTTGGAGGGTGTGTGTATGGGTGGAGGGGTTTTGGGAGGTCGTGGTTGAGTTCCAGCCCCTTTTGTTTGAGGAAAAAAAGCCCTGGGTGTACTAGAAGGTGGATGTTCTAAGGATGTTGATGTATTTTGGTTACCAGGAAGTTGAAGAAGGTGGACATTTAAACTGCTGCTGGCAAACTCCACCACTGAAGTCTTTGGGAGATACTATATAAGAAGGGTATGCCAACCTACTGATACCTTCCCAAAACCAAGACATCATTTTGGAATGAGTTCATATTAAACTAAAATGCTTACCTGACTTGTTCTGATATCATTTAAAATATATCTCTGGTGTAGGTCAACAAGAACCAAACAAATACCAGCCTGTAAAAATAAATGATTGTAGACAAATTCATTGAACCAGTATAGATGACTCACTGGCCCTAATAAATCCTGCACATAGTTGTGATCTTCCATGTCAACAAGTACATCAACTGGGCATCACAGAGTAAGATTGGTACTGCGTGTTCTCAGATTACCTACTTAAGGGATCAGAGAGAGTTCTAGTGAAGAATGAGGCAGCTATACTAAAATCTTTAACAATATTATTCAGGCAGCATTTAAAAAAACCTTTGATGTTTACTACAAAGGAGAGAAAAAAAATGCAGTATTAAGAGACATTTATTTTTAATTATGACCTTTAATAACAAAACACTGAAAAGTACATTGGATAAATTATTCACAGACTTTTTCTCTTCGGTTAATTATTTTGTAAATGTGTTCTACTGGTAATGGATGTGTGTGATAGGGTTCAGATACCATCAATATTAATGCATTTTTCTAGACTGTAGAAAGTAGAACGCCAGCCAAAGTGTTATATTTCGTTTTGGATAAAGGGGGAAGGGTTAAACTTTATGTAAGGCTTTTATGGCTTTTAGCATCCCCATTGGTCAGGCTTACTTCCTGTCACGTCCCTCTACAAGCCATCCATACCCTATACAAATGTAAAAAAATGGGCTGGTGTTACACTTTAAACACCTCAATATCGGACACTTTCACCCCCTTTCTGCCCAGACCAATTTTCAGATTTCAGCGCGGTCACACTTTTTGTGTCATGCAACACTATACCCAAATTACATTTTTATAATTTTTTATTTATTTCTTGCCAGATTATTTTTGGTGGTATTTAATCACCACTGGGTTTTATATTTTTTGCTATATAAATGAAACAAATATCAAAAAGTAAAAAAAAAAAAAACCTGTTTCTTTATTTCTGTTATAAAATTTAGCAAATAAATAATCTTTCTTCATAAATTTAGGCTAAAATGTATTGTGCTACATGTCTGTGGTAAAAATAATCCAAATCAGTATATAGTATTTAGTCTGTGTGAACATTATAGAGTCTACAAACTGTGGTGTATATTTTAAAAGTGATCAAAACCTGATATACTGACTGCCTATCTTCTTTATTGAGGCCCTTTCTGGAAAGTATACAGTCCATGGAATTTAGTAAGAGTCATGGTGAGTTTTTTTAAGTTGTAATGTTTTGTCACATATTTTCAAAAATTAAGAAATGTAATTTTTTTTTTCACAAACTTGACATTTAAACAAGCATAGGGCATACTTACAATTACATCCCAAAATACATTCTGCTATGCCTCTCGAGTATGAGGATACCACATGTGTCAGACTTTTTCACAGGCAAGATGCATAGAGGGGCCCAAAGTCCAAGGAGCACCTTTGGGCTTTTAAGGGCCATACATTGTGCATGTCATTTCCTGACTACCAATCACTGATCAGGGACACAGCAACATGTGTGGCAGTGATCATAAACAATATAATTGGTGTGATGGTGAGTAGGGACATGGTAATTGGTGTGGCAGTGATCAGGGACAATATGACTGGTACAATGTTGATTAGGGACACTGTGAGTGGGTGATGGTAATTAGGAACACTCACTGGTGTGGCAGTGAATATGGACACTGTGAACAGGTGGTGGTGAGTAAGGACAGTGTGAGTGGACTGCAGTGATTAGAGACACTGTGAGTGGGTTGCAGTGATTGGGGATACTGACTGGCAGCACTGGTCTGCTGACATTGTACTGGTTGTAGTGGTGCTCAAAAATAATGGCGCTGACATACAGGGATATAAGAGCAACCAGCCATTATACATGAGTACATGATGAGCGCATTATCACCACAGTGACACTTCACTTGCTCTGGTGACAATATATATATATATATATATATATATATATATAGGGCTTTTTTTCAGGGGGAACTTGGGGGAACTCAGTTCCACCACCTCTGGCTCAGACCCTTTGGTGCCTGCTCACCACAATCTGTGTTTACAACACACAGAAAGTCTGGTTTCTGTGTTTACAAGTGACAGCTCTGCACTCTGTGTATAACCCCCCCTGAACTCTGTACTCTGTATGTAATGCAATTCTGGTATTTATTTCACCTTTAAGACCCTTCTACTGTTTGTGAAATCTGAACGGGTCGTGGTTGAGTTCCTGCACATATTTTCTGAGAAAAAAAGCTCTGTATATATATATATATATATATATATATATATATATATATATATATATATATATATAATATCTATATATCTATACTGAATATAATTATTTTTTTAACATTGTCACCAGAGCAGTGCAGTGATACTATGGGGAAATTATAGTATCACTGATTGCTAATACAGTCATCATCACTGTAATAAGCAATCAATATTACTTGGTCACAGATATCACATGGTACAGGACACTGTGATTGGCCCTGGTACCAATCACAGAGATCACACAGTAATATACACATCATCAAGAATGACATCCTTGTTTACTATTCTAACTGTGATTGCTGTGATTGGTCAGATTAAAGGGAATGTATATAAAGTGAGAGATATCCAGTATATGAAAAGGATCTGAGCTATACTGTATGGGAGCTGCCCTGCACAGTAGTTCTGCTTTACTGCTCTTCACAATGCAAGTCTATGAGTCAACCATCTCCCTATTAGTGAAGTACAGCACTCCCTCCCAAGTGAAATCTACAATTTTTATATTTTAAACCTCCAAGTTCTTGCTTTACACTTAGGCTGGCTTCACACTGAAGTGTCAGCCGCGCTATTTGTAGCGCGGCTATACCATCGTGTTTACCGCGATATTCGGCCGCTAGCGGTGAGGTTTTAACCCCCGCTAGCGGCCGAAAAAGGGTTAATACCGCCCACGTTGCGGCGGTATTACCACGGTATTACAGCGGTATTACCGCGCTTTCCCATTGATTTCAATGGGAAGGCGCGGTATAGGAGCAGTGAACACACTGCTCCTATACCGCGGTAAAGATGCGGCTAGCAGGACTTTTGGAGCGTTCCTGCTAGCGCATCGCTTCAATGTGAAAGCCTTCGGGCTTTCACATTGAAGAGTACAGGGCATGATTTTTCATGCGGTATAGCAGTGCTATTTTTAGCGCTGTACCGCATGAAAAACGTCCCAATGTGAAAGGGGCCTTATAGAAGCAGCTTACTAACCCTATTCTGGGAAAAACATTTTTTTTACTTTAAACTAAGCTTCATATATCATTACAGGATGCTCGGATATGCATAATGTGCAAGCACTGAATTCCTAATAAATAAAACATTCATATTACAATGCAGTACATGTGACATTAAAGTCCAGTCTAACTAAACTTAAAACATTTTCCACCCCTTTCTAACTCCTATTCTAACTACACTGCCAAAGAAAGAGGCCTATATGCCTATACTTACCTATACTAATGGCACTCCAGTCCAGTCATGTGATTGGCTCCCAGTGGTCAGTTTCAGGGGAGAGGAGGAACAGCTGACAACAGATGCCCTTTAGTAAGCCTATGGATGATGTCACCACCCAGGCATTCCATACGCTGTTGGTGTTCTCTCTTCTCCCCTGAAGTCAGCCTCTAGGGAGATCATGTGACTGAATTGAAACGCTCTGAAAATACTGTACATAGATATAAGTACGGTATCTTCCTTCTACAAAGTAGTTAAAATAGGAGTTGGAAGTGGGGTTGAAGCCATTTTAAATTGAGTTTATTTTAAGTTCACAAGGTAGGGGTTCACACAGGGGCAGACTGGCTGGGAGACAGGGGGGCAATTGCTTCCTGGGCCACTCTGATGTCCTGTAAAAAGGCTGCACTTCGTTCGTTACAGAAATGCCTAAATGTTTCCTGGTAAAGAGGAGTAAAAAGCCCCCCGGTGTCCTACCGAGTGTGGGATGAGGATAGAGCTCAGCCCGTCCCTCTGTTATGGATGGTGTACATCGTGTCCGAACAGTGGCTGACTCTGTGCCCCGCCAGAGGCTCTCCTCCCCTACCCAGCGCCGCCCCAGCTCCATCCTGCAGCCGCTGTCCAGCTTCTGCCCGCCAGTTCAAGAACCAAGAGTCCGGGCAACAGGTGTTGTCCAGCCCGACCCGCCCAGTAAATAGAGGGTTCCTGTAGCAGAGCTTTAGCCTGGGATGTGGGTTGGGAGGAGGTATGGAAGAGGGAGACCGGGGGGGGCTCTGAGTCAATGCACCATGGGCCTCTGGGTTGTACTTGTCCCCTGGGCCAAAAGTTGCTAGTCAGCCCCTGGGGTCACATATACTTTAACATGCTAAAGCTTAAAAAAAAAATACTGATCGGTTTAACATATACCTTAAAGATGCATTGCTAATTACCAATGTAATTTCACTGTTTTATATAATAAAATGAACATACAGTACATAACAAATCAGATAAAAATGAAGCTGACACTATTTTTTATCAATATGAATCTACCAGTCATATTTTGGAGAAGCTGCATGTGGTCATCAGAAGGACTTCCAAGCTAACCTCATGACCCTGACGTGTCTACCCTAATCTTGTATAAAGCCGGAATGCAGAAAATCTAAATTTTCCAGACTGCCATATCTGATATTTATCTATCTAGAAATTATTGTTTTGACATGCACAGACAATTTTGTCAGACGTGACTTACCACACTACAATATGATTCATAGCTTTGTGATAACAACTAGACTCTTCATACTGCCAACAGTCTGGGTGATTAATTATCTATTGAGCCTGCTGAATAAATATTCAAACCTTACATACACAGCTGGATCACTGAGGAGGAAGACTCTGATATGGCAAATCTAAATTGACATCTGATCTTTCATATAAAGGTAATCTCCAGAAGACCATTGTTCGCCATGTTCTGTTCTTTCTCTTACCTTACTACTCAGAAGTACGTCAACTTAATGCCACGTACACACCATCCGAAGACAGATCGTCCGACTTTTTTCGTTTACTAGTCGCAAGTAGAAATTGAATAGGTTACTAAAGTCACGAAACTTCTCGTACGACAGAAAAAAAATCGGAAGTGATGTCATGTGTTGTAATGTATTTGTGTAGTATTTTCGGACGACAACTGTACTGACCAAACAAAAATCGTACAATCTGGTATCGTACGAGAAAAATTTCCGTGCATGTCCGATAAAATAGTATCGGATGAACTAAAATGATCGGCTCGTCCAGCCTTGTACTAACGATCCGATTATCGGACGATTCTTCCTCGGACGACATTTTTCTTACAATATTAGGATTGCGTGTACGTGTCATAAGGCACCTATCAGACATGCCTTAAGTTTGTTTAATCGGTGTATTGCCGAGGTTTTATGCATATTGTTTATTTTGAGGTGACATAGGCTTTAACCTCCACTTACTGTGTGTATCACTACCCCCGTAGGAGCTGCTGGTTTAGATTTCGGGTTTGCATGTTACATTTGTAGCTTCATTGTCAGGGTGGTAAAGTCCATAATAAAGGCAATGTCCAGGCAGAGGTAAAACCTCCAACAGTTATGCCGTGTACACACGACCAATTTTTTCAACCTGATCATTAAAACAGCCTTGCCTACACACGATCGTGAAAAACAAATGCAAAGCGCGGTGACGTACAATACGTACGACGGCACTATAAAGGGGAAGTTCCATTCGGATGACGCCACCGTTTGGGCAGCTTTAGCTGATTTTGTGTTAGTAAAAGACGATTCACACTTTTCTGTCTGTTACAGCGTGATGAATGTGCTTACTCCATTACGAACGGTAGTTTTACCATAACGAGCGCTCCCATCTCATAACTTGCTTCTGAGCATGCGTGGATTTTTCACGTCGTTAAAGCCCACACACGACCATTTTTTACAACCTTAAAAACGACAACGTTAAAAACGTGAAAAAAATAGCATTTTTCGGAAAAAAAATTGGTACCATGGTACACCTGCGTTCCAACATAAGGCCAGGGTGGCAACACCAACTACAGGCCACAAGGGAAACTACTAAGTAGTACCACAGCCAGAACAGAGGTGAATTTGGGTTAATCAAACAGATCTGGGCCCAAGTACTGGCCCAGACTTCCCCTAAATTTAAAATAGCGTCCCCCAGAATTGGGGTGGGCGCTACATGTGTATCATGCATGTAGAACAATAACGCAATATTAGTTTTCATTTACGGTCAGCATTGTTTCTACTAAATAGGTATAACTGGGCTATACCAAAGTCCCCCATCTATCCTTTACTGTGCTCAGTGAAACCCGGATCAGATCTTATCCTTTTCAGATGCTCTATGCATAACAGTCAAGCATTAGTTTATGCCGGAGGAAAGCATCTCATAGGTTTTAATGATCCTTGAAAACAACAAGTGGGGGGCCCTGAAGCTGCACTTCAACTTGCATTGAACTTAGCCAGTGCAGTCAATCAAGGTGCACTCGAGCTTTTTGAATCAGTGCAAAGTCCATGCACACCTACACTGGCAGAATGACAGTTTCATGAATGCATCAATGCACATATAGAGAGTTTTGAACCCTAAAGCAAACCTGTGCTTCAGAAGAAGTATTTAAAATAAAGATCTGGCTGCATACCTACATGCATACTGTATATGGTAGAGACCTACCCATTCTCCCTATAGCTTTAGATGCTCCAAAAGCACATATTTTAAAAAGGATTACTGTAAGGCCTCGTACAGACGGATGGACTGTTCGCTGATGTATTTATATTGTGGGTCTCTTTTTTCATTTTTTTAAAATAAAGGAATTGTCAAAAACTGCTTTCGCTTCTCGATTCTAATTTACATTGCATCTACCTAAGGGTGTCCTGGCCCTAACCCTCTCTCCTACAGTTCTGCTTAAGAGACAATAAATCTCTTTGCATTCAAAAAGTAGCTGGTGCCTACCTGTTCATCTTGCATTAAACCCACCATGCCTTGTAACCCACTCAACACTGAAGGATGTCAGCTCTCCCTAACTCTGGAGGTAACCATTAAGCCAAAAGAGGCCCGGGACTTTGCTACAGTTGTATTTCTCTTAACATTTTGTATGGCTTTTGGTATAGATGGTGCAAGTGTAATGGTTGGTCCAAGAGACTCGGTGCTATGGCTTGTCAAATCACAGCAGTCTTTAATTTATCACATTTACCTGTCAAATTGCTGCATTGTGTGCTACAGATGGCTGTAAGACTATCTGTGTAACAGAATGACCCATGACACCCAGAGACTTTTGAAGGATGAGGGGTACTCCTGTGCCAGCATCACTAATAACTCTTGGGTCGAGGTTTACCCTGTGCCCCTTTTGGGCATAGGGTGACTGAGAAATATTAATTATAAATTACATGAGATGTGACTGATAACTGATAATTCATATTGCAGGATATCTTGAGATATTCAAGTGGTTATTCTGACCCACACCGGGTCAGTGGAGGGTTTTCATTCAATGTGAGGACACAGGCTTTTGAGGTGTTAATTGGGTCTGCTCCAAGACCTTTCATTATGTATGCTAATAACACTGTTTGTGTGAAGATGCTATTGATGATAGATATGTGTTGTGAGTTAGCAGTCTAAGGGTCAGATGTCTCCTTTCAGGGATAGGGAATTAGCATGTCAATTATGTTTAGTAAAGGAATGTGACTTCTCAGCTGTAGTAATTAGGTCATGTTAAATCGGTGCCAAACCGTCTGACATAGAAATGTGTATTATGCAGGTGAATCACTTAGTATCGGACCGGACGTCTGGGGAATAATTAACTTCTCTGAATGTCATTCTCTGAAAGAATGTGATTGAAGCCCCCCCATTGTGTGATGTGTGGGTGGAGAGTTAATTTGTTCCTTTGATTACTGTAAACATGCCTGTACTGTATATAAGAGAGCTAAGATACCATTAAAGTTCGTTCATACATTTTGACTCAGAGAATGGAGCTTGTCTCGTTTATTTTGGGGAAATCCATATGGATAGTGTCTGTTGGATTGTGGAGTGTCGGAAGCTGTCTTGGGTTGATGGAATGGGAATATCGTAAACGGTGGTGACCGTTACAGTGGTGGCACAGCAGTGGGATGGTTCCATCGCCGGAAGAACAGCTACAAGGACACAGGACAATGGAGACACAGTATGAACGGCTGAAGCTCTCTTCCCTCATGGACTTACTGGAGAGCCGGGGCAGACCGGCCAGCAACTGTAAGAAAAGGGACATTATTGCAGAACTTGTCAAAATGGATAGAGCTGAACGGCCCGGCGTAACAGACAGGACACCCGAGGAAGAAAGTTTTGATCGGGCTGTTAAACGAGGACTGGCACAGTATGGTCCTAATTCTCCACCGGAGATCGTAGACCTGGTTATAGCGGCTGTGGATGCCACTTGGCTACATCAAAGAGGTGCTGCAGCAGCAGAAGTCACAGCAGAACCAACTGAAGAGAGATGAGAGGTACAGATACCAGTCTCCGTGGAAGAGGAATTTAGAAGGAGGTTACAAGAGATGCGGATACAGCACAGAGGACCAGTATCAGAGGAGGCCCTGCTGGGATGGTCGGATGTGATTCGTTGCCAACTCTGGAAGGAAGCGCTAGCTCTTGAGCAGCAACACCAGGGGAAGGTCCTCCCCTCCATCCATGTAAGGTACTGGCCGCAGTATGATGCACGAATGCCGTTGTTGGGGGAACAATCGAAGCAGGAGTGGACAGCCGAGTTAAGCAGGCTGATACGGGCAGAGGTGCGGTTAGACGAGAGCTACAGAGCCCTCCGGTGGTATGTAGCCCAAGAGTGCCTGTGGTCAGCGGATGACAGCCCCACGGAAGGCTTTGACTATGATGGCCTGGGACTTTTGTATTGGAGGATGTCCAGTGATCCTGACTTCGGGGATGACCGGGAGTGGCGCTTGGAGGACATAATGGAGCACAGAGAGGAAAAATTGAATGTCTCGGAAGGCCACTGGTTACAGGAAGATTTGGAGTTTCTGGCCATTCAGGAATGGGAGCTGGAGATCGCCTATAGACAGCTGCTAGACTCTGCTCAGCAGCAGGGTGGGGCTCCCGTTGCCTGGGACTATGAGGAAATTTCAGATGACAGTTCTGAAATCCTGGCTGATCGGCAGTGGAAAATATGAAGATTGCCATTCCCAAAGCTGAAGCGGATGAGGTGGAGTTCCAGGGGGCTAGGGCAGTTGGCTCATCTCCCCAGCCACAGATTACAGAACGTATGGACTTAATGGACCGTTCAGAGGATGTTACGGTTTATGCCTACCCAGCAGAAGAGCTGGCAACAGAGCAGAGTGCCAAGAGCCTCTGCTCTCAACTAGCAGGAGAGGGAGTTCCTGTGGTAGTGGATGGGACTGTGGTCTCCACTCACAGCAACCCAGCAGAAGAGCTGGCAACAGAGCAGAGCGCCACAAGCCTCTGCTCTCCACTAACGGAAGAGGGAGTTCCTGTGGTAGTGGATGGGACTGTGGACTCCACTCACAGCAACCCAGCAGAACAGCTGGCAACAGAGCAGAGTGCCACAGGCCTCTGCTCTCAACTAACGGAAGAGGGAGTTCCTGGGGAAGTGGAATGGACTTCAGTCTTCACTGACACAACCCCAGAAAATGGTGCGGCACTGAGACAGGAGGATGTCAGCTTTGCTTTGCAAGCACCGGGGGATGTTCACCTACCACCAGTGGATGGGACTTCAGTCTCCACTGGTATACCCCAGGGATGGGGGGCAGTTGGCCCAGATCCCCAACAGCATGATGGACTGAGCCCAGTCACCCTGTCTTCTCTCTGGCGGCTGAAAGGACTCCAGGGAGAAGGGCCAGTCCAGGCCTCTCCCCAGCGGCAGGCATGTTCTCTGAGAGAGGCAGAGGTTGGCTGGGTGAGTAATGCTCTGTTTGGAGCAATTTATTTGGGGTACGGTATGGATACCAGCATTGGGGGACTGGAACTACTGACTAACTTCCGAGTCAACCCGTTTGGGATTCCCTCCTGTGTCAGTCTCCCACCGAAAGGGGAGAGATGTAACAGAATGACCCATGACACCCGGAGACTTTTGAAGGATGAGGAGTACTCCTGTGCCAGCGTCACTAATAACTCTTGGGCATAGGATGACTGAGAAATATTAATTATAAATTACATGAGATGTGACTGATAACTGATAATTCATATTGCAGGATATCTTGAGATATTCAAGTGGTTATTCTGACCCACACCAGGTCAGTGGAGTGTTTTCATTCAATGTGAGGACACAGGCTTTTGAGGTGTTAATTGAGTCTGCTCCAAGACCTTTCATTATGTATGCTAATAACACTGTTTGTGTGAAGATGCTATTGATGATAGATATGTGTTGTGAGTTAGCAGTCTTATGCCGCGTACACACGGTCGTTTTTTGTGATGAAATAAAACAACGTTTTTAAAAACGTCATTTAAAATGATCGTGTGTGGGCTTCACATCGTTTTTTGTCTTCTAAAAAACGACCAAAAAAAATTCGAACATGCTTCAATTATTTATGTCGTTTTTCAAAATGTCGTTTTTTTGTGTCATAAAAAATGATCGTGTGTGGGCTAAAACGACGTTTTAAACAACGTTTTAAACCCACGCATGCTCAGAAGCAAGTTATGAGACGGGAGCTTGAATAGAACAGAGTGCCGTTGTATTTGTTGTACGTAACCGCGCTTTGCTAGAGCATTTTCAGAAAACGATGGTGTGTGGGCAACGTCGTTTTTTATGATGAAGTTAGAAAAACGTTGTTTTTTTTCATGATGAAAAACATTGTTTTTTTTCATGATGAAAAACGTTGTTTTTTTTCATGATGAAAAACGTCGTTTTGTTTCATCACAAAAAACGACCGCGTGTACGCGGCATAAGCGTCAGATGTCTCCTTTCAGGGATAGGGAATTAGCATGTCAATTATGTTTAGTAAAGGAATGTGACTTCTCAGCAGTAGTAATTAGGTCATGTTAAATCGGTGCCAAACCGTCTGACATAGAAATGTGTATTATGCAGGTGAATCACTTAGTATCGGATTCCGGACATCTGGGGAATAATTAACTTCTCTGAATGTCATTCTCTAAAAGAATGTGATTGAAGCCCCCCCATTGTGTGATGTGTGGGAGGAGAGTTCATTTGTTCCTTTGATTACTGTAAACATGCCTGTACTGTATATAAGAGAGCTAAGATATCATTAAAGTTCGTTCATACATTTTGACTCAGAGAACGGAGCTTGTCTCGTTTATTCTGGGGAAATCCATATGGATCGTGTCTGTTGGATTGTGGAGTGTCGGAAGCTGTCTTGGGTTGATGGAATGGGAATATCGTAAACGGTGGTGACCGTTACAATCTGCATCTATGAATTCCTGAAATTTGTGATACAACTATAAATTGTTGCAACTACGTGCATAGTGGTTATGTACAGTATGGCCTCGTACACACGACAGAGATTCTCGGCAGAATTCGCCGAGAAACTCGGTCAAAACCCGGATTCTGCCGAGAATCTCTGTCGTCTGTACAGTTTTGGCTCGATGGAGCCGCCGAGGAGCTCGACGAGAAAATAGAGAACATGTTCTCTATTTTCTCGTTGGCCGCGTTGTTCTATAGGAGAAGGCGGCCCGCCGAGCTCTTCGGCGGCTTCATCCCAAAACGAGACGAGGAACTCGACGTGCCAAGCACGTCGAGTTTCTCTGTCGTGTGTACGAGGCCTCTGTCTTTGCAAAGTTATTCAACAGTTTCAGGTATAGCCTAAGGATTCTACAGCTTTATTCTACCAGGTGCTTTCCTAAGCTTGACTGTGTCAATCACATTCAGAACCAATATGATGCCCTTGTAGGCGGGGCCTACTCACCCTGCACACAGGAATACCTTTCGTGCTGAGTAAGGGACCAGACGGACACTGTGGTCATGTGAAAAATCTTAAATTAAGGCAGTTCTCCAAACTTTCACTGTGTGCAGTAAAAATACATTGCCCCATGTCACTACATACTGTAACATATATGTTGCACTAGGAGAGACGTGCTGAGCCTGCGCCCACTGCACCAGTCCAGTGTACCACTGTTACCTCACTCCCAGTAACAGAATGGGGTCACGTCGTGAACCTCATGCATGCACCCATTAACTACTTTACTTTCAATACCCTGTGACCAGACCATAGAGCTCTGTAAGGCGGGTTTGGATCCGGTTGCTATTGGATACCGACCACTAGAATATCAACCCCCTCGCTACAGGAGGATCTGTCACCTTACATGGTACCACACCTAATAAATGGTTGCTTTCTGTCTTGAAATCATGCTTGGTTAGTCTTTGCAACAACACTTCTCTTTTTATCTTGCTGAGCTGACCCTTCTGTAGGGGTGGTACTTCATACCCCATTGTGCTTTACAGATCCTAATTCTTTAACTACACCAGAACCAACATGCACCCCTTTGAATAACTTCAGACCAGGCTTAGAGCAGATATTGTAACTTTAATGATCAGATTGCGGCATAGCAGTTTAATGTTAACAATGCCCAATTCATAACCCTAACTACAGTAGTGTTGTTGCCCAGGCATACCTCCAGGACGTTAGAGTCCTTTTTGGCATTCTACATGGCTTGGCTGTCTCTGAAAATCCTAGGGTCTTCAGCAGACAACAAGGCACATCAATCCCAATTCCTTGAAGAAAATAGAACCCACCAATCCGGCAAGGAATTGTCCTTGACCTCAGCCTTCCCCCTTTTTATAACACAGGTGTGCTGGTTAGGACCAAAAAGCCTGGGAATAGCGCTTATAACAATTAACCCTTTCACCCAGCCTGGGTCAGTTGCTAACTTGCCAGAACTACAGCATTTAAACTGCCTACACCCTGTTAGGCTATTTTCAATGAAGTGATTATGCAGACTGCTTGGTAACTGTGGACAGAATAAGCATCAATTTACAAGATACTATAACTAAGTGATGCTTTTTTTTCTTCAAGAACTTCTCTCAAATTTCACCCAATTCAATAAAATGTTCCAAAGCGATTTCCTTTCCAGTGTTTTCTGGAAAGAAGGGTGAGAGGGGAGGTGGAGCCACCTGGGGTGTTTAAGGAGCCATGACCAATCCCCAATCTGGATTGGCAGGGGGGCAGGCCTCCTTAAATACCCAGGGTCAGCTCAGCTGGGGAGGAGTTGTCAGGTGGAAGAGCTGGAGTGAGAGGCTGTCAGGGCATTTGAGGGAGCTCCCCAGTCTGAGGGGGGGTGACCTTGGGCCTGGGCACGTGTGCAGTCGGGACTACTTTTAGGAACACATGGAGAGGTCCTGGAATGGAGGCACAAGAGAGAACTAGGAGAGGACAGCTGGAGAGAGCACTGCTAAGAGAATCCAGGGAGGACAACTGGTCACAGTCAGGAGGGCTGGTGAGTGAGGCATAGTCAGGAGGACTGGGGAGGCATGCCTGAGAGGACTGGGAGTTTGCAGTCTGAGATGGGTGCAGAACCAGAAGTGTGGACTGTGGTGGAAGGGGCAGTGGAAAGAGGCAGCTGCAGCCAGGAGGGCTACCAGGGCCTGAAGAGGGCTAACTGGGATCAGTAGCCATAGTAGGGCAGCTAGCACAAGGACTTTTCTGCTACACTATTGGTCCCAGCCTGCAAAGGACATTTGCAGAGGCCTGGCTTAGTCAGTGCCAGGACTAACCAACAAATAATGCTAGCTGTTCGTGGTGAACCAAGTGATGTGCTGGAGGTGACTAGAAGTAACAGTCTGCAGCAAGTGATGTGCTGGAGGTGATTAGAAGTAACAGTCTGCAGCGAGTGATGTGCTGGAGAAGTTATAAGCTTCCAGCAGATTTGTGCAGGAGGAAACTGAAGGAGTATGTACAGGGAGTGTACATAGTTGTCCAAAAACCAGGGCCGGACTTACCATTGGGCTTGACTGGGCTCAATTTTTATTTATTTATATATATATATATATATATATATATATATATATATATATATATATATATTATTATTATTATTAAAGGGCCCAGAAGTCTCCAGGACCCCCGGATGGCAACCCCCCTTTTTTTTATAATAATTTTTTTTTTTTATATATAAATATTTTTTTATTAAAGGGCTCAGAGGTCCCCAGGGCCCCATGTGGCAACCCCCCCCCCCCCATTTTTTTTTTATAAATGTTTTTTTAAAAATGTTTTTTTTTTTTTGTTTATATTTTATTTTTTTTATTAAAATGCCCAGAGGTCCCCAGGGCCCCGGATGGCTACCCCCCTTTTTATATATATATATATATATATATATATTTTTTCTTTATTTCTCCTTTTGTAAAGGCCCCCCCGCTTCTCAATTTGCGGCAGCCCCACCGCTTCTCAATTTGCGGCAGCCCCCCCACTTCTTAATTTCAGGCGGCAGCACCCCCCCCCGGTTCTCTGCTCCAGGGGGCCCATGCCTTAAGCTGTGTAAGGGGCCCCAAAATTCCTGATGGCGGCCCTGCGCATACCTCCCAACAGGCACGGATTCTGCGGGACTTTCCCGCACAGACAGCTTCTTCCCGCAGTCCCGCGAAAGGGTTAATTTTTCCACACTGCAAGAGGAGGCAGCACGGAAGCAGGAGGAACCGGAGCGGTGTGTGGAGGACTGTGGCTGCTGAAGGGAAGAAAGCCGACAGCCGGGCTAATGACAGTCTGTGGCCCCGGCTGTTGGCACAGGTGAGAGGCACTCCCCCCTGCTCAACAATTGCAAAACCCCCGGAGGAGCTGCTGGTTGTTTTGGGTAGCACATTTACCTCGTGGCTCTTCCGAATTCCTAGGGGTGAATTGTGCATATAGCAATAGTAAAAGAAAGTCTGCAACAAGTGTCTTTGCTGTGCTCTTTATTACCCAGCCAGGTAAAAACAATGAACTGGTGATGAAAGGGATAGAGTTTGCAGGAAGATAGAGAACAGCAGATTCAGGCGTAGTATTTGGAACAATCCTGTTCCAATATGTAACACTTTCCGTACCACTCCTGCCTGAGTGGGTTTAGTGTACGCGGACAGGCCTCTCTCACTGACCTGGCAGCCGGAGTATCACTTGAACATTTGTAGGAAAAGTCTCTGCCACAGACCCTCCTTGGTGAACGTCAGGGAGACACCTCTGCCACAGGCCCTCTCTGATTGTAGTTACGGAGGCAATCCTCCTTAGACGGACTCCCCACCGAACAGCACTACCGCTTGGGATCCTCAAAGGTGGGAACCCAGTCGTTTACTGGGTCCCCGTCGCTGCTCAAATGCTCCGGGCCAACATGGCCCCAGAACCAGGAAAACCGTGTTGCACGCACGCCCCGGCCAGGTAGGCCATAATGCCGGGGCTCTGTGATGTGGCCACCCTAAAGGTGGGTGCCACACTGGACGAAGAAGACGACCCAGACCAATGGAGTCTGCCCCATAAATACCCTCCCCCAGCAGCCAATCAGGAGGGTTTAGCCTCACTGTGCATGCTGGGGGAGAGTATGTATGGGGCAGAAGAGCACCCAAACCTTGACTCCACTGCTGCCACCTACTGCACAGGGATTGGAAGAACACCCCAGCACAACAGAATGAGCCCACAGCACAGCCAAGCTGAGACAGAGACCCTGTTTTGAACATAACAATTTGGATCAGAGTTTAACTACACTCTGATCTACCTCTAAATTTAAATAGCACCGGTACCTAAAGTAACCAGGCGCTACATGTAAATAGATAGATAGATAGATAGATAGATAGATAGATAGATAGATAGATAGATAGATAGATAGATAGATAGATAGATAGATAGATAGAGTAAATAAATCAGTTCCCACGTTCCCTTTCTGAATGTACACTATTATAATATTATATTGTATCACAGATTATTCTAACATATTCCAGTTCAGTTGAAATTCACAGTTGCAGTCGGTGAAAAATGTGGGCTGCTGAAAATTAAATCCAATAAATTAATGATGTTTCTGCTGCCATTGCAGGTCCCCTGCTGGCAATTATGTGAGAAGCATTAATCCAGGCCGCTCACTAGGAATATCTCAGGATGAATACACAAGCAGCTCCGGTATGGGCAGATTCAGAGTTAACGTTTTGAAGAATATATTTGCACTCTTTCAGAACAGAAAGCTTTATATACTGGGGCTGCTCACCTCTCTCTTCCCAGGGTGGTATAGTACATGCTCATTATAGTACAATTTTCCCTACTACATCCCTCATTCAACTAACTAGATTAGCATGCTCAGTACAGAGCATTGGCTGGTCTATGCTGGCTATCTAATTTTAGATGACTCACCTAGCTTCCTGAAGTGCTTTCTTATACAATCTTTTCATGGCCCCCGCTGAGTACACAGCTGTGATGTGTTGGGGATTTCTTAAAAGAGAGCCATACATTTTCTTCTGAACTGTGAAAACACGAATGTATGCGGCAAGGTTCCATACAGTCGATCAGCCCACAGCTTCTGGGTGAAGGCATGTGAAAACACTTATTCTTGTGCTATGTGATAGCTATAATCAGATTCTCTCTCAGTCACTGAACCATTAGAAGAGCTGTGCAATCACAGAAAACAGATGCTAAACGGCGGGTGTCAATCTGTGCCTTGGCAGCGCTTTTCTCTTCCTTAAGACTCAGTTTAGTATTGTATGTTTGTAAAAACGAGTGTTATGTTAAATATCATTATGGAATGGCCTTAGCTAAACACACAAGTTTTCTAAATAAATGAAAAGATAAGTATGGTCAAAGCTTTTTTGGCCATACTTCTCTTCTGGGTCACAGGAGTGCACTTATTTCTGCACTCCTATGACCCAAAAAACAGAGCTCTGTGTTGTTTCTATTCACAGAATGTCCTATCATCCTGTGCGTCGATCGGCGGGTGCCAGTGGTCAATCATTGGGGGGGACCCGCTGATTGGCTTGATGCGGAAGAGCTGGATCTCATATTAACCACTTCATCCCTGGAAGGATTTACCCACTTAAAGGGGTTGTAAAGGTACATGTTTTTTCACCGTAATGCATTCTATGCGTTAAGGTGAAAAAACATCTGAGGATTAGCGACCCCCCCCTCAGCCCCCCCATTACTTACCTGACCCCTCGAAAGTCCCGCACCGTGAACGCTCTGGCTTCTCGGGTCATTCATTGGTTGATTAAAAACAGCGCAGCCATTGGCTGCTGTCAATCACATCCAATGACGCGGTGCAGAGTGATACAGTGAGCGTCTATAGCCGTCGGCTGTATCACGGGAGCGCGCCTGTAAGAACTAACCAGGTGGTTAGTTCTTGAGGGGAGGAGACGAGACAGCCACCGAGGGACCCCAAAAGACCAGGTTCTGGGCCACTCTGTGCAAAACGAGCTGCACAGTGGAGATAAGTATGACATGTTTGTGATTTAAAAAAAAAAAATTATTGTATCCCTGTATACAGACCATTTTTAATGCTCATTTGCTAGGAAGGTTAAGTAGTGTGTTGCATGAGCGTTCTATGCAAATCTGTAATACTCTGTGTGTCTTGTATTGTTTTCCTACAATTGTATGTACAGCATTCATGTTAGTAAAGCACATTAATATACTACAGGGGTTTCTGCTTCCTTGCTTTACTGCAAGGTAACCCAAAAGAGACAATGTAAAAGAATTGTTGACCTGTCTGGGATTTGCGCTAAAGTTGAATTGAAACAGACATGTTTTCTGTTGCTGAAAAACGCTTGTGAATCTCTCTCTCTCTCTCTCTTCCTGTTAAAATATAGGGTTTGGGCTATACTCGCCGTATAAGACTACCCCTCTTCCAACGCACACCAAATAAAAATATCAGATTTGATTTCAATATGGTAAATTCAAATGCTTACTGTATTCACTGCATGTATCTGCTCACCTGATAGACTGCCTTCCCTCAGAATCACCAATCCCAGTATACAACAACCAGCCAATGACGGCAAGTGATGTATTTCCTCTGCACACTGCATACAAAGCCTGCTTGGATTGGGTGGGTCAGCTCTCCCTGCTTGCCCAGCCCTCTGTGTCTCCAAGCGGACGATCCGAGCGGTAGTAGCAATGTGAGTATGCATGAGAGCAGGGAGAGGGGGCGGCTCCAGGAGTGGTTGGCCGGGATGCAGAGCACGGTGGTCAGCTAGAGGGTGGCTGTCCCTGAAGTTTCAGCATTCCGTATACCGGCTTATAAGATGACACCCGGCTTATAAGACGACCCCCGACTTTTGAGGAGATTTTCATGGGTTAAAAAGTCATCTTATACGCCGGAAAATACAGTATGTTGCATGCATGTTTTTAGCCCCCAAGTGCATAACTTTACATTTATCAAAATTAAAACCCACTTGCCTCATAGTTGCCAAATTAGTGCATTGAGGTTGGCTTGCAAATTGGAGACATCCTGTAAAGATGTAATTCCACTAAATAGCTTGGTGTCATCTGCAAAGACTGAAATGGTATTAATAATTCCAGACCCAATATCATTTATAAATATGTAAAAAGTAAGGGGCCCAACACTGAACCTTGGGGTACGCCACTAGAATATCTTAGACCATTTAGAGTAAGAATCATTACCTATATTCTCTGAATTCGTTTTTTAGCCAGTTTTCTATCCATTTACAAACTGATTTTTCCAAGCCTGTAGACTTTACCTTACACATGAGCCGTGTGTGGGGAACTGTGTCAGATTCAAGTATATATTAAAATATTCACAGCCAGTTCTATGTCCTCATAAAAAGAAATCGGATTTGTTTGACAACTTCTGTTTTTCATGAATCCATGCTGCCTGTTGCTTAAAATATTTTTGTTTCTAGCAAGAACTCATCTATGTGGTATTTTAGTAAACTCCCCAGTATCTTCCAAACATATCCACTACATTTAAAAATCATTTTTTAGGAGTAATAGTCAGACAAATGCCACTGGCACACTGTTTGCACATGCTGTCCTCTAATACAATGGAAAAATAGATACTAGTGTTGTAAATTGGGCAAATGTAAACACAATGTACACATGTTTAGCTGTTCTCATTGTTTTGTTCTGGTTAAACACTGCACCCAGGCAATAAAAGTCAATAATAGCTTGACATTTTGACATGCTTGACCTATAGCATGTATGATACTATAATGCCATTTAGTGTTTGAGTTAAAAAATGCTTCTCACATAAAAACTGATGTAGAAAGGAAGAGGTAAAGGGATATGACCATGTGGGAATGGCTACCCAAACTTTCTAAATTAAAGGCAAGCAGCATAAGCTGAAAAAGGAGCTGCTTAACCTCCCTGGCGGTATGATTCTGTCTGGAATTACGTACCGAAAGCGGTACAATTTTTTTTCATGGAAATTTGGTGATATGTATTATAGGCCTGCAATTCTTAGTAATTACTTACTTAAACCTGACCAAAACAAGACTCTAGTAGACATTCCAGATGTGATAAATTTGAAACACAAACACATGAATTATAATTAATCAATAATATCATTTTATTCAATAAAGCAATGAAAAATAAAGAAATTAGTCAAAGAAAGAAATTCAATACACATCCATAGTTTGAAACAGTTTGAAACAGGGAACTAGACAAAGTCCGACATTGCAATCTGGGCAATAGTACCTTGATTCTTTTCGGACTTTTTTCCCATTTTCATCCCTCTTGGAACAGCAAACGACGCACATCCTGGTAGGCGCTAACTTTCGTGCGGTTGGCGGTACAAATTCTACAAAATGACGACCTGTCAGGCATTCTGGATTCCCAACGTCAACAGAGCGTCGTCCGGGTCTGTTAGCAGATACTGATGGCGTTGGGTGATTGATAAAGATCTGCTCAGCCACCTTCCATATAAAGTCAGAATGAACAAGAGGTATGTTCATGTTTTCTTTATAAATAATATAAGCGTTCCAAAGACATTGTTCAAGGAGATGCCTGAAAATCTTTTTATAGTACTTCTTTTGTTATTTTCGCATCGCCGGGTAAAATGTCATTGCCTGATCGGCTCGGTCGACACCTCCCATTGTGTGGTTATAGTCGATCACGACTTGTGGTTTCAGCACATCTTTTCTGTATTTTGTGCGGACCACGGTAGTGGAGGTGCTGTGCACAGTGCTCATGAGACACACGTCCTTTTTGTCTCGCCAGCGCATTGCCATCATTTTACCCTTTTGAAAGGCAACCATCTCTCCTTTTTTTAATTTCTTCTTGCCAAACGTAGATGGCATGTCACGCCGGTTTGGCCTAACGGTACCATACCCATCCGTTTTATTGAGGAGCAAAACCTCATAAAGTTCCGGTGACGTATAAAAATTGTCCGTTGTCACGCAGTATCCCTGGTTCAGTAATGGGTCCAGCAGTGAAAGGACAGACGATGTGGCCATCCCATAGCGGTTGTACCTCGGATTAAACTTTGTACCTTTCCCGGTGTAAATGACCGCATTCCATATATACCCGGTGGATGATTCACAGAGCATATAAAATTTGATGTCAAAGCGCGCTCTTTTAGACGCAATAAATTGGATCCAACTCAGGCGTCCCTTGTAGGCCATCAGACTTTCGTCCACACTGACATCCCTTTCTGGCACATAGGTCCGCTGAAAGTTGGCGACAATCATCTGGCACACCTCCCAGATTTTTTTTAGCTTTGGCGCAGGATGCGTGGCCTCGTCAAATTCTTCGTTGTTGGCGAAGTGTAAGTTTTTCATAATTAGTGAAAAACGATACTCGGACATCACAGTGCCAAAAAATGGAGTGGCCAGCATCTTATTGGTGGTCCAGTACCATTTCTGGAGCGGTTTGCCCACCACCCCCTGAAGGATGATGAGTCCCAGAAAATTCCAGATGTCCTCCTCAGTGACCGGGTCCCATTTTCTGGATCTGGAAAATCTGCCACGCAGCGTAGCAGATTGCTGATCGTGGTAGCAATTGGTCTCCGTCACAATTTTTAAAATTACCTCCTCAGATAGAAAAAGTTTCAGGTACGCCAGAGGGTTGTTGGCCTCCACATCAACCTTCATCCCAGGAGATCCAGTGAATCGGAACCTCGGGGGTGCTGCCTGGTCTGCATCGCTGTCTATAGGGCACCAAGTGCGCACATCACTCAGGTCAGGTGCGGGATCATCGGCGGCGTCACTTTCTGGATCAGTCTCAGTGTCAGATCCAGATGATAAATCTCCCCACGATTCACTGTCGCTCTGATCTGCGATCAACTCTGTGTCGCTGCCGCTATCGCTGTCGCTCAGCTGATCCAAAAGCGCATTTGGAGGACAGCGCTTTTTTGATGCCATTTTTTATAGGGTTTTATATGGTTTTATATGTCACAAATGACAATGGCAAGGGGCACTGAAAGGGCACTGTGTCAGTTTTCAAGGTGATACAGTGTAATCCTCTCAGATTACATTATATCACCACCTTTTTATGTGTTTGTGTTGGTGCAACTTTTGAATTTCCCTCCCAGTTCCGCTCCCATGCACCATTGCGGTGCAGGGAACGGAACCAGGAAGTCAGATGAGCGATGGACGGAGCGGCGGGGGTCTCGGCGGCGATCACAGCAATGATAGATCATCGCTGGATCGCCTGGAGAAGGTAAGGAACACCGCTGCGCTCTCTGCACATCCACCCCGAGCGTGACTCGGGGATACCGATTGTAACATAAAAAACCCACCCCGAGTCATGCTCGGGTTTACCGCCAAGGGGGTTAACAACAAGAATAACTAAAAAGAAAAGTACATGAAAAAGGGACTTCACAAGACCAAAGAAGAACCTTCACCTGGGCATGACACAAAATTTACACTACAAGACCGCCAGGATTCCTGCAACAATTGCTTGAGTAACTTGAGTCCTGTTTGTTATGGAAATCACAACCTATAACCCAGGCTTAATACATTTTTATTGTATCCCTGAATACAGACCATTTTCATTGCTCATTTGCTAGGAAGGTTAGGTAGTGTGTTGCGTGAGTGTTCTATGCAAATCTGTAATACTCTGTGTGTCTTGTATTGTTTTCCTACAATTGTATGTACAGCATTCATGTTAGTAAAGCACATTAATATACTACAGGGGTTTCTGCTTCATTGCTTTACTGCAAGGTAACCCAAAAGAGACAATGTAAAATAATTGTTGACCTGTCTGGGATTTGCGCTAAAGTTGAACTGAAACAGACATATTTTCTGTTGCTGAAAAACGCTTATGAAAATCGAGGCTGGAGGGGGCAAGCAAGCTGCCTGCTTGGGACAGAGATAGTAAGTTGATGCCTCTTGCTAAGGAATTAGCAAACTACGCTTCTCTCTTTAATAAGACTTGTGGTAATTAAGTTCAAGATCATTTTGTAAAGTTTTGCCTTGAGGGTTTTGATTTCAGTAAAGACATTAAAGTGTTAAAAGCTAGCTGTTGCTTTGGAGTGTGTTGGTTTAACTGCTAATCCGGCTAGTGATTTTAGACAGCAGTATGCAGCCCTCATGACCAAATCAATTAACGCCCTAAGGCAAAAGAAGGCCATAAATTTGTTAGTAAGGTACATGCAATTGTAATTTTCCACAACTGGAATAGTGAGGATGTGCTCTCCTCAAGCGATAGCAAGAATGAAGAGATAGAATTGGTATTTCTCGCACTCTGGCAGGCAATTCAACTAAGTCACTTTGTGAGATCGCTGGGACCAGCTCTGGAATTTCAAAAGCATTTGACGAAGTTTGAACTATACTGCAGTGAGGAGGAACCACTCTCGCGAGTGGTATCCAAGATGTATGGTCTGTTGAATGCACCCTCGGAAGATTATGTGATGTCAGGAATTAGCAAATGGGAAGAGGCCTTGGGGCGGAATTTTTCTTCAATCCAACGTAAACAGATTATCCTGTTGACATTTAACTCCTCAATCTGTACTAGAAATTCTTACACAATGGTATTATACCAAAGTTAGGCTTAATAAATTTGCAAAAGAAAACTCGGATCGGTGTTGGAGGTGTGGAAGAGAGTTGGGATCACTCTTACACATATTTTGGTCCTGTGAAAAAATGAGACACTATTGAGAGGAAGTGAGGAGAATATCACAAAAATGTACAGAATACCTGATACCAGATGACCCCGCCTTTTTTCTGCTTCATTGCTCTCAGATTCCGGTCCGGAAATACAGGAAACTAGTGGTGTGCCATCTGATCAACGAGGCAAAGGCGGGAGTCACCCTGAGATGGAGGGACTCTAGACCTCCCTCCATAGCAGGATGGCTTAAGAAGACTCAGGAGATAGAGGCAATGGAGGATCTGGTCCTTTCGGCCCAAGATAGAAGGAAACAATATAATGAAATATGGACAGGATGGAAAATATTTATTAACTCAGAGGAAGGGAAGAGAATGTTGGAAGAGGGATGAGAGGAGAAAGGTAAATTCTTCCGAAAATGGATATCTATATACGTGTATAGGGGATTATATAAGAGATTGCAAGCCCTACATCTCGAGAGGAAAATAATGGGGGGGGGGTTTGTTTTAGGTTAAGAAAGAAGGAGAGAGGGACATTGAAAGTATAGATTAACGGTCCGATTATGCTGTTTAGATCAATGGAATAAGGAAAAATATGTTTAGAAGTGTAGATGGATGTGTAATATCTGTTTGGCTGTAATAACTGAACGATGAATTTTATGGAATGTTTACTTTGTTTTGTATGTTTCTCTTTTTGATAAAAATGAAAATATATGATAGGAAAAAAAAAAGAATTGTTTTTTCTGATGATCACCCAGTGGGGAAGAAAAGGTGTGGCAGACCTTTAACTACTAAGCACAGGAAAAGGCAACATGATATAGTGGACATAGAAGATGGGGAGGTGTTTTAATGCAACCCCAGAGATGTGAAATGTAAAGAATTAAGAGAGTTTTCACAAACTGAACTCTATAAACTGGCAAAATAATGCAAACAGAGGTCCACAAAGCCTTTATTAATTTGGATCCTACATTTGTAGGATGAAGGGGCGGACAGTGTTATTTTGCCAGACAAGGAAGGACTATAGGAGTGTTAATCCATGATCCACAATTGGGCAATGTCATGCCAATGTACTGTGATTTTTTTTACTGTTAAACCTCATGAGAGGTGGGATAGTCTGAGCATAAGCTAACCCTAGTGACTTGGAAAATATCTACTCATGGAGAAAGATAGGAGAAGGTATTGCCAGGTTACATGAAATGGATTGTATAACTGGATTAACTAAGATCCCACAATGGATAGGTTCAGATGGAACTCTTTATATCTACTCTATGCTCTAAGCTGGTGAAGTCCGTGCCACTTACTCTTAAGGCTCCATTATTGTCCTTGCCCGCAAATAAACAGCAGGATTCGTGAACCACTACCCTTTTAGGCCATTTGGATGAGCTAGAGGAGACTAAAAGCAAACCTGTCAGGGCAATAGATAAGATTAAGGCCAGGCAGGAATAAAATAAGCAGAAAAGAACAGTAATGCTGCGTACACACGATCGGAAATTCCGACAAGAAAAGTCTGACCCTGTGTATGCTCCATCGGACTTTTGCTGTCGGAATTTCCACCAACAAAAGATTGAGAGCAGATTCTCTATTTTTCAGACGGAAAAAGATCCTATCGGAAAATCCGTTTATCTGTATGGAATTTCCGACGTGCAAAAAAACACGCATGCTCAGAATCAAGCAGAAGAGCCAAACTGCCTATTGAACTTCATTGATCTAGGATTGTCGTACGTCTTGTACGTCACCACATTCTTGACGGTCGGAATTTCCGACAAGATTTGTGTGACCGTGTGAATGCAACACAAGTTTGAGCCCACATTCCATCAGAAAAAAATCCATGTTTTTCTTGTCGAAATTTCTGATCATGTGTACGTGGCATAAGAAAGGCAAGGTGGGAAAGAAGACAGGAGGTGCAGAGAAAACCAGTCTAGTTTTCTCTAGGACATGGGTGGATACTAGTGCTGAAGTCATACTTTGCTAGAAAATCTTTCCCATCACAAAGGAGAACTGATACATGTTGAAGGTTAGAATCATGAATGGATTGAGGCAGGTGGTAAAGTATTGGTCAGAGAACCAGGCAAGAAACTACTTAGAGGAGAGATTGTAGCTGAAAGACCAGGTTCTACAGTTTATGCTGTTCAGTTAGCTTAGGGAGTCTTAAAACAAGACCTTTCAGATGAGATAGTGAGTCCAAATCGATAAAGGAATAGGTGCAATTTATTCCATATACTGCAGTGGAGAGAAACAACACACAGAGACCCAGTTTATGTGAGTTAAGTGAAAAGGAAGTATCTCTGTCTTACAAGCATCAAGTTAAACAATTAATTGTTATGAATATGCATAAGGTCTGGGCGTGTTTTAGGCTGTAATCTAGGTGTGACCACATAGTTTGTCCAATCAGAGTTAATTTCTTCTTAATAGCAAGCAGTTAAATGGGTGTTAACATTGTGTGACCGAGAGAAAGTGAAACTTGAAACGGAGTTCGCCATGACAGTTCTAGCTCAAACTGGTTTGATAAGACAGTCTATTTTTGAGCCAACTTTTGAGTTCTTATCAGTAGTTCCTATCGTCACAGGCGTTTTTCAGATTCGCTTCTCAGGAAAAAGAAACAAGGCTTCTAAGAAAGAAAGAAAGAAAACAAGCGTATTATAAGTTTTTAAAGTGACAGTCTCTATATATACCTAACTTAACATTAATGAATCCCTATAATCCTACTCAATGTATTATAGGAAGAAACAAATAACTCTTTGTTTTCTGCTCCACAGGCTCTCTGCGATTTGATCTATAGGAAGACCAGAGAAAGTGGCTTTATGATGAATAGAATGATGGAAGACTACAAAAGCTGTGGAGAATAAAGCCTTTGATGCATCATGCTGTGTCCTGGGGGATTGCATTCATGGCGAGTAAATGTTTAGTAATAGTGTTATTAGAAATTAGGTGATTTTCTATGTGGCGTCTGAAAAAACCATGAGCAGAATGCATTGTCAGGTATATATGAATATAACACAGAGATATTAAGTATTCAAAGTGAGGGGCTCCAGAAATTTAGATCATAGAAAACAAAACTTTTGATTTTCTATGGGCTTCGTAATTCCTGGATCAAGGTGTTAGACTTGAACAGCTTTGTGTCCAGATATTGCTGGAGACCAGAAGACTGAGTGTGCAGTCGTGCTCACCTGTTGTTATCTAGGACCTGGCAGTACTTTGCTGCTCTACCCTTCCGAGGAGTCCATGTTGTTGCCAGGAAGCAGCCAGAGGTATGCAACTTGGCACAGTGCAGGTACAGTCTGTAACAGAACAAATGGAAGCCCTAAGCTGAGTAACATAACAGCAGGGAGCTGTAAGAAAGAAAAAGCTGTGAGAGACCTGGGAGTGCCAGAGACAGAGGTACAGAATATGTAGGCTAGCACAATAGTGCTGGGAGCTGGTTTGTGGGTCCAAACCAGAGGCCTGAGGTTAGGGCTGGAGTGGTGCTGCAGAACAAAGCCAGTAAACTAAAGTTATTCATTTTTGTTTGTTTTCCATATATTGAGGTGATGGTGGAAACCCCTGCGAGGGCAACTGTTTGTTTTGTTTGGACATTTTTTTCCTATTTAAATAAAAGTGGGCCAACAAGTCCTAAAACAGCATATCTGGCATAGACTGTACTCACTGGTGAAGTAAAGTGTAGCGGTACCTCCATAGGGGCTGCTAGATGTTGTGGTTCACCCATCACCTTGCTCAGGCCAGCATTCACTTCTCAGTCACTCAGAGACATGGAACAGTCAGAGAACTTTGTTTTTTTGTTTTATTTATTGCAGGCAGGGACCGCGGGCCCCTCAAGTGTAGCAAAATAGAAAGTCTCTGGTGCTAGCTGTCCTACACACGGCTACTGAGACCAGTAAGCCATCTTCAGGCTCTGCCAGCCCTTCTGGCTACAGCTACCTCTCTCCACTGCCCCCTTCACCACAGTCCACTATTCTGGTTCTGCACCCATCTCAGACTGCAAGCTCCCAGTCCCCTCAGGTGTGCCTCCCCAGTCCTGACTGTGCCTCACTCACCAGCCCTCCCAGCTACGACCAGTTGTCCTCCCTGGAGTCTCTCAGCAGTGCTCTCTCCAGCTGTCCTCTCTTCACTCTCTCTCTTGTGCCTCCAGGCCAGGACCTCTTTACATGTTCTTGAAGTTGGTCCTGACTGCACCCGAGCCCAGGCACAAGGTCTGCCTCCCCACCCCCCATACTGGGAAGCTCCCCCAAAGGACCCAACAGCCTCCACACTCTCTCACTCCAGCTCTTCCACCCCACAACTCCTCCACAGCTGGGTTGACCCTGAGTATTTAAGGAGGCCTGCCCCCTGCCAACCCAGGTTGGGGATTGGTCAGGGCTCCTTAGAATACCCCAAGCAGTTCCACCCTTCCTCCCCTCCTCTCTTTACAGAATCTTCTAGAAAGAAGAAGGAGGTCTCAGTGATGATGCCTGTGAGTCACCCCCAGCCCAGAACATATCAAAACAAACATGCCTGGCGACTAGCCAGCCTGCCTAAATCTACCTAATCCTAACCAAAAATCCTCACTCTTGCACCTACCTACCTAGAGGGTGCTACAGAAGTAAACATCTGTCTTCTTGTTTGACTATTTCTCTGACAAATTTTATTGGAACAATGTTTGTGCATGCTGTCCTCTAATGCAATGTAAACTCAATGTACACATTTTAAGCTGTTCCTATTGCTTTAGAGGAGTTTTGGTCAAACACTGCACCCAGGATACATCAATAAAAGTCGGCAATAGCTTGACCTTTTGACATGTAGCACCCTTTTAACTTGGCTATGCTGTATTCTGTGGAGTATTGATCTGTTTGTTTAGGTCTGGTCAGGTTTCCCTAAGTACAGTGGTTGGTTAATCCAAAAAGAGGGTCAACCACTGAGTTATGGACATTTATTTACCTCAGCCAATGCCTGGTAAAAGGGGTACCCAGAAGGTGGCTTGGGAGGATGATACATTTTAGGGAGGTCTGTTGAGTGTGTTCTTGTTCTCCTGTGGCTGCTGCCCCTAGGAGGCAGCCAGTGTATGTTCTGAGAAAAGTTGTTGCTTGGCCTTAGCATGTGTTGGCTGGGGTCCAGAAGGAGATGTGATGAAAGGACATTTGCTGGAGGGCATAACCTGTGGTGGCTGGTCTTTCTCCCTCATTGAAGATTTTCACGAGGAAGCTGGAATTGATGACAGCTGTGCTTGCATTGTCAATAAGGTCCTAGGATCCTAGGTATGCATGTGCTCAGGGTATTAAGCGTGAGAGGTTTCTGGCAGGAATGGGAGTACTTGTGGAGTCCCAGATTAGCTGACTATCCCTTTCTACCCCCCAGTAAAAAAAGACTGCTACTAGAGAATTCTACACTGCATCTGAGCACCACAAATCAAAAACGCTGTTTAATTAATTTTTAATATTCAAAGCAAATGCACTCATCCATCTGCGTTTCCATGCTTTATTTTTGTTGAGAAATCACTTTGAAAAACACCCTATAGCATTTCTGGCCGTGGTCATCTTAACCACTTAAGACCCGGACCATTATGCAGGTAAAGGACTTTGCCCCTTTTTGCGATTCGGCACTGCGTCGCTTTAACTGACGATTGCGCGGTCGTGCGACGTGGCACAAAAAAAATGCAATATTTTTTGCTATAATAAATATCCCCAAAAAAGATATAAAATAACTTTTTTTTCCTCAGTTTATGCCGATACATATTCTTCTACCTACTTTTGGTAAAAAAAAATCGCAATAAGTGTTTAACGATTGGTTTACGCAAAATTTATAGCGTTTACAAAATAGGAGATAGTTTTATGGCATTTTTATAAATATTTTTTTTTTCACTAGTAATGGCGGCGATCAGCGTTTTTTTTTGTGACTGTGACATTATGGCGGACACATCGGACAATTTTTACACATTTTTGGGACCATTGTCATTTTTACAACAAAAAGTGCTATAAAAATGCATTGATTACTGTGAAAATGACAATTGCAGTTTAGGAGTTAACCACTAGGGGGCGCTGTAGGGGTTATGTGTGACCTCATATGAGTTTCTAACTGTAGGGGGGCGGGGCTGGACTTGTGACGTCATTGATCGTCTTTCCCTATATCAGGGAACAGACGATCAGTGACACTGCCACTGTGAAGAATGGGGAAGGTGTGTTTACACAAACCTCTCCCTGTTCTTCTGCTCCTGTGACTGATCATGGGACACCGGCGGCGATCGGGTCTGCGGGTCCCGCGGCCGCGGTCACAGAGCTTCGGACCAGTCCGCGCGCGCGAGCGACCCACGGCTGGGCACTTAAAGGGGATGTACCTGTACGTGCCTGTGCCCAGCCGTGCCATTCTGCCGATGTATATATGCAGGAGGCGGTCCTTAAGTGGTTAAATATGGGCAGATGATTCATGTAGCATTTACTTCCTGGAATCCATCAGAGTGTGCTTAAAGGGTCACTAAAGGAAAAAAATGTTTTGCAGAAATGACTGTTTACAGGGTATAGAGACATAATAGTTAACTGATTCATTTCAAAAATGATTAAAAATAGATAAAAACCAATCATATAATGTACCTACAGTTTAGTTTAGTTTTCGCTGTTGTTTCCTGGTTCTCTGATGTACAGAGCCAGACAGCCAATAGAGGGCAGTGAAGGTTTTGCAAAACGAAACTGGATTGGTGCTGAGGGGTTTTAATCACACCTCCTTGATTAGTCACCACAGTGAGAAATCTCCCAGTACTGTGGTGATCGGGAAACAGACAACCAGGAAGTGTCCAGAACAGAGAGGAATTACAGCAACATCAAAGCAAAAATGAACAATGAGGACATGAAACCAGGACTGCATTAAGGTAAAGAAAGCTATTTAGCTAAAAAAAAAAGTCCTTTAGTGACCCTTTAACTGAGAAAGCCCCTCCTGAAGACTCCTGGGATGTATGGCATAATTTACCTAATTTATAACATGTACTGTAACTATGATATTCTTTCCTACTTATTTACTAGCAGCATAATGATTAAAAATAGTCAATGTTATAGGAGAGTGTGAAGTTCCACTTTAAACTTTATTCTCCTGTTTATAGTTGCTGATGGTTTCCTCATACCCCCTCTCCAGTTTAAAGCGTTGCAATAAACACAAATCCGTAGATTGAGCCTGTGTTTGTTAGTGTGTTTGGAACTGTGTCTGGGTCTAGAAGTCTCTGAACTATCAAGGGAGACCTACTTATTTGACTTATGGCATATATGATACTTGATAGTTAGAGTGCTGCATGATAGTTTGAGTTAGAAAATGTATCTCTCATAGAAACTGATGTACAGTTGCAATAAAAAGTATGTGAACCCTTTTGGAATGATATGGATTTCTGCACAAATTGGTCATAAAATGTTATCTGATCTTCATCTAAGTCACAACAATAGACAATCACAGTCTGCTTAAACTAATAACACACAAATAATTAAATGTTACCATGTTTTTATTGAACACGCCATGTAAACATTCACAGTGCAGGTGGAAAAAGTATGTGAACCCTTGGATTTAATAACTGGTTGAACTTCCCTTGGCAGCAATAACTTCAACCAAACGTTTCATGTAGTTGCAGATCAGACGTTCACAACGGTCAGGAGTAATTCTTGACCATTCCTCTTTACAGAACTGTTTCAGTTCAGCAATATTCTTGGGATGTCTGGTGTGAATCGCTTTCTTGAGGTCATGCCACAGCATCTCAATCGGGTTGAGGTCAGGACTCTGACTGGGCCACTCCAGAAGACGTATTTTCTTCTGTTTAAGCCATTCTGTTGTTGATTTACTTCTATGCTTTGGGCTGTTGTCCTGTTGCAACACCCATCTTCTGTTGAGCTTCAGCTGGTGTACAGATGGCCTTAAGTTCTCCTGCAAAATGTCTTGATAAACTTGGGAATTCATTTTTCCTTCGATGATAGCAATCCGTCCAGGCCATGATGCAGCAAAGCAGCCCCAAACTATGATGCCCCACCACCAAACTTCACAATTGGGATGAGGTTTTGATGTTGGTGTGCTGTGCCTCTTTTTCTCCACACAGTGTTGTGTATGTTTCTTCCAAACAACTCAACTTTGGTTTCATCTGTCCACAGAATATTTTGCCAGTACTGCTGTGGAACATCCAGGTGCTCTTGTGCAAACTTTAAACATGCAGCAATGTTTTTTTTGGACAGCAGTGTCTTCCTCTATGGTATCCTCCAATGAAATCCATTCTTGTTTAGTGTTTTACGTATCGTAGATTCGCTAACAGGGATGTTAGCATATGCCAGAGACTTTTGTAAGTCTTTAGCTGACACTCTAAGATTCTTCTTCACCTCATTGAACAGTCTGTGCTGTGCTCTTGCAGTCATCTTTATAGGACGGCCACTCCTAGGGAGAGTAGCAGCAGTGCTGAACTATCTCCATTTATAGACAATTTGTCTTACTGTGGACTGATGAACAGCAAGGCTTTTGGAGATACTTGTATAACCCTTTTCAGCTTTATGCAAGTCAAAAATTCTTAATCGTAGGTCTTCTGAGAGCTCTTTTGTGCGAGGCATCATTCATATCAGGCAATGATTCTTGTGAAAAGCAAACCCAGAACTGGTGTGTGTTTTTTATAGGGCAGGGCAGCTGTAAACAACACCTCCAATCTCATCTCATTGATTGGACTCCAGTTGGCTGACACCTCACTCCAATTAGCTCTTGGAGATGTCATTAGTCTAGGGGTTCACATACTTTTTCCACCTGCACTGTGAATGTTTACATGGTGTGTTCAATAAAAACATGGTAACATTTAATTCTTTGTGTGTTATTAGTTTAAGCAGACTGTGATTGTGTATTGTTGTGACATAGATGAAGATCAGATCACATTTGATGACCAATTTGTGCAGAAATCTATATCATTCCAAAAGGGTTTACATACTTTTTATTGCAACTGTATAAGGAAAATGTAAAAAATACGCCCATGTGGGAGTGACTACCCAAACTTTCTAAACAAAAGGCCAGTAGCGTAAGCTGAAAGGGGGGCTCCATAATAACAAGAAGAACTAAGAAGGAAAGTCTGTGCCAAAGGGGATTTCATAGATCCAAAGAAGGAACTTTACCTGGTGGTCTAAATCTATACTATGAGAGCCTAGTTTGTTACGGAAACTTTTTACTGTATCACTATTACATACCATCAATTTGCTGGAAGGGTTGGGTGGTGTGTATATGTGTTTTACATGCATTTTTGTAGTACTCTGTATGTATTGTCACATTTTCCTACAATTGCAAGTATGTGTAACGGGTGCAGAATTTCATAGCGCCGCTGCTGCCGGACACACAGGAAGCAGTGCATACTGGCAGAAACAGGAGAAGAGGACAGAGCCGCAGCTGCAGAGTATTTTACCCTCCTCTCTCACCTACTCACTCTACACAGGAGGCGAGTGGTGCTCACAATAACTCTCCCACCTACTCTGCTCCCTCCCCTGCTTTCTCATTGTCAGGGGGAGTGGGCCAATGAGTTTACAGTATCATTAATGCAGAAAAGGATCATGGGACATATAGTCCCAGCCACGAGCAGCCACATTTTCATAGGGGGAGACTACATAGTCAAGCGTGCCCAGCAGAAGGGGGAGTGAAGCTGAGGGAAGCAATCGAGGAGGCTGCCTGGGAGCTGGGGGGAGACACCACGAGGTGAGGGGAAGACCAGACCAGTGAGGGGCTTCTGCTCCAGGGTGGGTGTGACTGTCTCCCACTACAGATCCATGGTCCATAGTGGACATCTTGCCAGAGAAGAACCTAGGTGTATCACCAGTTGCATCTCTGCAGATGTCAGTCGGGCAACCTACAAAGGCCTATTCCAGTGTCAGGTTACCTGAGGCCAGGTGACAGATGCACACCGCTGGGGTCAGGAATGCACCGCTAAGCTTGTGGACCCTTCGGCTGAGTGCTGCGGATGGAGCTCCTGGGTGGTTCAGGAAAATAGCTCCACCTGAGCAACGTCACGGATCGAACAGGGAGCTAGAGCATAAGATTCTCCAGGGTGTGGAGTCTAAGAGCCAGCAGGTTTTCACCAGAGCCTCAGATGGTGAGGATGGACTTCGCTACCATTGACTCCAGGTCGCGGCCCCCAGGGTCTCCCAGCTCACGCCCACGCAGGCTCTGGTGGAGGGAGAGGAAGCAGCAGTGCAGGGCAACAAGGAATAATCAGAAGGACAAGCCAAGGGTTGGGGTAACAAGCAGACAGGGATGGTAAGAAGACCACACCAAAGGTCATGGCTACAAGCAGACAGGGATAGTCAGGAGAACAAGCAAAGGCAGTACACAGAATCAAACGTAGGGCACACAGCAAGAAATACACAGGGTAGCCTAAACACACTATTGCTCAGACAAGGCTGGCTTGCTGTGCACAGTGTTAAATAGTGTTTCCTGTTAGAGGTGAGATAAGATTACTTAAACATGCAGGTGTGAAAGCTCGGTCCCTAAGCTGGTACACAGACCAGAGGTAAGCAGACAGACAGGGCATGAAACATTACTGCAGATTCATAACACCCAGGACATCTCTCCATCGAGCCTTCTGTCGCATGATTGGTGAGCGGGCACTTGCACATCTTTCAGATACAAAGAGACACTGCATGCAGACACTGTTATATACTTGTTTTGAACTAAGTTAAAGAGAGAGAGCTTGTGCTACACTTACTTTGCTGAGCAGCGGTAAGATTTCTTCAGCTTGCCAGAACTCTACAAGTACACTTTACATTAGCCTGCTTGCCAGGACATCTTAAACATACTTTGTTTCCACCCTGCTAAATGGAACACCTACTAAAGTACACCAACTAAGAGCTAGTTGAAGATATTGGACATATCCACTGTGTGGACTTCCACATCTCTACTCTGTTCATCAGTAACTCATTGTTGCACTTACACTGGGGAACTCTATCTTCCGTACTAATGTTAATATTATTAGCACATTTTGTTACGTTTATAAAGTCGGGCACTGCGATTTCAGAATTTCAGGGAGACAGACTGGCCTACATCAAGCCACCTCTTCTCCCCTTTATACCCGAGCACAAAGGCCACACCAGAGCCATTTTAAGCGGTTGAACTGTGTTACTTTATAACCTGCCTGTGCCTTTATAGATATACTGTTTATATCACAGTTTTCAAGTCTTTTATTATTCAGTGTCATTATTGCTGTTGTTCTATGACCAAAGCCACTTAGTAAAGACACTTTCTGGTCTACTACCATTTGTGTCTATTTACTGTTGTGCTGCAGTGACATTGTCTATTAGGTGTACCAGAGGGACTGAGACTGTTCTTGGGGTTGAAAGGAGGAGCACAGAGCCAAATATACCCAAGCGGCTCCTTTGGGGATGGCGCTACATCTGTACAGCATTCTTGTTTGTAAAGTACTACTAGGGTTTCTGCTTCCTTGCTTTACCACAAAATGACCTAAATGCACACGCATCTGTCCAGTGGATCCAGCATTCTTCTGCAGAAATCAGCTGTTCACGTGTCCATGCCTGTGTCCTGTGCCGCCATCTTGGTTCTCTTCAGAGTTCAGACAGCTCAGCCCCCGATGACGCCACAGTTCCCGCCCCCTGGTTGTTTTGTGAATGAACTCCTACAGCCTCCAGCAATACCCGATGGGGGTTTCTTAGGAGCCTACACCATTCTGGACTAGGGATGAGCCGAACACCCCCCCGTTCGCACCAGAACCTTCGAACGGACCGAACGTTCGCGCGAACATTTAGAACCCCATTGACGTCTATGGGATTCAAACGTTCAAATTCAAAAGTGCTAATTTTAAAGCCTAATATGCAAGTTATTGTATCACCAGTTGCATCTCTGCAGATGTCAGTCGGGCAACCTACAAAGGCCTATTCCAGTGTCAGGGGACCTGAGGCCAGGTGGCAGATGCACACCGCTGTCCTGAACCGTTTTTGGCGCATTGCTATACTTTGCGCTCTGTACTTAGTAGATTTCCAAAACCCTGCACTCTGTACAAAGCACACTGCTGAATCCTGCACTTTGCATAGCGCACTGCTATACATTGCGCTCTGTACTTAACAGAATCATGCACTTGCACTCTGTACAGAACACTCCCAGTATTTAACAATGTGCCTTTAAGACCCCTCACTGTTAGTGCAACTTGGCCGCGGGGGGGGGGGGGGGGGGGTAGTCGTGTGTCAGCAGTGGTGGCATGGTTGGGTTCCTGCACCTATTCTCTATAGCAGGGGTATCCAAACTGCTGCATGAGGGCCAGATGTGGCCCTTTGCTACCCTTCATTCCTGCCCTTGGGGCACAATTCCTCCCACTGATATGAGGCACTATTCCTCCCACTGACACAAACAATAAAACACTATATCTTCCACCGATACCAATGATGGGATACTATTCCTCCTACTAATAGTGGGAAAACTCCTCCGCCTATTGACCACCAACCCTAAAGGCCATATTTATTCTGACTGATGCTGGGCCTGTGACATTTTCTGCCCCTGCTGGTCACAATCCGGCCCTCCTAAAGTCTGAAGGACAATAAAGTGTCCCTTTGTTTAAAAAGTTTTGAGACCCCTGCTCTAAAGTAATCCTGACTATAAACTATTACCAATGTATATATAAATTAATTTGCGCTGAATATTAACTTAGAAAATGCAAATCGTGCTGATAGGTGATTTAAAGAAACTATTAAGTGTCAAATTAATAGGCAAAATGATACAAATAAAGTCCAATTGCATAAATATACACCATAACATGTAGGACGGAGGGAGTAGTGTATGCCTTACAATGTTCATGCTCCCTCCAATATATTGGCCGCACTAAAAGGCCCCTGTGGAAACGTCTTAGGGAGCATGTGCAAAATATTGAAAAGGGCTTCCCTAAACATAATGTGTCACGACACTTTGACCTGTGCCATAATAGGGACCCCAAAGAATTAAAATTTTGGGCCATTGCCAAATACAACCCACATTGGAGGGGTAGCCATATGGTACGGACATTAAGTCAATCTGAATCAAAATGGATTCATGAGATGAGATCCCTATCGCCCAATGGGTTAAATATTGAATTTGACCTCAATTGTTTCATCTCTGATTATTAAGTGTGTACAAGATGATTCCTCACGTGATGATTTTATCTTTGAAATATTTTAAATGTTTAAATATTTTAAATATTTTAATTCTAGAATTTTTTAAATGGTATGTTGTTATTTATAATTGTATTTATTTTCATATAATTTTTATATACATTGTTATATTACAACTATATCTGCTCATGGATTGATGTAGTGCAGCATTTGCTGGAGTTTTAAGTGCTGTATTTACTGTGGCCACTAGAGGCTGCTATGCATATAAGCATATCCTCAGTTTAATAATGCCACTAGATGTTCTTGGATATTTTTAAACGATGTTTTGAATTATTTTAATAATGATTATTCTTTGTATTAAATTGCCTACATGCACTATGTTAATGAACAGTGTATGATCCTTCGTTTATGCTTGCAATGATGTAAGATGTCTAATACTCCCTCACTACCAATCCCGTCTCTGCCTGATTCCCACGCTGACTATAAATAACATCAGCGGAGAGTGGACAGGCAGTGACCCATGACTAAGTCAAGTGACTATTGACGTAACGCGTGGGGGAGGAGTTACGAGCGGGACGGATCTAGGATTCGATCTAGGATTCGAATGAGGAGAGGAAACATCATATGAGCTGAGCTGCTTAATGAAGGATCGGTGTATTGTTGCTATATGCGGCTTTTTATCGGTGGATTCGTGAGTGTGCCATTGCTAGAGACCATCTATCCTCTTTGTATTGTTTAATACTCAGCTGCGCTATGAGAGTTTCTCTCTTTTGTTTTCCATGAGCTGTGGTTAATGTGGAAGAGGCGTTCTACTTGTGAAGCAGGAGCACGTTGTTTGAGATCACATCACACCTTCCTTTAATCATCACACTGATCTGGGTGTTGTTTCATTGAAAACCACTGGTGTATATTTATGCAATTGGACTTTATTTGTATCATTTTGCCTATTAATTTGACACTTAATAGTTTCTTTAAATCACCTATCAGCACGATTTGCATTTTCTAAGTTAATATTCAGCGCAAATTAATTTATATATACATTGCACTAATTTGTTTGACCTACATCACTTTTTGCTGCGTTTATTATTTGGTAATTTTGTTAATGCTCCATAATTTGATATTTAATTAGCGCTGTAGTACTTATATTTTTATAAACTATTACCGCTGTTGTGACTGTTATGAATACTTTGACTGTTTTTCTTGCACTGCCTTCATAAAATAGCTAAACAAAAATCTTCAACATGCAATAATGATTATAACACATAGGGGTTGATTTACTAAAAGCAAATACACGTTGGGATTGATTTAATAAATCTGGAGAGTTCAAAATTTAGTGCAGCTGTGCATAGAAGCCATTGAGGTTCCAGATTTTTTGGTCAAAGCTTAACTGAACAAGCTGAAGTTAGAAGCTGATTGGCTACCATGCACAGCCACACCAGATTTTGCACAGTTTTAGTAAATCAACCCCTGTGTACGTTGCTTATTTCCCCCATGCAACCATGTGCAAGCAAAACTGTTTTTTTTTTTCATCTGATTGGGTATTCTTTACAAAGTGAAGCTTTACCACATTTACATTTACTAAGACAAAAAAGTGCACTTGCACTTGTAAAGGGCATAGTGTATTTACCTTTAGTAAATCAACTCCATGGCTTATTGTTAATACAATTACATACATTGCAATCTCTTATTCTTGCGTGTTATCTTACCATAATACTCTTTTTATATATCAGAGTTAAAGCGGTAATTTGTGGAGTAGAAAAAAAGAATTAAAACAAATTATACACTAATAATTAGCCTTGAAAAGCAATAGAATCAGACAATAACATGAAAATAGTAGTAGTTTATCTTCCAAATCAGTCATGACTGAACGGACAACAGTTTACAGTGTTTTATATGCCTGAACATTAGGCACTTATGACATCTCTAGCAATTCCGGAATAACTCATAAAATATTCATTTAGTGACATTTCCATGAGGCATAAAGCTGCCAAGCTATTTATAAATATGCAACTTTATATATTTTTTTAATATATTAAGAGTGCCATTGTGAGTTGTGGGGCAGAATGTCTGCTGGATTGTTTGCTTTGTCTTATTATGTAATAATTTCAAGTGTAATGCATCTGCTAAATGTAAACAGTTTTTCCCCAATTATGGTCAGGGCTAATATAAATTTTCAAAAATATTTTTCTTTTTTTTTAAGCAAATAAAAAAAACATACAGCACTGCAAATGAATATATTGTGGTTCATTTACTAAAGGCAAATAGGCTGTTTACTTTGCAGAGGAATTTCCCTTTGCTTAGTGAATATGGTATATGGTTATATGGTAATAATTACTTTTGCAAGAAAAATAAAAAATAAAACAAAAAAATGTATATTTATCTGCACATGATTGAATGTGTCACACTTCCATACACATCGATCCGTTGGCGGGCTTTGTGTCCTGCATGAGTTGCTCGGGTTCCTGCCTATCTGCCCTGAACCTAGGTATTATTAAGCCTTTGCACCTGTGTGTTAGTGTTTGAGCAATGTGTCTTTAAGTGGAAGCAGGGCCCCTCTGTTCCTGCGGTGTTCGCCGCTGTTTGAGTATTCCATATTCTGTGTGTTGTTTGATCATGTCTTTGTTCTCAGTGTTTTCCCTCTGGCTGTGCAGTTATATTCTCTTTGGTTTCTGTCCGGGGATCCCCTTATTTCCTGTTGCTGTGTGTGTCTTTCTCTCCATTTGTTTCTTGTTGTTGTTTGCCTGCAGCCCTTTCCAGCTTGCTAAGTCTCTCTCTCTCTCTCTCTCTCTCTCTCTCTCTCTCTCTCTCTCTGCACCCTTGCTCAGCATCCCCCTCTCCTGCGCTTTACACTTTCTCCCTGCGTCCTCTCCCCTGGAGTCCATTCCTAACTAGCTGCAGAAGGTTTTCTTGGTTCCTTGTCTCCTGTGAGTACCCCATGTCCTTCCAGCATGCTATTTGGTTGCACTGTGCCTGCACAGTTGTGCTAGAGAGCCGAAACCTAGGGGCTGCCCCGCAGCACAACATCCACACCTCCAGTGACTCTGGTGAATACCGGTCGGCTCTTTAGATCCTGCAACTCTGTCAAACCTCTGTTTGCCTGCTGTCAATCTGTGAGGACCAATACCAGGGTACACCTGTTTAGTTGTCCCTTTGGCACACTAGATCTTGAGTTTACAGTCCCAGGTGGTCTTACCCTCTGATCCTGGCAGAATGGGAAAAGTCAGCGGAGCTTTACGTAATTTACTAGGCTAAGCAAAAACTCCTTTGCAAAATGAACAGCATACCGTATATACTCGAGTATAAGCCGACCCGAATATAAGCCGAGGAATCTAATTTTACCACAAAAAAACTGGGAAAACTTATTGACTCGAGTATAAGCCTAGGGTGTCCATCTGCATGCCTCACTGTGCCTCACTTTGCCTCACTGTGTCCATGCCTCACTGTGTCCATGCCTCACTGTGCCCATGCCACACTGTGTCCATGCCTCACTGTGTCCATGCCTCACTGTGCCCATGCCTCACTGTGTCCATGCCTCACAGTGTCCATGACGTTTAACATGGAAGTCTATGGAAGGGGTGCCTGGTTTTGAAAAATCAGTGCTCCCCCGACCGTAGGTCCCCCAGACAACAAACTTTGCACACCTATAGAGGATAAATGGGGCTACGTGTGCGCCAAGTTCCGGGTCCAGGGGACCTACGACCAGCCGGTACCGGGTCCCCAAATTCACCAGAGAAATTTCCGTTTAACATGGGAGTCTATGGAAGGGGTGCCCAGCTTTGTTTGAAAAATCGGTGCTCCCCGGCCGTAGGTCCCTCGGACAACAAACTTTGCACACTTGTAGAGGAAGAGCAGGGCTACAAGTTTGGGGTCCAGGGGACCTACGCCTGGCCGGTACTGGGTCCCCAAAGTCCAGGAAATCAGGCACAAAAAGGTGACTTGAGTATAAGCTGAGGGGGGGCATTTTCAGCACAAAAAAATGTGCTGAAAAACTCGGCTTATACTCGAGTATATACGGCATTTGCCTTTAGTAAACCAGCCTTATTGCATATTCTCACCCAATAGGTAGTGCTCTAGGCTCCTCTTCACATGTTTGCCAAACTAGCCTTGTCCTATTTCATTTATTTTTTAGGAAGCCTGTTGTTTACATTTATTCTGTGCCTCAAGCTGAAATTTTCAATTAAATAAATTAGTGCAGTGACCCATCTCCTCACTTCCCCCCCTGCTCTGTTGAGATTGCTCAGTCCAAAGTTATAATCAGATAGATTTAACCCGAGCCAGATAGACCTACCCTCAGTTTCTAAAGTAACTTTTATGTTGGCTGGCCATATTTGTCTCTTTTATTACAAGTGACTAGTGTTTGAACAGCCCTTAACACCGCTTCCACCAACCCTGCCCGCAATATAACCTACACCTACAGCTGACCTTAAAACCATACAATCCCTGCAAGCCCTCAACTTTCTCATTTGCTCTATGGCCACCATTAACATCACCCCTTACCTGACTAGGCATTGAACATCTTCAACACCCACACTTGGGTTGTTAGGGTAAGCATAGAGCAATGGAAGTTGAGGGTGCTAAGGTGCCAGGTGTGGGTGGTGTTGTTGGGGAGGTTTGGTGATAGAGCCTTAGCTACTATGAGCTCCATAAGAATTTGGCAAAGAGGAAAACAGGTGAATCAGGGTCTTGTCATGGGAGCTGTTCTGAAGTGATGTGTCACTATGGGAACTCTGCTGAATGAATGAATGAATGAATGAATGAAAAACTTATAAAGCGCGGCGCATGCGAACTGAATCGCTTCTGGGCGCTAAGGGGTCATCTAGGCGCTAAGGGGTCATCTAGGATCAAGAAAGATAAACTACTTAGATGACATGTTGCTCAACATCCTAGGAGAACTAGGAAAAACTTTCCACTTCTGCAAACAGTTCCCTGTGTTTGCACAAGGGACTTGCACTTTGCTATGGATTGTTTTTCTAAAGCGTTCCATTTTTTGTGCCAATTGCCTGGCTGAACAGACTGCCTGATTCTCTGAGTGGGTGCCATAGGATTTAATAAACTAGGTGGGAAATATAATCTGCGACAGATTATGCCAAATGCTTCCCCCTAGTTTTTATTGTTCTCATTTAAATTGCTTCCTGACTATCGGACCCTGAACATTTTGGCTAGGTATGCCAGGAAATGCAGTTTTTGAACATTCGCCTCAGTTTTTAACATTAGTAATTTCCTGAAAAGAAAAGTTGTTGCATCCTCGGATTAGAGGTTTCCCCTCACTTTTGTCACAGTGAGGGGTTGGAAGATTTCTTGGGTAAAAATGTGTTAAGCTGTAAGCAGCACACATTATAAAAATTGGTATGATTTATCCCAGTTTGTGCCAGTGTATGTGGTTCCGTTACTGCCTTGCCTGGCTGGAGAATAAAGTAAGTGACCCGCTGTCAATGGCTTTGTTATCTGTGTCAGAATCCTATATATAGGAAATGAGAATGGTGAAATTCTTAGATCTGCTTCCAACTGGATCTGATACTGAACATCAAACGAGTCTTTTAAAACACTAACAAGTGTAAAACAAACTTTCATTTCTATCTTACAGCTTCTGCAGTGACTGTGCCTGCACAAAAGACTGAGGAGACATTATTGACTCAGGACCTATTTGCAATACTGAGGACTCTGCATTCGGGGATTATTTGAAAAGCAGAGAAAACCATCTCAAACTGTGCAATAGTATATATTTTTAGATTGTTCTACTACCCTACTGCAGCCTAAAAGAACGTGAACACATTTGTTCAAAAAATAGACATGAATTTTCCCTTGTGATTTGAAATAAAAGGCAATGCAGCACACAAAAGCTGTATAAAGATGAATCACAATATGGCCAGTTCAACAGGGGCTGGTCAAATTTCAATCCATCTATGACCGTTCTAACTCAACTGAAGTTGATCTATGACTGACTTTTGTCAAATAGAAATGATGGCAAAAAAAATCTTCATCAGTCGGCTGTAGCCAATCAGCTGCAGCCACTGATCAGTATATTCTGACAGCAGAGAGTCCCGCTGTAAGAATACAATGGCATAACAGGGAAAATTCCTCAAACCATCTTGTTTATGGGGATGGCTGAACCAATTTGTTTGTAGGCAGTTTGCCTACTGTGACTAGTTAGTTACTTGAATAAGTGGTGGTGACTGCGCTGTGTAACTAAAAGAACAAAAAAGGGGGCAGTGTGACTGATAAGCACACTGAATGTGTAAATTAGGTGAAAGTGTAAACTGCACAATAGGTAAATCTCTCAAGAGAAGCAATATGTGGTCCAAAAAACATCAAAAATTCTTCAGCAAACATAAAACAAAGTATGAGAGCCAAGTGACATCAATCAAAACGTGATAAGAGTAGTGACACAATAGGCATGTGATATAGCAAGAACACACACTAAAAAATATATAATAAACAAAACTGAATAATATATATATATAATAAAAGTCTCTAGATGGTGATCCCAAAACCAGACACAAGTGTTGAGAGGAAAGATAGCTTCAGTGCAAACACCTCTTGTGTCCCCCTAGCAGCTCACCTCGCAGCTGTTGCATGGACAGCCCAAACAATCCTCAGATGTGTATTGAATGGATGATAATACAAGAGGCTGATATGTGACTAGAGGACTCAGAACCAGATTTGCATATGAAAAAAACAGCAAAGGGATATATAGCGTAACACTGTGAGAGCAATACTCTCACAGTAGAATAAATCACACAGCAATGCACTTACTCAGAGGAGAATGATAGTGGGCATATCTCCAACGAACGCTGAGTTCATGAATTTTCCTGTATATCTCTTTCTGTTCCTCCTAGCCTCCCAGTAGTATCAGAAACTCTATATCGCTCAGAGGGTAATGATAAAACGAGAGAAAAGAAGGCACATTGCATAATCCGTTGATAAGGAACATATTTAATAGTAAAAGCCCAATAAAAAGCTTGTCTTCCTGCCGTCAGAAAATGCTAAATCTAATGCTCCAATCCCGACGCGTATCGTCACATCACGTGACTTCATCAGGGGATGTCACGTGATGTGACGATACATGTCGGGATTGGAGCATTAGAATCCTATATATCGGAAATGAGAATGGTAAAATTCTTAGATCTGCTTCCAACTGGATCTGATACTGAACATCAAACTAGTCTTTTAAAACACTAGCAAGTGTAAAACAAACTTTCATTTCTATATTACAGCTTCTGCAGTGACTGACTGAGGACACATTATTGACTCAGGTAGTGCCCCCTAGCTTAGTTCGCTGACAGCGCGGGAGTCCTTTCTTTTACATACTAGTTAGTTACTTGGCTTCCCAGGTCAGGGAGAAAGGGTTAATATTTCCTGGGGGAGAAAGGGGCAAGAGAACGGGAGCTTCCAGAAATTTGGTGGGACCTGTGGTCCACGTTGGGAACGCCGACTCACCGGGATGCCCACAACCATGGACAACTCTACTCAGGATCTTCTACTTATACTATAACTATTCCTTAATATGTTCCCTATCCTCCTACCTATCCTGCCTAACCTATATAAAAAAATGTGTACTGGTCTGGTCACGTGATCCTGAAGCTCCAGCTTCCCTGTGCAAGTAAGCTGCAGGGTTGCTGAGCTGTTGTCAAGTGTTCCCTTACAAAGAGCTGCAGGATAACGTGACTGGACTGGGGTTGATTGAAAAAAAGGTAAGTGCACAATTTTTTTTTATACAGTTTAAGCAGAATAGGTAGGAGGAAGTTATAATAGTTATAGTTAGGGTTTCTTCCACGCTAAAGTTGAACTGCAAATTTCATCAGGAATGCTTCTTTACTACTAGAATGTGTAATATTTGAGTTTTTTCTTTAACCACTTACCGACCGCCCCACATACATATATTTTGGGGCGGTGGCTTCTACAGGCAGAATCACATACCTGTACATTATTCTGCTCTTCTGGGTCTGCTGCCGGCGGTACCAGCCGATCATTACTGACAGAGGCAGATCGCCATTTTGTGACAAGGGAATACAGAGATCCTGTGTTTCTGCTAAGCAAGAACACGGATCTCTGTCTTTCCACAATTAAAGCATCCCCCGCACAGTTAGAAAGCACTCCCTAGGCACACATTTAACCCTTTGATTATCCCTGATGTTAAACCCTTCCCTACCAATGTCATCAGTACCTCAACAGTGCATATTTTTTAGCACTGATCACTGTATTGGTGTCACTGGTCCCCAAAAAAGTATCAAAAGTGTCGCTTAGTGTCTGATGTGTCCAGCTCTATATCGCAGTCTCACTATAATTCGCTGATCTCCTCCGTTACTAGTAAAAAATTTAAATAAATAAAAATTCCATAAAAACTTTTGCGCAAACCAATCAATATATGCGTATTGTGATTTTTTTTCACCAAAAAAAATGTAGCAGAATATGGCAAAGGTTTTGAATGTATTCTTCTTCTCAGTCTTAATGAGGGAAACGGGGCTTCAGTAACCAAAACTGCAATGTTTATCCTCATGACATGTCACAGGAAGCACCACCAAGGATAAAATCAGAAACAGACTTGAAAAACGTAACATAAATAGGTCACCGGGATCAGATGGCTTGCACCTGAGAGTCCTTAAAGGAACACTAAAGGTTTGTTTTTTATTAGATCAATTGATTGCTGTAAGCTAGAGCATTTAAATATCACTTACCTCGTTTTTCCTTTTGACCTCCAAAATACAGTAATCCAGGTTTGAAAATGCCATTTCCTGTCTCTCCTCTTCTTGCTTTCCACCAGCATCTGAGCTGTTTTGCATGGTGGAAAGCAGAATGTGCTCACCCCCTCCCTATGACTACAGCCCTGCGTGAAGATGCTCTCTTATCCCTCACAGGCATGGAGGCTAAGCCTAGTGGGAACTGTAGTTCCCATTAGGCCGTGATGTAGCAAGAATGAATGCGCACCGCAAATCAGGAAGTCAGTGAGAATAACGATTCAGGAGTGCTGGAGGTGAATAAAACAGCTAGATTTCAACAGGTATCAAACTAGTTATAATGCAAAACATTACTTTTTACTTTATCAGCTACTGTCAGACTTTAATTTAAGATGAAAATATTTTTGTCTTTACAACCCCTTTAAGGAACTCAGTCAAGGAATTGCCAAACCATTGTTCCTAATTTTTATGAACAGTCTACTATGGTACCAGCTGATTGTAGAAAAGACATTATAGCACCAATCTATAAGAGAAGACCAAGATATATCCTGGAAACTACAGACCAGTTAGCCTAACAACAATAGTATGCAAGCTCTTGGAAAGTATGATAAGGGACTATATACAAGATTTTAGTAATGAAAACTGTATCATAAACTGTATGAAATTCATGGGAATCTCATATACCTTGCGGATTTAGTATTAGCTTTCGCTTTGGACTGATGTGCACTTTTGACAGGTAGGCTCTTTGTCCTTCTTTTATCTCTTCTCCAACTCCTTTCTCTTTCTCTATCTTTCTTTCTTTTATTATGCTGTCTTTTTTTTTCTCTAATATTATTTCTCTTTCTCTCTTATTATTTTGTTTATGTTGTTTCTTTTTTCTTTTTAATTATATGAATAAGGAACAAGTTTTGCATACATATATTGTTCTTTTCCTTTATTTTGACAAGAATAATATATATTCTTTATTATTCTTCCCATATGTTACATTTTATTTTAAAATGGTATGATTGAACCTAATTGTAATGGATTCCTAATCCCTCTTAGGTATGTTATATGGAGGATGGTTTTGAAGTTGTCCTCTTGTTATCGGGTTATTCTTATTATCTATTAAAAGAGAGGGGGGATGATAGGGGTTATTCTGCCTCTTAGGGCACAGATTGATCCCATTAGGGGTGTCGGGGGGTGGAGTTTACCCTAGGCATCTATCCTCCTTATAGATCTAAACAAACAATCTATTATATTTTTTTAAATTTCATGGGTCTGGATTGTATTGTACGGATTATAGTATCTCTGGAGGTTGGGGAGGACAATTGGGTTGGATTTTGTTTTCTTCAATATATTTATTCTTTTTTGTTATTCACAATTTCTTTTACATTTTAATGGTACTTTGTTTCAATGTGGAATGGAAGGGCAGGAAATGAACTAAATGTACCTTGTTGTTTTTGACTGTATGCCACAATGTAATAATATTAATTGATGTTCATTACATTGTACTGATTTATTTTTTCTGAAAATAAACTTAAACTTGAATGAAAAAAAAAGAAAACTGTATCATTAGCAGTAATCAGCATGGATTCATGAAAAATAATTCTTGCCAAATAAAGAGGCGAGCTGTCATCTAGTTGAAGGAAAGCCTGTAGATGTATTGTATCTGGATTTTGGAAAGGCATTTGATACATTTCCCCACAAACATTTACTATACAAGCTAAGGTCTGTCGGCATGGACCAAAGGGTGAGTACCTGGATTGAAAACTGGCTACAAGGGCGAGTACAGAGGGTAGTGATAAATGGGGAGTACTCGGACTGGACCAATGTTGAAAGTGGGGTACCTCAGGGTTCTGTCCTGGGACCAATCCTATTTAATTTATTCATAAATGACATGGATGATGGGATAAACTGTTCAGTCTCAGTATTTAATGTGGAAAAAATTGTAATATTGCATTTAGGTGGCAAAACCATGAATGCAATCTACTCACTACGTGGAGAACCTCTGGGGAAATCTTGGATGGAAAAGGACCTGGGGGTCCTAGTAGATGATAGGATCAGTATTGGCATGCAATGCCAAGCTGCTGCAAGCAAAGCCAATAGAATATTGGCATGCATTAGAAAGGGAATTACCTCCAGAGATAAAATTCAATATTTTTTTACTTTTTGTTATAATAAATATTCCCGAAAAATATATAAAAAAAACATTTTTTTTCCTCAGTTTAGGCCGATAAGTATTCTTCTACATATTTTTGGTAAAAAAAAAACGCAATAAGCGTTTATTGATAGGTTTGCGCAAAAGTTAGGGGGTAGTTTTATGGCATCGTTATTAATATTTTTTTTACTAGAAATGGCGGCAATCAGCGATTTTTATCATGACTGCGACATTATGGCGGACACATCGGACACTTTTGACACATTTTTGGGACCATTGTCATTTTTACAGCTATCAGTGCTATAAAAATGCACCGATTACTGTGAAAATGACACTGACAGTGAAGGGGTTAACCACTAGGTGGCGCTGTAGGGGTTAAGTGTGCCCTAGTGAGTGATTTTTACTGTAGGGGGGTGCGGCCTGGCGTGACACGTCACTGATCGTCGTTCCCTATGACAGGGAACAGAGGATCACTGACACTCCCACTAGGAAGAACGGGGAAAGGTTTGTTTACTCTTACCTCTCCCCATTCTTCAGCTCTCTGACCCGATCGTGGCACACCGGCGGCGATCGGGTCCGCGGGTCCCGCGAGCGCCGTCACAGAGCTCAGGACTGGGGTCGCCAGCACGCCTGCGATGGAGCTCAGGACCGGGTCGTGAGCGTGCCGGCGGCGGCGCGTGCACCACCCACAGCTGGGCTCTTAAAGGCGACGTACCTGTACCTGCTTATGCCCAGCAGTGCCGCTCTGCCGACGTATATCGCCGTTAGGCGGTCCTTAAGTGGTTAAAAAGACTTTCGGCCATTCACTGAAATTAGAGTAAAAGTGATTTAACCGGAAACAGCATAGAGGGTTCTTTACAAGAAAGAATGTTAAGAATGTGGAATTCTCTTCCACAAGCTGTGGTTTCAGCAGGGGGCATCGATAATTAAAAAAAAAACTATTAGATAAGCACCTAAACGACCACAACATACAGAGATATACAATGTAATATTGACATAAAATCACACACACACAGGTTGGACGTGATGGACTTGTGTCTTTTTTCAACCTTACCAACTATGTAACTATTTTATACATATTGGCCTAAATTGATGAAGAAATTTGATTTCTTACATTTATTTTTTATTGGATATGTTTTATATAGCAGAAAGTAAAAAATATTGTTTTTTTTTTTATTTATAGCGCAAAAAATAAAAACCGCAGAGGTGATCAAATATAACCCAAAGAAAGCTCTATTTGTGGGGGAAAAAGGACATACATTTTTTTTTGGGTACAGCATCGCACGTCCACGCAATTTTCGGTTAAAGTAACGCAGTGCCGTATCGCAGACCTGGTCATAAAAGGGGGCAAACCTTCTGGGGCTGAAGTGGTTAATGCACTATGCACATGTTAGTGCGTTGTAGTGCCATTAATTTGTCAATTGATGGACAAAATAAAACATATATTACCTTTGGCTGGAAAAAATAATAAGAACAGATGCGTTGTTTGGTCCATGGTTGCATTTTGAGGGCCCTTTGAAAATGAACAAGCACATGCAACAAACACGCCAGAGACATGTACACGTGTAAATGGGCCCTGAGAGCTGCTTTTAAAAGACCCTCTAATATTACACACTCCAGTAGGTAGAAAACACTCCTGATCTATCTGTCCCTCTAATTACACTCTTATGACATTTAAGCAAACCCTTAACAAGAACCCACTGATTAATCTTACAAGGTTGTAATCAGAAAGGCAGAGATGATCAGGAGCTGAGTGTTTTTTAGAAGGTGGAGTGGGTCATGTTAGAGGGTCTGCTTTATATGTGATTTCTCGACAAAATAATTATTCCACAATTAGTATTTCTGCATTTATCTTGGTAATGTGGGAGAAACAGTCAAAGGCACATAATTATATTTAAAACATTTCTACCCAATTCAAAAATGTCTTTATTGAAATATAGAAAGGTTATGTGCAAATGCTTTCCAATTTTTTATACACAGTATAGGAAGATTGGCTAGAAAGGAAAAATACTATTTTTAGAAACTACAGTAACATTTTATTGTTTAATTTAAAAGTACAAAAAGCAGTCCAATTGCCCCCCCTAGTGTCATTATACTAGAATGGCGTGTTTTACGGAATAATAGGGAATATGTTTTATGAATATCAACAACACAAAATCATACCCCCAGTTTTCTGGGATGGGAGATAAAGACATCTTTGTGCCTAAATTCAAACTGTCACACCCTGGTTACATGGTCTGTAAAGTAGGCTCTTCTGTAACAACTACTTTTCCTTTACGGCCCAATTCACCCTTTGCTTTGCCACATACATTTTTGAATGTTGAAGTATGTTTTTTTAAGGTGGCCCTTTTAGTCTGAATAAGCTGTAAAGCCCTGTACACACAATCGGTTTGTCCGCTGAAAACCGACCGATGGACTGTTTTCATTGGACAAACCGATCGTGTGTGGGCCCCATCGGTTTTATTTCTATCGGTGTAAAAAAATAGAACATGTTTTAAATTTTTCCTATGGATAAAAAACTGATGGAAAAATATAATTGTCTGTATGGAACGATCGGTTAAAAATTCACGCATGCTCAGAATCAAGTCGACGCATGCTTGGAAGCATCGAACTTCATTTTTTTCGGCTCGTCGTTGTGTTTTAGGTCACCGCGTTTAGGCACGATCGGATTTTTGACTGATGGTGTGTAGGCAAGACTGATGAAAGTCATTGGATATCCGACGAAAAAATCCATTAGATTAGATTCCATCAGATATCCAATCGTGTGTATTGGGCTTTAATATACTTCAGTGCATTAAAAAAAGTACCTGCTCTATTTAGCCACACTGTACCAAGGGTTCAGGTCCCCGAGAGACCCAGGAGCCTCTATGGTGATCCCTATACCTGTTGGAACATATACTTTGTTCAAGACTAAACCTGTTGTGGGATCCCTTGTGTGCTGGGTTGCTGATCATTGATATGCTTTTAGTTTTATATCTGTACACCACCATTTCCTACTATAATATGTGACTGTGGAGGGTTTATTCCTGCATATACAAGTTAAAGGGGTTGTAAAGGTACATGTTTTTGCACCTTAATGCATTCTATGCATTAAGGTGCAAAAACATCAGATGATTAGCAGCCCCCCTGTTTACTTACCTGAGCCCTACAAAGTCCTGCGTCATGAACGTGTTGGCTTCTGGCTGGGCTTCTGGGCTCTTCTAGGCTCATTCATTGGATGATTGATAGCAGCGCAACCTTTGGCTCCCGCTGCTGTCAATCAGATCAATAACGCGGTGCGCCAGGGGGGCGGGGCAGAGTGATACAGTCCGCTTTTATGGCTGCCGACTGTATCACAGGAGCGCGCTCGCAAGCTAACCCCCTTTGGAAGACAGCTTCCCATAAGGGGGTTAGCTGATGCAGGGAGGAGCCGAGACAGCTGCCGAGGGACCCCAGAAGATGAGGATCGGGGCCACTCTGTACAAAATGAGCTGCACAGTGGAGGTAAATATGACATGTTTGTTATTTTTTTTAAAAAGGAACCCTTACAAACCCTTTATGGTGATGAGCCTGGGTTGAGGTTTGGTGTTCTGCCTTTCTCGGGTGTAGTGTGTAGGCCCCCTGGAGGTGTTACCAGGCCCGCTCCATTTCCCAGAGTTGGCATTCCCATGTTAGGTTATTCTACACTGGTCTCCCCGTAGCATAATGGATATTGACGGGTTTTAAGGCAATCAGTCAGATGACGAGAGACTGAAGCCCTGAAGAAGCGGCCTCGACCGCGCAACCTCATAGGCAATTTCCACACACAGTCTGACTGCTATCTTATTCTTGTTATTGTTTTTATGAATTGGGACATTACAGTGCCCTTTTTGATAATAAATTTTCATTTTTAACAGTTTGTAATAAAGTTATGATTTTTTATAATAATATCTTGTATACCTATTGATGTTAGAGATAACAGGTGGTCATCGTTCAATGCTCTTTTCTACTACTTTCCCTTATTTATTAAATTGTTGGTAGATCACCAGCCACAGGATGGACTATGGGTGTCTAAAGTAGCGCAGTGCCACGTCCTAAAAATATTGGAACAGCAAATGTTAAAGATACAAAGAAATGGACTTTGTAGGCACCAATTATCAAAATACAAATAGATTTAGGCAATACATAAAATTATTTTTTTTTAAAACAAAACTACAGTGGCGACTGCAGTAACCATAAATTAGTCCAATAGGAGTCCAAAATAAGTCATCACATCTCACAAGGGACGTGTATGACTATAATACATGATAAGATCAGGGCCGTCTTTAATATGGTTTGGGCCCTGGGCAAACATTTTTTTGCCCCCCCCCCCCCCCCAGCTTATTTTGGGCCTGGCTGGTTCACATGTATGTGTTTTGGCAGCCCTCATTTGTGCAGGCACAGCAGCCCATTGATTTGAATGGGCTGCCATGCCTTTGTTTCCTGCAGAAAAAAGGTGCATTCAGCATTTTAAAAATACATTTGCCTTGAAATCCATTCTGCTTTTGCACCATGCTACTTACCTGCAGTTCTTGCACACACAAACGCACTGTGTTTTTAAAAGCGTGACCTAAACGTCTAAAAATGCAGCAAGTTTGACAGTGCGGGAACTGCAGATAAGTCACAGCACACAGCAGAATGGACTGTATTTCAGTGCTTGATGGACATAGGTGTGCCGTGTGCGCAGCCTATTACATGAGGCATGCGCTTTTCTTTGCAGGAAACGCAGGCATGGCGGCCCATTCAAATGAATAGGCTGCTGTGCCTGCGCAAACGTGGGCCGCCAAAACACATACATGTGAACCAGCCAGGAACAAAATAAGCCCATCAAGCAGTTAAATACAGACAGTAATGCCATGTGCTCTGAGGCCTTACTCAGCCTGGACTGCAGGTCTGGTCTGTGATTTAAAGAGTTCCTCTATTTTACACATGGCATGGCATGGGGTCCCATGGTGCTAAAGCAGAATGGACAGACGGTGCTGTGACCCCATGCCATGCCATGTGTAAAATAGAGGAACTTTTTAAAACACTGACCAGACCTGCAGTGAATCATCAAATATTATAAAGACTTTGGGTACACTGTACAGAAAACTTCTATTTACAATATAGATTAGCAAACAGTGACATACCTTGAGGTGCAGGACATGCAGAAGAAGTCAGCCTCGGGAAGAGCAAACTGGGGATGTTATAAAATCACATTCTAATTCCCCTTTATATACAAGCAGCACCCAGTGGCAGGAAGGGAGAAGTGCATGTCTAAAGGGAACCCAGGGGTGCTGTACATTTTAAAACACTGGGAAGGGAAGCAGTAGCGTGATGATTTTCAGCGATGATTTGTGGGCAGCACAGGGTCTTAACGGGCGGCTCTGCTTTGGGCCCCCAACAGTGACAGCTGCCCCCGTTTGCACTATGGTAAAGACGGCCCTGGATAAGATGAATGTTAGCTCGACATGTTTTGCGGCTATCCTATCCATGGAGTTCCATATCCGGACACTTCCACCACCTACCCTTTGCTGGTAACCTGCTTTGAAAAAGCTGTAACTTGGGTTCACTTCACTAGTCTTATAATATACTGCCCCAACTGCTTTAAAGGGCTTTAAAGTACCTTTGATCTATTTTATTCGGCTGTGACCCATTGCTATTTTGCGGCGTCAGATAGAAGTGTCCTTTCTAACTACTAATGAGGCTGTCATTGGTTATGATATAATCTATCATCAACTACAAAGGCCTCTATAATTAATCTACTTTCAAGCACATCCTACTACCATACATGAGATACTACTAGCTCCCGAAGAAGCGGTCTCCGCAAAACATGTCAAGCTAACATTCATCTTATCATGTATTATAGTCATACACATCCCTTGTGAGATGTGATGACTTATTTTTGACTCCTATTGGACTAATTTATGGTTACTGCAGTCGCCACTGTAGTTTAGTTTTTAAAAAAAATCATTTTATGTATTGCTTTTTCTTTTTAACAAACCCTTATGGGTTATATGATAATAAATCTATTTGTATTTTTATAATTGGTGCCTACAAAGTCCATTTATTTGTATCTTTAACATTTGCTGTTCCAATACTTTCCCTTATTGTTACTTTTATCACTGGGTTGATGACTTGCTGGGTTGATGACTTCCTTTACCGTTACTATTGCAACAAACTTGTCCAAATGGGCGCTTAAACTGATCCATGAAAACAAACAAAGCAATCATTATTGGGTTAGACTCAAAGTTTAAGGCCCGGATCACACTAGTGCAATGCCAGACATTGCATATAATTCGTACTGCATTGCTGTGCAGATCACATGCGATGTCTACGCCGAAACTTATGAGGTTTTCGGCAGGCGGCTGAAAGAAAAAAAGTGCTGATAATGGTGCCGAAAAAGGGGCAGGGCCATCCCGCCGGGTGCCGCGCATGTATAATCATTGCGCCCCTGTTAGAGTCTCCCCTCCCTCCTGCTGTTCTCATTAGTGTCATCAAATACAGCATCCCCCGTGCCTGGTAGGACCGTGCAGCCGATGAAACGATGTCCCCACCTCCTAGACTGCCTCTTGTAATAGACGGCACACTGATCCAATGCTCGGAATCATTGTGCCGTGTGTCATAGGAGGCGGGGACATCGTTACATCGGCTGCACGGCGATTCAGATCTCTGACACATAGCATGAGATCGTGCTACCAGGCACTGGGGAGGTTGTATCTCCTGGTTACTGGCTGGCTGTACATGATGGGCACTGGCTGGCTGTGCATGATGGGCACTGGCTGGCTGTACATGATGGGCACTGGCTGGCTGTACATAATGGGCACTTGCTGGATGTACATGATGGGCACTGGCAGAATGTACATAATGGGCACTGGAAGGCTGCACAGCATGGGCACTGGCAGGCTGCACGGCATGGGCACTGGCAGGTTGCTGCATCTGATGGGCAGTGGCGGGTTGCTGCATCTGATGGGCAGTGGCGGGTTGCTGCATCTGATGGGCACTGGTGGGTTGCTGAATCTGATGGGCACAGGCAGGCTGCTAAATCTGATGGGCACAGGCAGGCTGCATGGCATGGGCACTGGTGGGCTGCTACATATGATGGGCACAGGCACTGGTGAGGCTGCATGACAGGCACAGGCAGGCTGCTGCATCTGATGGGCACAGACACTGGTGAGGCTGCATGAAGGGCACAGGCAAGCTGCTGCATCTGACTGGTAGGCTGCATCTGACAGGCACTGGTGAAGCTACATTTGATGGACACTGTTGGGGCTGCATTGATCTCTTGTATCATGTCTGCAGTCTCTGACAGTCTCTTGGCAATTTTGCTAATACTATTAGCAGTGTGTTTAAGTTTAAGTAAGAGATTGCAGACATGGTACAAGAGATGGTTAGAGACTGAGGACATGATACAGGAGATGGTTAGAGACTGGGAACATGATACAAGAGATGGTTGGAGACTGGGGACATGATACAAGAGATGGTTGGATAATGGGGACATGATACAAGAGATGGTTAGAGACTGGGGAGATGATACAAGAGATGGTTGGAGACTGGGGACATGATACAATAGATGGTTAGAGACTGGGGACATGATACAAGACATGGTTACAGACTGGGGACATGATACAAGACATGGTTACAGACTGGGGACATGATACAAGACATGGTTACAAACTGGGGACATGATACAATAGATGGTTTAGAGACTGAGGACATGATACAAGAGATGGTTAGAGACTGTGAACATGATACAGAAGATGGTTACAGACTGAGGGCATGATACAAGAGATGGTTGGAGACTGTGGACATGATACAAGAGATGGTCAGAGACTGCAGACTGCATTTTTCTGATCTTTCTTGTACCAAAGGTGCCAATAATGGGCAGCAATAAATAAATATTCATTTAAATTAATGATATTAATTAAAAAGTCAAATATAATACAATTGTATATAAAAATATATATTTTTTTTCCTTCCCCCTCCGTTCATCCTCCCCTCCCTTTCTCCTCATCCGGTTCCCACCTCCCTCACCACACTCCCACACTATTCCACCACTTCTTTTCAATTGCACATCTATCACGCATGGTTGCACCCCCAATTAGCCTGTAGACATGGGCCTTTAGATACTAATTACTTTCTAATTTATTTACTGAGATACTAGGTCCATCACATATATGTCCCCCCTCTCTGGCCGCAACGTGGGACCCCGTTTGGTGACCCTTGTTGTCCTCGACTGGCGGGGTTATATAGGTGGGCAGCTGTGCCCCTGCCCCCCATTTCATATCTTGTAATTGTTTAAACTATTGACTGATTGTCAATTCTATTTTAGACATTCTTCTGATGAAGCGGTTTCTCTGTGAAACTAGTCAAGACTCCTGTCGTGACCCTCAAACCCATTGTGTTTTCTCCCCCCTAAGGGTATTACCCCTTTGGTGTTATGTATGGTTGTTATTATTTTTATGTCTACTTTCTATGTGTCCAGTTGATGTTGTAATCAATAAAACCTTCTTCTTTTGTTTTATACTTATAATTTCATGTTTGATCTTATTTCACTTACCAGTACCGCAATAGTCCAACCGCCCCCCCCCCCCTCTTTTTGGTTCTTTGGCTTGGGGACCTTAGACCCAATCTCTTTATATAACTATGTAACTATGTAGTTGAGGGGAGGAGAAGCAGCAGCACACTGATTTTCCCAGTAACTGGCTCTGCAGGGGAGGCGGGTCAGGATAAGTCTGATCAATGGAGCAGAGCACGGGGAGTTCCCTGCATAGCTAGAGAACTGACCACAGTGTTCTCTCCTGCTTGGTGTGGTTGGTTTTTATTAGGAAAGCAGAGGGACTGACAGGAACACCAGGGATTTCACACAAAGAAAGCAGGATATTTCATACAAAGAGAACAGGAGACTTTTTCATACATCCAGGACTGGGCATAAAAACCAGCCCTGGAATTAATTTCATACCGGCCCCATAGCATTTTTATATCAGCCCAACCGCATAACGTCATTATTTTCTTGTTCACAAAAGGGAAAACCATGCATTTAGATAAGAGAGACATGGAATTTACAAATAGCGCCAATTTTTTACTGGCAAAAAATCATGACATTTACTGGCACAGACACATTTTTTACTGACACTGCAAAAAAAAATGCCTAAAATTACAGTTTTCAGTGCAAATATCGATATTTAAGCTATAGACATGTAGCTAAAGCTATTAGCAATGGCCCGGATTCACAAAGCACTTATGCCGACGTATCTCGAGATACGCCGCGTAAGTCTATCTATGCGTCGTCGTATCTATGCGCCGTGCCCACAATCTGAGATACGCCTGAAAATAGGCTGCATACGACCGACGTAACTTTCCTACGCCGGCGTATCGTGGGCGCATATTTACGCTGGCCGCAAGGGGCGCTCCCATTGATTTTCTATGCACATATGCAAATGAGGGAGATACGCCGATTCACAAACTTACTTGCGCCCGGCGCATAATATACGCGGTTTGCGTAAGGCGTACGTCCGGCGTAAAGTTATTCCACATATAGGAGGCGCAACTCATGAAAAGGTATGGACGAGGGAACAGAGCCATCGTATTTTACGTAGTTTACGTAGTAGATGAATAGGGCTGGGCGTAGGTTACGTTCACGTCGTAGGGAGTGATCCGTCGTATCTTAGGGAGTATTTCCGACGTGATTCTGCGCATGCGCACTGGGTTGCGTCCACGGGACGGCGCATGCGCCGTACATTATTCGTATCTTTATGACGCTCAGTCCATCATTTACATGGGGTCACGCCTCATTAGCATGGCTCACGCCCATTTCCACCTACACTGGCTTACGCCGAGGAAACCCAGCGTAGATTTGGGGGCGAGTGCTTTGTGAATCCAGTGCATGCATCTGTGCGCTGCGTCGGCGTAGCATATATTTGATACGCTACGCCCGCATAAATATGCGCCGATGTATGTGAATCCGGGCCAATGGGCCAGATTCAGAAAGAGATACGACGACTTATCTCCTGAAACGCCGTCGTATCTCTGAGTTCCGACGGTCGTATCTATGCGCCTGATTCATAGAATCAGGTTACGCATAGATATCCCTAAGATCCGACAGGTGAAAGTGACTTACACCGTCGGATCTTAGGCTGCAATCTCACGGTGGCCGCTAGGTGGCGCTTCCGTTTGTTTACGCGAGGAATATGCAAATGTGGAGTTACGCCGATTCAGAAACGAACGACCGCCCGGCGCTTTTTTTTACGTCGTTTGCGTTCCGCTTTTTCCGGCGTATAGTTATCCCTGCTATATGAGGCATATCCTATGTTAAGTATGGCCGTCGTTCTCGCGCCGAGTTTTGAAATTTTACGCTGTTTGCGTAAGTCGTTCGCGAATACGGCTGGACGTAATTTACGTTCACAACGAAACCAATGACGACCTTGCGACGTCATTTAGAGCAATGCACACTGGGATATGTATACGGACGGCGCATGCGCCATTCGTAAAAACCGTCAATCACGTCAGGTCAACACACATTAACATAATTGGTATAAGGAGGGAATATGGGGTAGGGGAATCTGCGCTAGGTGAAGAAACTAATGAAACACTTAAGGGTGGGTCCTGGGAAGGACGTCCTGTAGCTGTACACTAATACTTGGATATAGGAAGTAAGGGAATGTGTGGAAGAAAACCAACAAAAACAAATGTGTGACACAAATGTGTGAAATAAATGTGCAATGTAGCAAATTGTAGCATGCGCTAACGGCCCAAGGCGGTCTGTTTTATGATACAGAGTTTATCCTTGCAAGGACCCTGCATTGCTCCCTTTGTATGGGAATTTTTATGGAACTTTTTTATAAATAAATTTATTTCAAGACGCCTACACTATGGGAATGTTTTCCTTTCTCCTCCTTATATGATGCCTGTTGAGTACCGCCAACACATATTTATGTGATTACCATCATCGTTGATCTACACGAGGAGCTGTGGAGTTGGGGATCCTGACATCTGATCCGTGAGGGATATCGATCCATTCCAGCCACCTCAAGGGATAGTTGTCTCCTATCACGCCTGTTTAGACCTCCCTGAGAAGGTGGGGTCTCAGGCTTTCTGGTAAGCCTCCAATTTCTCTGGTGTGGTGTCTTTCGTGGATCGCTTTTCTTCTATTCCCACCTGTGGACTTATATTGGATTTTCACTTCCTTTATCACCCTCACTGGAGGGGGCTCATAACCCCTACTTCCTTCTGTGGACTTTATCTATTTATACACCGTGTGGATTTGCACTATATCAGCTATCAATTCACTGTGTATCATTATTATTAATATTTTTATTAGTTTTGTTTTTATATTTTTATGTGGCACAGTATATATCAATTCAGTGGACAACTGTGATAGGATTTACTGTTTCACGACGGTATCATATTCCTTTAATTCAGGTATCACTTCCATTAGCTTATATACCCATATAAGTTCACTTCTGGTGATATAGTGCCTATTTATTTAGTGGACAATCGTGACATAAGATTTTGCCGGTCTACTGTACTTTTGTTTATTTACTTACTGGTACCTATGGTTTATCACATATTTTGCTACATTGCACATTTATTTCACACATTTGTATCACACATTTGTTTTTGTTCAGCGCTGCACTGTTAGGTGCCTATCTATTTAGTGGACAATCGTGACATAAGATTTTGTCGGTCTACTGTACTTTTGTTGATTTATTTACCTATGGTTTATCATTTAATTTGCTACATCACACATTTGTTTTTGTTCAGCGCTGCACTGTTTTCTTCCACACATTAACATAAAACACGCCCCCCCCTTTCACATTTGAATTACGCAGCCTTACGCCGCAACAGATATGTGACGTCGCCGTAACTAAGGGCACAAGTTCTTTATGAATAAAGAACTCGCGGCCAAAGTTAAAGCGGTGCAACGTATCTCAGATACGTTACGCCGGGCGGACAGATACGCCGATGTATCTGAATCCAGCCCAATGTGTTTAAAGCGGGGGTTCACCCTATCGACGGGAAAAAATTTTTTTTTTTTTATTTTACCTTAAAATCAGGCATTGTAGCGCGAGCTACAGTATGCCTGTCCCGAATTTTTTACCGCCGTACTCACCTTGTAGTCGTCCATCGAAGATTCCGGGGAATGGGCGTGCCTATGGAGACGGAGGATGATTGACGGCCGGCTCTGGCGCGTCACGCTTCTCCGGAAATAGCCAAAATAGGCTTGGTCTTCACGACGCGTGCGCATAGCCTGTGCGCAGGCGCCGTGAAGAGCCGAGACCTACTCCGGCTGTCTTCGGGGAGAGTGACGTGCCAGGGCCGGCCGTCAATCATCCTCCCTCTCCATAGGCACGCCCATTCCCCGCGGGAGTCGGAATCTACGATGGACGACTACAAGGTGAGTACGGGGTTAAAAAAATCGGGACAGGCATACTGTAGCTCGCGCTACAATGCCTGTCTCGATGGTAAAATGTGTCGGGGGGGGTGAACTACCGCTTTAAGTTAAACAAAAGTCATTTACATGAAGGTCAGATTAATATAACCCAGCCAGCACAGAGTTCCCCCATATATCAGGAGTATGCAGGATTCCCCCTTACAGTGCAAGGGAACTCTGACATAAAGGGGAACATTGCAAATCATGGTCTAAGCGGCAACTCTGATACAAAGGGGAGCACTGGTGACCAGAGACCCCACTTATATCAGAGTCCACTGCATTCCCCTTTACATCAGAGTTCCCACTTACATCAGCATACCTCCCAACTTTTTGAGATGCGAATGAGGGACACCTACCAGCAAAAGTATGCAGGCATAGGACACACCCCTTGCTACGCCCCCTTAAAGGAGAATTGTACAAAAAAACAAGATTGGTTAAACCTACATGTGTTTTTTTTACCACTATTATTCATTTATATTAGCTTTTGTAATTTACAAATGCAGCAATTTAGAAATCAGATGAGAGGTTTAGCGCTGAAAAACACTTTTTGATAGATAAAAAGTGCATTTTATATACATCTATATAGAGCAGACCAAAATGAGGGACAAATGAGGAGGAATGAGGGACAGAGGGACGTTGCTCCAAATCAGGGACAGTCCCTCTAAATCATGGACAGTTGGGAGCTATGCATCAGGGTCTGCAGCATTGGCCTAAAAAATCCAACCGTGTCCAAACGCGGTGACGTAAAACACTACAACGTGCTGAGAAAATTTTCAATGCTTCTGAGCATGCGTCGACTTGATTCTGAGCATGCGTGGATTTTTGACCGATGGACTTCCACACAGACAATTGTTTTTTTCTATCGTTTTTTTATCCATAGGAAAAATTTAAAACAGGTTCTAATTTTTTTAACCGATGGAAAACAAACTGATGGGGCCCACACACGATCGGTTTGACCGATGAAAACAGTCCATCAGTCTGTTTTCATCAGACAAACTGATCGTGTGTACAGGGCTTTAAGGTTTTTAACCCTAATGTATTTTTTGCATTAAGGTGAAAAACCTCCTGTGCTGCAAAATGCCCCAGCCCCCCCCCCCCCCTTATACTTACCTGAGCCTAAACCAATTCAGCAAAGTGCAGGAGAGCAGCGGCTCCCACTGCTGTCAATCAAATGCTGTGCCAATCAAGCAGGGGGTGGGGCCGAACTGCCCGGTCTGTGTCAATAGACGCAGATAGGGCGGGAGCGAGCATGCACAGGTGCCCCAAGGAAATCAGCTTTTCATAGGGGCACTTGCAGAAGAGGAGGAGCCTGGACCCCCGGGGGGGGGGCCACAGAAGAGAAGGATTGGGGCTGCTCTGTGCAAATCCATTGTTATTTAAAAAAAACTATTTAATGAAGATTTAAAGCGGATGTAAACTGCTAAAGAATATAAAAAAAAGAGTCGCATACTAGCACATTATGAAATACTTATCTTGGAACAAAGCCCTTCTAGTGGCGCCCACTCACCACTGAGATGGCTAACATCTTCCCCCAGTGTTTCTTCGGGCTCCGGCGCTGTGAGTGGTCGGAGCCGCAATGACGTCACTCCCGTGCAAGCCGCACCATATTTATACTTAAATTATCAAACGACAAAAGGCAACCAACCGTTCTTCCTTGTGCATGATTTCTGTTTGTTGCCATCTTCTTCCGAGTTGCTCTTTGCTTCAGATCAAGAGCATTTTTTCTCTATTCGATTACCGTATTTATCGGTGTATACCGCGCACTTTTTTCCCCCTTAAAATCAGGGGGAAATCGTGTGTGCGCGATATACGCCGATACCCCGCCAATCCCCGCTGTCTCCGACATTGTCCGACATTGTCCGAGCCGAGCCGAGTGTACTGCGCACTCGGCTAGGCTCGGCTAGGCTCGGCCACGCTTAGCTCCACCCGCAGCAACGCGAGAGGAGCCGAGACAAGCCGAGAGGAGCCGAACACACAGGAAATCCGGCTCCTCTCGGCTCGCTCCAAAATCGAAAAATGAACACCGGACACCGGAGACGCTCACCTGGATGGAGGGCGCAGACGGACACGCCGGACGGAGACGGACACCTGGATGGAGGCCGCAGACGGACACGCTGGACGAGACGGACACCTGGATGGAGGCCGCAGACGGACACCTCCAAAGCCGCAGACGGACCCCGCCCAAGGAAGCCGCAGATGGACACCCACAAGGCCGTAGACGGACGCCGGACAAGGCCGCCGATGGACGCAGGGCAAAAATTTAAGTTTTCATTTTTTTTTCTTTTTTACCTTGCTGAGCTTGGGGTGCGCGTTATACGCCGGGGCGCGGTATAGCCCAATAAGTACGGTATTTTCTAACGATTACTGTACACATTGGGCCAGATTCAATAAGCTATTGCGCCCGCGCAACCATAGGTTGCGCGGCGCAATAGCTGTTTTGCTCCCGCGTAGCGAATGCCCCTGATTCAGGAACATCGCTACGCGGACTGCAGCCTAGGATATGACAGGCATAAGCCTCCTTATGCCTTCATATCTCAGGCTGCATTCTTGCGTTGTCCGCTAGGGGGCGCGGCCATTGTGATCGGCGTATAGTATGCAAATTGCATACTACCACCGATTCACAAAAGTTGCGCGGGCCCTGCGCACGCAAGGTACGGAGTTTCCGTACGGCGACTTTAGCGCAAGGTTGCTCCTGCTGAAGCAGGGGCAGCCAATGCTAAAGTATAGCCGCCCTTCCCGCTCGTGAAATTTAAATTTCACGTCGTTTACGTAAGTGATATGTGAATGGCGCTGGACGCCATTCACGTTCACTTAGAAGCAAATGACGTCCTTGCGACGTCATTTGCCGCAATGCACGTCGGGAAAGTTTCCCGACGGAGCATGCGCTGTTCGCTCGGCGCGGGAGCGCGCCTAATTTAAATGATTCCCGCCCCCGGCGGGATCATTTACATTAGGCGCCCTTACGCCCGGCTATTTAGCATAGCGCCCGCGCAATTTACGGAGCTACTGCTCCGTGAATCGCGGGCATATCAAAATATTTGCGTGGGCGCAGAGCAAAAATCGTTGCCCTTTGCCCACGCAAATATTGCGTGGATCTACCTGAATCTGGCCCACTGAGTGAAAATCAGAAGTTGTGTTCACATGCAATAAAAATTTTAGAGCTTGCATCTTCAGTTTTTTGGTCTGAACAGTCGGAATCAGCTGTCTAAAGCACTATATATACTATGGGCTGGATTCAGAAAGGACTTACGACGACGTATCTCCAGATACGCCGTCGTAAGTCCAAATGTGCGCCGTCGTATCTATACGTGTATTCTGGAAATCAGATACGCCTGAATTTTGCCAAGATACGACCGACGTAAGTCTCCTACGCTGTCGTATCTTGGGTGCATATTTACGCTGGCCGCAAGGGGCGCTTCCGTAGATTTACGCATCGAATATGCAAATGACCAAGATACGCCGATACACAAACGTACTTGCGCCTGTCGCATTAAGCTACGCCGTTTACGTAAGGCGTACGTCCGGCGTAAAGTTACCCCTGCTATATGAGGCGCAAGTAATGCAAAGGTATGGACGTCGGAACAAGCGTCGGATTGTATGTCGTTTGCGTAAGTCGTACGTGAATGGGGCTGGGCGTAGGTTACGTTCACGGCATAAATTCAACGTGATTCTGAGCATGCGCGCGCATGCGCCGTTCGTTTGGCGCTTCATTTACATGGGGTCACGATTCATTTCAATACAACACACCCACTACCAGCCTACTTTGAATTAGGCTGGCTTACGCCGGCCCATTTACGCTACGCCGCCGTAACTTAGGGAGCAAGTGCTTTGTGAATACTGTACTTGCCTCTCTATGTTACGTCGGCGTAGTGCATATGAGATGCGCTAGGCCCGCACAGAGATACGCCGATCTCTGTGAATCTGGCCCTATATATACATGCATGCGATTTGACGTGCCAAATCGGCAACTATTGCCGGCAATAGCACGATCCAAATCAGTGCAACTCTGACTTTGCAGTAACCCACACAGCTGTCTGTCAAATCACCCCCGAAGTCAGACTGCATTGCCGGTTTGAAATTGCGCGAGTTCAGCTGAACCCGCACGATTTCTAACCCGCAGCAATGTGAACCTAGGCTAAGCTCTGGTTCACACTGGAGCATTTTGACATTTTGTCAAATCAGTGGCGATTGCCGCCAATGGCACTGTCCTATTCAGTATGATGCAGTGCATTTATTATATTTTTGCATAGGAGCCTGCAGAGCCTTGCTGCCATGAGCAGTGGATTGTGGGTGCAATGCCAGGCTCCTGCAGATTCCCCATGTCCATAGCAAGGGTTTTCAGTTAGAGAGCTGGAGGAAGTGTCAATGGAATATGATTACAGTGATTATTGCAGCTATGTTCCATTGGGAACTACAAGTCTGTCTGCTGCAGTGGTTATAGTTCATACACCCCCCCCCCCCCCCCCCGGCCGCCCTAACTAAGGTTCAATACGGCCAGCGGCCGCTGCCCGCTACCATTTTTTCTCTTCTCTAGGAAGTCGGGGCAGGGCATCCGGCCGGCCGCTGTTGCATTCCAGGAGTTGTAGTCCACGCTCTCGGTGTTGTGAGCAGCACAGAGGAAACTACAACTCCAGGAGTCTCAGAGGCAAGGCATGCCAGGGAGTCAGGACGCATGGCTGTCTCGGGCTGCGAGTCCCTAGGTCCAGGAGCATCACCCCCCCCCCCCCAGGAGGCCATGGCATGCAAGGACCAGCTATGCTGAGCTTCCAGGTTAGAGACCCTGACACCCCCAGCTGACCCCCACAGCCCATCCCCCCCCCCCCACTATACACCCCATTTACGCTATCCTAGTGATCAGGCTGCATTGATGGGCACTGGTGAGGCTGCATTGATGGGCACTGATCAAGCTGCATTGATGGGCACTGGTGAGGCTGCATTAATCAGGCTGTACTGATGGGCAGTGGTAAGGCTGCATTGATGGGTATTAAACAGGCTGCATTGATGGGCACTAAACAGACTGCATTGATGGGCACTGATCAAGCTGCATTGATGGACACTGGTGAGGCTGCATTGATGGGCACTAATCAGGTTGCATTGATGGGCACTGGTGAGGCTGCATTGATGGGCAATGGTGAGGCTGTATTGTTGGGCACTGGTGAGGCGGCATTGATGGGCACTGACCAGGCTGCAGTGATAGGCACTGATCAGGCTGCATTGATGCGCACTGGTGAGGCTACATTGATGGGCACTGGTGAAGCTGCATTGATGGGCACTGGTGAAGCTGCATTGATAGGCACTGGTGAGGCTGCATTGATGGGCACTGGTGAGGCTGCATTAATGGGCAATAATCAGGTTGCATTGATAGGCACTGGTGAGGCTGCATTGATGGGCAATGGTGAGGCTGTATTGTTGGGCACTGGTGAGGCGGCATTGATGGGCACTGACCAGGCTGCAGTGATAGGCACTGATCAGGCTGCATTGATGGGCACTGGTGAGGCTGCATTGATGGACACTAATGAGGCTGCACTAATGGGCACTGGTGAGGCTGCATTGATGGTCACTGAGAAGGCTGCACTGATGGGCACTGGTGAGGCTTCACTGATGGGCACTGGTGAGGCTGCATTGATGGGCACTAAACATGTTGCATTGATGGGCACTGGTGAGGCTGCATTGATGGGCACTGATCAGGTTGCAGTGATGGGCACTGGTGAGGCTGCACTGCACTGATAGGGCTACACAGATGGGCATTGGTGAGGCTGCACTGATGAGGCTAAGCTGTTGGGCACTGGTGAGGCTGCATCGATGGGCACTAAACAAGCTGCATTGATGGGAACTAAACAGGCTGCATTGATGGGTACTGATCAGGCTGCATTAATGGGCACTGGTGAGGCTACATTGATGGGCACTGGTGAGGCTGCATTGATGGACACTAAACAGGCTGCATTGATGGGCACTGGTGATGTTGCATTGATGGGCACTGGTGAGGCTGCATTGATGCGCATTGGTGAGGCTACATTGATGGGCACTAATCAGGCTGCATTAATGGGCACTGGTGAGGCTGCATTGGTGGGCACTGGTGAGGCTGTATTGATTGGCACTGATCAGGCTGCATAAAAGTACAAAAAACAAAGCCGCAATGTGACTATGGAAGAAAGAGTCTTTTTTATTTTTATTATTATATTTATGAAAACCCTTGGCTTACTAAGACAATATAATCCTGATAATGACATCTAGGTTGGCTGCCCAGCGCTATGTCCGTGGTTTTAATACAAGTGGGTATTGCTTTTTTTTATATTAAACCAGATGTTCTTTTCATTTCTGGCTAGAAAATGTTTCATCTACTTCTACTAACTAGTATTTAGTGTTCAGAATTCTATACTGTATATAGTAATAATTTCAGCTCATTCCTGTCTGCCATGTATTTATGTTCCTTTTTTCTTGATTCTATTATAATTACACGTAATGCACATGCCCCCCCCCCCCCCCCCCCCCCCCAAAGAGCTTCTCCTGAAATCCATCCTGAAAATTCTGCCTCCACTATAAATATTATAGTCCAAAAGACCTTTGGCTAATATAGGGCAACATAGCAGATCCCTATTAGTTGTATTATCTCTGTGCAATATAACGTTACTATGAACCAGACCTGCAATCCATTAATATACAATACATGGTCCATTGTATGAACATTCTCAAATCTGTCCACTAGATGTCAGGAAAGCTCCACCAAGCATCTTACTGTTGATAGTATTTATATAACTAACAATTCTAAAATAATATGGTAGTGAAGACCATGATACAAACAATTATAGATTTTTTTCCCCACAGACTTAGAAAGACTGTTTATTCTTGTTTTTTTTTTTGTTTTGTTTTTCCAGAAGTACAGCAGGAATTAATTGACATCAACTTGTCAAACATGAAATAAACGGCACCACATTTATTGAAACACAGCCATCTGTTCCCTGCGCGCCTTAAAGGTCAATAATGTTGTGTCAATAAATGCAGCTCCTTTAATATCACCAATGCTCACAATAATCGTTTGGCAAAACATATTTAAAGCATCTGTACAGAACTGCTGTCAGGAGACAGAGCGACTCTGCCAGGGTTTTAGAAGAGTTTGTGACTTGACAGGAGGGCACCCAAAAGAGAGAGGGGGTATCTGTGCCAAGCACTCCAGTCATTACATAGTATGACATTTGTCACTATATTATCAGCTATTGTACAACATATTTGATTGCTCCTTGTGTCTTATTTACTAATTGGACGCAAGCATTGAACTTCCCAGTTGGTCAGCTTTGCCCATGACCCTTCAATCTATAAGTAGCATTTGTATGCAGCAATGTGTGAACCAGGGACCCTCAAAAATGTAAAGTGTCGGTCCACTTTTAGATTATTCCATTTTGAATACATTTTGCTGGGTACTTTCACCTTTGGGATCTTACATTCCCCAGGGACTATAGGGCCAGATTCACAAAAGAGATACGACGGCGTATCTCCTGATACGCCGTCGTATCTCTGTGATCCGCCCGTCCTAACTATGTGGCTGATTCATAGAATCAGTTCCCCATAGATAGCCCTAAGATCCGACAGGTGTAACTGTGTTACACCATCGGATCTTAGGCTGCAATTCTAGGCCGGCCGCTAGGTGGCGATTCCATTGCGGTCGGCGTAGAATATGCAAATGACTACTTACGGCGATCCACGAAGATACGCGCGTTCGTCGCAATCTCTTATGTCGTCGCTAGTCGTTTTTTCCCGTCGCAAACTTCCGCCTGCTTTATCATGGCTTATCTTTAGAACAGCCATGTTAAAGTATGGCCGTCGTTCCCGCGTCGAATTTCAGATTTTTTTTTGCGTAAGACGTCCGGGAATACGAAACGACGTAACGCACGTCGCCGTTCAAAAAAAACGTTGGGGCGCCGTAATTTCGCGCGAAGCACGTCGGGAAATTTACTAACGGAGCATGGGCAGAACGTTCGGCGCGGGATGCGCCTAATTTAAATGGTGCCCACCCCATTTGAATTAGGCGGGCTTGGGCCGAGCGGATTTACGTTACACCGCCGCAAGTTTACAGGTAAGAGCTTTGTGAATCAAGCACTTACGCTGTAAACCTGCGGCGGTGTAACGTAAATGGGATACGTTACGCCGCCACGGAGTAACGTAATTCTACCTGAATCTGGCCCATAGTGCTTATACCCAGGGCCGTCTTAATAGCATCATGGGCCCCTGGGCAAAGTAATGCTCTGGGGCCCCTACAATGATGATAGTGCAGGTAAACAGACATCAAGTAGGTAGGAGGAAGGTTGCCCCCCCTGTGTATCTATCACTCTCAGTGCCATCAGGGGCCCCCCGATTTCGGGGGAAGCGTGGGCTCAAAGACCAGCTGCTTTGGGGAAAGTGCAGGGGCCCCTCATGCAGCTGGGGCCCCTGGACAGTGCCCAGGTGTGCCCTCTCATTAAGACAGCCCTGCCTATACTGTACCTTCCTGCTGAAGTTATGACCCTACTCCCTGCTACTAATAAATACATAAATCCAAGGAATGGCCATTGCAGATGGGAAAAGCTGGGAGCTCAGGTGAAAAGCTGTCATTAATGAAGTTCCCCAAAAATATATGTAGTGGTTGATTTCAAATGTATGGTGTTCACCAATTACTGAAATATTGGTTTTCAGTGTATTCGCTTTTTATCTCTAAAGATTTAGGATTTGTAATTATGTTCAGCACAGTCAGGAATGTGTCCTACACTGCACAGCATAGCTTAGTGAGAAACAACCCCATCTGATGGCTGTGCAATAAGGAACACTGATGAGGTCATCCCTCTATTCACTTTCTTTTCCTTCTGTCAACATATTTACTACTAGCACTCCTGCACTGAAGCACTGGCTACGGGTGATGCCCCACCCCCTCTTTCATTCTAATGTATGATGATATTTATAGTGTACTGTACATAAAGCTGGAACTTCAGAACTTTTTTTATTTTCTTTAGTTTTGGATAGAATCAGAAAGTTCAGGTTTTTATTGTTGTTCCTCGTGGAAGGATAAACTTCACTATTGTTCCTGGTGCCCATTGTCTCCTAGAACAGAAGGCAAGGCTAATGCCACGTACACACGATCAGGTTTTTGCCCAGCCAAATCACATCGGAATTCCATTGGAAAAAATAGATCATGTCCTATATCTAAACTTCGATGAAATTCATCGGAATTTTTCCGATGGAAAAAACTCTGATGGGACTACACACGATCGGAAAATGCGATGGAAAAAGAGTGTACGGGGCATAACTCTTCCATTGGGTAAAGCTGTTCTAGTGGCATCTACTTTGAAAGGATCTCTTCACTTCCTTGCTTTGTTTCTGACACGGAGTGAAGAGAAATCTCCGGAAGAGACATGGACAGAAAAGAAACCTGACAGGGCCCTGATTATTTCTGTAACGGACCTATGCATGCTGCCTGGACATCGATAATCTTCATGCAGGGAGGACTACAAGGAACTGCATGGCTTGTCACAATTGGATGTACCACATTGTATTCTGAGCTCAAAGGGTTAATTGGACAAGGGTCTCTTTCACTGCTGAATGCTAATGTTCCCTTTGCATAGCTAATGAACTCTCTTTTGTGTAGGTAACAGCCTCCTGTGAGGTGTATGCTGATGGGGATTATGTGTGAGTGATAATTGTTTTAAAGGTTAATTGAATTCTATTGTCTGATGAAGCTAAGTTTAGGAGCCAAAACGTCTAGCGACTGATTGGCTCAAGGGAATGTCATTATTTCAAAGTATGTGTATTGAAGCACCCCCTGGGTGGAGTGTCATTTGTTTCTGTACAGTTTGTAACCAGATATAAGGAGGTAAATGTGGCATTAAAAGTCAGTCCTGCTTGACTCTGCAAACGTAGCCCGTCTCATTTCTTGGAAGGGCGTTCGATGGGATATACCGGCGGTACCTGCATATCGCAGCTTGCCAGGGAAAAGGACTTCTCCAACGGCTGAGACCCTCTCACTATCTGGGTAGCCATTACAATTCCCCACTCTAGAAAAAAGTTTGGCATTGCGTGAACCTTCACTTCATTATATTTCAGCATTCTGTCCCTGAAGGGACAAAGTAATTGTAGTACTTTGTTACATGTTTCTACATAATATATAAGCTATGTTTATACAGTATATATAAATATATATATATATATATATATATATATATATATATATATTTATATATATATATATATATCTATATATATATATATATATATATATATATATATTATATATGTTCAGTACTGTGCAAAAGTTTTAGGCAGGTGTGTAAAAATGCTGTGAATTAAGAAAACTTTCAGAAGTAAAAGTGTTAATGGTTAATTTTTATCAAAAAAATGGAAAGTAAATGAACAGAAAAGATATCAAAATCAAATCAATATTTGGTACGACCACCCTTTGCCTTCAAAATCAGCATAAATTCTTCAATTCTTCTCAGTACACTTGTTACAGGGCTGTCTTAATGAGAGGGCACACCTGGGTGCTGCCCAGGGGCCCCAGTTGCATGGGGGGCCTCTGCACTTTCTCCAAAGCAGCTGGTCCTTGAGCCCACGCTGCCCCGAAATTGGGGGCTCCATGATCGCACTGAGAGTGATGGATACACAGGCGAGGCAGTCGGCCTCCTACCTACTTGATGTCTGTTTACCTGCACTATCATCATTGTAGGGGCCCCAGAGCATTACTTTGCCCAGGGGCCCATGATGCTATTTAGACGGCCCTGCACTTGTACACAGTTTTTGAAGGACCCCAGCAGGTAGGTTATTCCAAGCATCTAGGAGAACTAACCACAGATCTTCTGTGAATATAAGCTGCCTCAAATCCTTCTGTCTCTTCATGTAATCCCATACACATTCAACAATCTTGAGATCAGGGCTCTGTACGGTCCAACCTTGACTTCCAGGTCAGCTTGTTCTTCTTTATACTGAAGATCATTTTTAGTGACATTGATTTTATGTTTGGGGTCGTTGTCCTGCAGCACAATACCTCCCTGATGGTACCATATGACATAATGGATAAGAATTGTTGCTCTCGCACTAGCGCACGCAACGATACCTCACATGTGGGGGGACCTGCATGCGTGTTCTCTTTTGCGCGCTAGATAACGGGGACAGGGGCGTTTTGAAAAAAAATGTTTTAATTTTATTTTTATTTTACTTAATTCTTTTTATTTTTACACTTTTTTTTTCATATTTTTTTTTATCATATTTATTCCTATTACAAGGAATGTAAACATCCCTTGTAATAGGAATCAGTGTGGCAGGTCCTCTTTATGGAGAGACGTGGGGTCAATAAGACTCCACATCTCTCCTCCAGGCTTACAAGCATGAAATCGGTGAAAAAAAAATCACCGATCACATGCCGACAGCCGCGATTGCGGCTTTGTTTACTTCCGGGTACCGGGCGTGACCTCATAACGTCGCGCCCTGGCCTCCGACGGTCATAGAGATGACTGGTGACCATCTGGTCACCAGTCATCTCTATGCTTTCCATCACCGCCAACCGATTCGCTCTCCGGGCCCCCGATGGCACGGGAGAGCCCGGAGAAGCACCGGGTGGCGGCAGGAGGGGGGGCGTCCCCTCCCGCTGCCTATAAGAACGATCAAGCGGCAGGATCGCCGCTTTGATCGTTCTTATCGTGAACAGAATTGGCGGCTGAAGACGGTGATATCTGAATGATGCCTGTAGCTGCAGGCATCATTCAGATATCACCGCACAAATCCGAGGACGTCCCAGGGACATCCTCGGTGGTCAAGAGGTTAAAAATATTTTTTTTTGTTTTCTTATTTATTGTACTTGTTTTTAAAAAAAAAAAATGGGTCACTTTTATTCCTATTACAAGGAATGTAAACATCCCTTGTAATAGAAAAAAGCATAACAGGTCCTCTTAAATATGAGACCTGGGGTCAAAAAGATCTCAGATCTCATATTTACACTAAAATGCAATAAAAAAAAAATGACAACAAAAAAGTGCCTTTAAGACATATGGGCAGAAGTGACGTTGCTTCTGCCCTGCTATGGTATGGAGACGGGTGGGAGCCATCTTGCCCTCACTCGTATCCATACCACAGAGGAAGAAGGACCCGATCGCCTCCGCCACTACCGACGGCTCCGGTAAGCAGCGGAGGGCGCGGGAGAGCGCCGGGAGGGGGGCCCCTCTCCCTCCGCCGCTAACGGTGATCTTGCATGTGCCGTAGACATGCAAATATCTCCTAATCCGTGCAGGTTTAGGAGATATTTCTTGCACCTACAGGTATGCCTTAATCTAGGCTTACCTGTAGGTAAAAGTGGTCTGTAAGGGTTTACAACCAGTTTAATACTTCTATTTCTGCAAGCATTTTTTAACATCTGCCTAAGACCTTTGCACAGTACTGTATATATACTGTATATAGCTATGAGGTTTGAGAGGATGACCCCCTTTCCCCCACTGCCATCTGACAACACGACTAGCAAGGAGATGGCTGCCTGAAAACTGGCGTTTGTCTCGGCTTCAAACACTTTCCCAAGACAAATGGCAGCAAGAGCAATTCAAAAGGAGAGAAGGCTGGCATGTGCCCCCTCCCTCTATATTCCTCTTGCTGACTCTTTTCTCTTACTTGGAGCTGAGATTAGTACTGGTTATACAAAAGCCATCTCCTTGCTAACCATGTTGTCGGTGTGGCAATAGGGGGAGGTGGGGAATTTTGTTTGACCTCATTACTGGGCTTTCAAAGCACATAGGAATAGGGCAAAGTATTACATGTACCTCCTCCCCTGGAAGACAGAACACTAAAAAATTTAAGAAAATTCAAAAAAATAGGAGAAGCAATATCAAGACATTCAGGTACACTAACTGCATTTAAAAATACACATTTACATTTTTATTGTATTCATAACTGCATTAATTTTTATTTTTTATATCTGCTAGAGGAACATGATATGAAAGGGTATTAGCTGTATTGTAGCAATTGCGGTAACCTAATAAAAATTTCCTAGCATTGGGAAAGATCTGATATCCCCTTTACCATATTTAAATCTCAAAACGATCGGGCATATTTTAAATGTATGCAAATAAGCATCTAAAAAAAAGTCTTCAATCCCACCCAGTCAGGTTATGATTAACACTTTACATGCAAGTTTTAATTACTTTGCATAACCTGCCTGTTAAATATTCAATTAAATGGCTGATTGCTGTCCCTGGTGAATTCTCCTTTTCTAAATAAAAAGCTGCAGAAATAAATATAATTCCACTGTAAGATTTCAGGCCCACAGAGAATGCTCCCAACAGAACACTCCACACTGCTGGCAATGTTTTCTTATGTGGAATAGTTTTAGTGTTTCTTTTTGCTTGATTTTACCATGATTTGCTGTAGGCAGAATAAAAAATTGAAATAGACTTTATGACAACCCAAACATGAATAAATGTTATTGTCACATATTGGTGCGCTCTCCATTTCATTTTATTTCTCCAATTCATTTCACGTCCCATACGCTGTATTACTAGCAGGGACACATGTAAGATGGACAAGCGAATAGCTATTTCACAATAAGATTTGTTGTGGATATTTCATGCCTAGCTGCTCTATCCAGTTACTTAGTATGAAAGATGACTTACATTTGTAAATATGTATACATATATTTAATACCTATATGGCCCCTTTTTCACACGGTCGGACCTGTCAGTTTTGACGGCGGACCTGAACAGCCGCTCCATGCATGCCTATGGAGCGTTGGATGTCAGCGGAGACATGTCCGCTGACATCCGACCGGATCCGATCTGCCAAAATCAGACAGATGGCGATACATCCACATACTGTCCGTTTTCATCAGATCTCTCCATAGGAGACAGCGGCGCTGCACAAGCCCCTGTCCAATCAGTGAGCAGAGATGGACTTGTCATCCGCCGGCTCAGCGGAGATCAGCAGAGAGATCTCCCGCTGAGCTGGCGGATTCCTAACTACGGAGTCCGCCTCATGTGGAAGAGGGCTATTATTTAAACCAAGAGGGACGGACTGAAAGGGTAGAATACAGGTTGCAATTCTGTCAGTAACACACCACCAGTCATAAGAGGACAAGACTCACTCACCCTTCTGTATCAGGACAACAAAAACAAGACACTACTATGGAACCTTGCCCTCTCTTATTGTCTATAGAGGGGCATGGTTCTATTGTTTTCAGAGAACAATATAACTGATAAGAATCAGCACAGACAAGAAGCATGGAAAGTTATCAGCTCATAAGATTTCTGGTACATTCAAGAGGTATTTGTCAAACAGGCGTAAAGCGGAGCTCCATCCAAAAGGGGAAGCTCCACTTGTTTGCCCCCCCCCCCCCCCCACACACACACACGCGCTAAAATGTGCCATATTCGGAGGGGGGAGACCTAGTCATGGAAGTTCATCCTCCTCCTCCCACCACCGCCAGGCCATTCAGAATTGGTGCATGAGTAGGGAACCAGCTGTGATGCTGAAAGACTTCACTGGCGGCAGCAGCACCCGACTGCCGATTGAAAAACTGGCTGGGGTGCCCACATCAAAGTCCCCATAATAGGTAAATGTCCTAGTATTAAAAGTCAGCGGCTACAGTATTTGTAGTTGCTGACTTTTTGTTTTTGGAAGGGGGGGCTGGAGCACCGCTTTAACAAAACACATGGCATATTTAACTGATCAAAGGGGACCAAAAAAGTGATGTTAATTGTTAGAAGTGTACATACACTTTGAATATCCCATGAACTACAGAAGTCTTTCCACTGCACAGAAAAAACTATTAAGTGACAGCGACTTATGCCACGTACACCGCCGAGAAACCTGACATGTTTTCTCTTGGTCGAGAAAACCGGCCGTGTGTAGGCTCCACCGCAGTGTTTTCCTATGGAAAGACTGCCGAGGAAAAAACGCCTCAATTCGCGATGAGAAAAATTAAAACATGTTCTAAATTTTCTCGTCTGGAAAACTGCTGGAGAGCCTACACACGGCCGGTTTTCTCGTCCAAGAGAAAACATGACAGTTTTCCCGACGAGAATACTGATTGTGTGTACGCGGCTTTATAACTCTGTATTTTCTGTCCACCACAAATATTGGCACAACAGCATTTATGCAAAGTCCTAGAAGAAGTATCAGTGTTAAGCTGTCTGGTTAATCTTAGGTGGCATCTCCAGCAATATTTAAGAATATATTAAAAAATATTATACTCTCCCCAAAGAACTTTCATTATGTTGTGTGGTGTTGGATTGATTATGCTCTTGTGGCAGATGCATTTTCCAGAGCATTATGCCAGCCCAAACGACATTTTACGGCATGGCAGTACATTTTTAATAAACAGAAGGGAATAGTTCACAAAGAAATCAGTTGCTCACGCAGGGGTTTCCACTTTCAACATAGAAAAATGTAACTGTAAGTGCCAAGCCAGCTGGCTTGCTTGTCAGCAGCACAATTGTTCTCCTTACCAGTCCCTCTGACTGTGTTTCCCAGTTCTCTTGGTTTACTTGACTCACTTAGCCTTTAGTCTCAGCGCCCTGCTGCAGGACCCACTCCTGGCTTTTGGATAGGGGTTCTCCTGACACCCTGATAGGAAATCACCTGACTCCTGGGACCAGACCTCTGGTCTCCTGGCTGTTGGCTGGGGCATCTCGAACCGCTAGTTGAGGCCTTCTGTCTAGAGATTCCTGGTTGGGGCTCCTCTGACGCCTGACAGAGACCTCCTGTCTCTGGACTCTTGGCTGGGGCTTCTCTGACCCCTGGGTGAGACCTCCTGTCTCCAAACTTTTGGCTAAGGCTTCTCTGGCCCCTGTGTGAGACTTTATGTCTCTTGACTCCTGGATGGGGGCACCTGTGACCCCTGGGTGACACCTGACTCTAATATGAGAACTGTCTTCAAACTAGAAGCTCTTAGCTATCATAAGGCTTGGTTTATAATGACCCTGCACACCTGTGTACTCACACAGGCTGCAGGTATCCAGACACGGGGTTCAAGGTTTCGTCACACCCAAAACGCTTTGGAACCTCCAAGCTCCAGGCCCAAATCTAAGACTACAAAATCCGGAGAAAACTAAAAACACAGCTTTTTTTGCTTAAAAACTTCACATTAAGCCTTATGCCGGGTACACACGAGAGGATTTATCCGCGGATACGGTCCTCCGGACTGTTTCCGCGGATAAATCCTCTGAGGATTTTGATCCGATGGAGTGTACATACCATCGGATCGAAATCCGCGCCGAATTCCCATCGCGATGACGTGTCGCGACGCTGTCATATAAGGAATTCCACGCATGCGTCGAATCATTACGACGCATGCGAGGGATGGGTTCGGACGGATCGATCCGGTGAGTCTGTACAGACCACCGGATCGATCCGCTGGAGCCGATTCCAGCGGATAGATTTCTTAGCATGCTAAGAAATTTTTATCCGCTGGAAATCGGTCGGCCCGAAATATATCCACGGATAAATATCCGCTGGATCGTACACACCAGCAGATCTATCCGCTGAAACCGATCCGCGGATCAGTTTCAGCGGATCGATCCTCTCGTGTATACGGGGCCTTAATATGAATCCTATGTCATTGTCTCCTACATTTCCACAGTGGCAGGGCCTCGCACTGTCACAGCTGTTATGGAGAAATGTCCAGTGCTGAGAGTGGTTAGGTGGATCGGTGGGTGGTTCTTACCATTCCTCTTCTATCCAAAACTGGCTTTAGATAATGTTGGTCTTCTGCTATGGGCAACACATTTTCAAATAATAGTTAGCTTTGGGGTTGTTTTTGACTCTAGTTAGTGAATTGGGTCAGTTAGGTTGATTTCCTGGTTGGTTCCTTTTGTAAATAGAGATCCCACAAGAGAAGTGTATACTCCTGATAAAAAAAACAATTCTCTCTTTTTTTTTTCACTTTTCCATGAAAAGATCTGTAATTAGTAATTAGAACAGTTGAACACTAAAGTACCTGTTCACTAGGCTCATTGTGGTCTATGATGAGCTGTTGAAAGTTGTCTGTTAAATAAACAGGTAGCATAATTAATATTAAAATACATTTTTATGTGCAATATTTATTTTTAACACGCATACAGAAATTACAGGAATCTAAAAAGCATGTCATGTATATGAAGCAGATTAGACGAGCTATCCCAAAGATCAATAAACGTAAACAATTGTTACCTGAAAACATATACTGCGTATAATTAAAAGGTGTCTCCATTTGTTTCCATGGGCACTATACTCCATATGAACTCTACCGGTCCAGTGAGTCCAGTGGAACTAAAATGTAGACACCACTGCTGGCTGTCTATAGTACTGTGGTATAAAGTTTTAGCATGTACACATTTTACTAAGAAGAACCCAAGGGCTTACACCAGCTTCCAAATACCTTTAGAAACATTAGCACCCTGCCATTGCCGAATTTCTCGTCTCAGCCTTTTTTTTTAGAACATATTGATTTATTGAAAATAAAAAAATATGGATAGAGATGTGTGATTCCACTAAGGAAAACTCATGGTGAGATAAATTTGCAGGCTGCCATCAAAGATGCATTACGGCAAAATGGGGCTCCCTATCTATTCAAATGACATTGATAAACACTGCAGTAGGAACAGAGAAGCAGGCCCATTTGCATTATCTATATGGGCTACCCTATCAGGCACTAACTGCCTACAAGTGCATCCTACTTTGTGATTTGACAGGCAGGTACACAGATTTGACCAATTGTTGCATTCTCATAGTTTTTTTTGCAGAAGCATGAAGATTGCAGCTGAGCTCTCTGGACATCCACCAGGCCTTAGTGATCTACCTAGATTGCCCTGTGCATGATCCAGCTCTGGCTGTCATTTGTGATCTCAATCTTAAAAATTATAATGTCCTGTATGTATCTGTCTTCAATACGTTCTGAATTGCTGGAGCAGATCAAAAGTTGACTTTCCATGCTGGATACAGTGGGTATAGAAAAGAATAGCCCCTTTTAAAATAACCACATATTGTTGCTTTGTTGTGTTCACTACTGCAACTTATAACATCCAAGTGAAAGATATAATACCAACATGTCAGAATAACATTTTTAATAAAAAACAGAATCACTGAGTTGGAGAAAGGATCACCCCTCAGTATGTCAATATTTTTGCACATTTTGCTTCAATTACAGCCTTTAGTGACCGTTTGTGGACTGCAGTCATTCCACAGATTTTCGATGGGGTTTAAATCTGGGCTCTGACTAGGCTATGCAAGGGCATTCACCCTTTTCCCCTTTCAATCGCTGTGTGGTAATTTTCTGCTGTGTGCTTTGGGTCACTGTCATGTTGGAATGTAAACCTTCTTCCAATTGACACATTTCTGGCAGAGGGCAGCAGATTTTCCTCAAGAATTTGACGGTATTTTGCCCCATCCATTTTTCCTTCTATTCTGACAAGTGCTCCTGTCCACAGAGAAACACCCCCATAACAGGATATTACCACCTATTTGGATGGTGATCTGTATTGGATTTCTGCTAGACATATTGTTTGGTGTTGAGGTCAAATACTTAAATTTTAGTCTCATATGACCACCTTGAATATTCTCAGGCCACATGGAAAAGGGTATTATGGTCAGATGACACTAACATTTTATTATATGGCCTCAACACCACCAAACGATATGTCTGGTGGAAATCCGATACAACTTACCATTCAAATAACACCATTCCTAAGGTAAAGCATGGAGGTGGTAATATCCTGTTATGAGGGTGTTTCTCTGCAGCAGGGACTGGAGCATTTGTCAGGATAGAAGAAAAATAGATGGGGCAAAATACTATCAAATGCCCTCTGCCAGAAAATTGTCAATGGGAAGAAGGTTTACCTTCCAACATGACAATGACCCAAAGCACTCAGCAAAAAATGACCACACAGTGGTTGAAGGAGGAAAGGGTGAATGTCCTTGCATGGCTTAGTCAGAGCCCAGACTTACAGTAAACCCCCATTGAAAATCTGTGGAATGACTTAAAGACTGCAGTCCACAAATGTTCACCATCAAATTGAACTGAACTTGAGCAGTTCTGGAAAGAGGAGTGGGCAAATATTGCAAAGTCTAGATGTGCAAAGTTAGTAGAGACATATCCCAACAGACGAAAGGCTGTAATTAAAGCAAAAGGCGGTTTAACAAAATACTAACATAAGGGGATGATCCTTTTTCCAAATCAGTGATTCGTTTTGGTATTATATCTTTCACTTGGATGTTATAAGTTGCGCTAGCAAATACAGCTGGATAAAACAAACATTCAAACACTGTGTCTGTCATAATTTCAGGCTGCAAAGCAACAAAATGTTATTATTTTAAAGGAGGGTGATTCTTTTCTATACCCACTGTATCTGGCCCAGGTCAGAACCTCTGGATGTACTGCAGCCAGGCAACTAACATTTTCAGAAGGAGGACTCAGTCTTTGTATTTCTCTGGTGCATGTTTCCTATACCATGTATCAGAGTGGTCAGGGATGGATCCTCCTCCATAAAGATTGATTTAACTAGAACTAAATATTTTCTAAGCTGACTAACCCTATTGGATCTTGATCAATAGTAGCCTGATGGATATCCCTACTCTCCATATGATAGTTGTTAACAGTATAAAATATAAATCCAAGTGTAAAGGAATGGTAGTTAGTTCTCCTCTAAATGCATGCAATAGAATCTTTGAACATATTTGCAGATAATTCCCCAGAAACATGTCACTCGTTTTCTCACACTACCTCTTCCTTTTAATCGCAGTAAAAATCAACAGCCTGGAAGAGAAAAGAAAAGAGATTATTGCATTTGACCTATGAACAAGTCCTTGGCTGGCTTTTGTAAGTCTGTATTTCTCAATGCATGCATCATAGGGAGAATAGGTGGCCCCGTCTAGATTACGCTATTGTAAAGCTATAATATATATCCCACTGTCAGTGCCTTATTATGGCAGGAAGTTTTAACACAAGGCTGTGACACCTATGAAGCCAACTGAGGCACCCACGGAGGCATTGGGGGGGGGGGGCTGGTAGCATTAAGGCCAGCCACTCCACCTCCAGTGCATGGCAGGGATGGACTGGCCATAGGGACTACAGGGAGTTTCCCGGTGGGCCGATGGCTCAGTGGGCCGTTTTTTAAAACAGAGATGCTGCTTGGAGGACTTTTTTTTAACGCCCTGGCAGCGCCCCAGTGTGAAAGAACTCAGGCTTTCACACAGGGACTGCAGCGGAAGCATTTTTCAGTCGCTTTACAGGCGCTATTTTTGGGGGCGGGGGTGGGGGCAGCATTTTATTGAATTAAAGTGGGCCGGTCTGGATAAAGTCCAGGGCCAAAATTTTGTCCCAGTCCAGCCCTGGTGCATGGCCTGGCTGCCTGCATCGTAGCAACCAATGATGCTGTCTGACCACCAGCATCCTAGCAGTCAATGTTGATATATGACCAGGCAAGGAAGGTAGTGGGGTGGCAAAAATGGCTGCATCCATTCCCAGCAAAGCCCTGCTGCTATATATTCGGAAAGGTATGCATCTGAAACCTCTGTGTTTATTTGAAATTAGGAACAGATTGGGTTGGACCTCTTTACTGACTAATAAAACTAAATGCCAGGGTATGTTAGCATATTACTGTGCACTCAAAAGTAACCAAAAACGTAGGAATCATCCCAGGCAATACCTTAACCTGGAGAAGCTGCAGAAAAAAATTGCTTTGTATTAGACTAAGCAGTGGTGTCATCCAACTTCTGTAAACCCTTGAAAATAAATGTTTTACAATTTAGGAGAAGAGAAGCAAAGCTATGATGAGGGAGAGGGAGGGAGTCAGTAAAAGTGACTGAACCTGCTGGAAGCCACCCACAATTGTTCAGTCTGTTTTATGTGAAGATCATTCAGATCATAGATGATAATGAAAGGGCCAAATGAAAGTTTGTTTTCCTCTTTTAACAAGATAGCGAAAACTAGCTGGGCAGAGATATGAGAAATGTGCTGCCCAGGCTACCGCCTATCAGTTGCTTCAAGGCAGTGTATAAGCAGCGCCAAGAATACAGGAAATTTGAAAGTGAGAGAATTCCAAGGCCTGGGTTTTATCACAACAAAAAAGGCTCGGCACTGCAGTAAACTCCAGACCGTGTAGGGTTATGATGGCCACATATACTGTATATCAACTGAATCACTTAATGAACTGATCATTTTGATATTTTAAATAATTCTAGCAATATCAGTTTGTTCTTCAACATACAGTATTTTAGTCAAATATCCAAGCTATAGGCTGAACTGGAAAGTGAGTGTACTATATACTATAAACTTTTTTTTTTTAACACTGTGGATCAGCTGTGTCAAACCCAATTTTATCTTGGGCCGCATCAGTCTTATGGTTGCCCCCAAAGGGCTAGTTGCATCTATAAGACTATATAAAGGTATCCATAGCTTTTTTTTTTTTTTTTTCAGAGAATAGGTGCCTGAACCTTAACCATGCCTCCTGCTGACCCGATGGAACAGTGTGGCCATATTTCACTGGCAGTATTTAAGTATTTAAAGGGGCAGTAAATACCACAAGTGGGTTATGATCAGAGTTGATGTGCTACCTACAGAGTGCAGTTTCCGGGGTGCACTACATACAGAGTGCAGCATTCCAGGGTGCGCTACATACAGAGTGCAGAGTTCAGTGGTGCACATGTACAGAGTGCAGGGTTGAGAAGTGTAATACATACAGAGTGCAAGGTTTAGGGGTGTGCTTTGCACAGTGTTTAGGGTTTAGCTCTCTTTCACAGGCTGTCCACATTCAGTTCCCCCTCCTCGGCTCTGACCTCCACACTACTTTCCCTCATCCCTCACCTCTGCACACATCTCCCTCTACACCCCTCATCTTTTCATTCCCCAGCTCGCAGCTACCCGGCTCTCTCACCTCCAGTGTAGGCAGTGTCCCCTTTCTCTCACTTTTAGCAGGGAGATCAATGGTGGCATCTGTGCACTCAGGCACAGATGGGGATCACAGTGCAGCTTAATATGTGATGCCCCATCCCACACTTAATATGCATCTATATCCCCCTTGTTAATGCCATGAGTGCAGGGCAGGCAGGGATCTGTGAGAGCCTCTAAGAGGAAAGCTGTCCTTGTAAACACAGGCTTCTGTGTTTACAAGTGACTGTTGAGCAGGAGTGGGAGGTGGCGGAACTCTGTTCCACCACACTCTGGCTGAAAAAAAATCCCTGGGTGCAAGGGTCACATTAAATGGCCTGGCGGGCCGGATTCGGCCCGCAGGCTTTGTGCTTGACACCTGTGCTTTAGATAATGGATAAAAATCCCTATCTCTTTATTTGTTTGCCATCTGTAACTCTTTGAGAAGATTTCCTTTTACTTCCTGCCCTGTAGAAACAGGCAGAAGCAAGTGTGGGAATGCCTTAGACAGTGTAGAGTAGAAAAGATTTTAAACCTTTACCAGTTTTTTTCTGTCTTTTTCCAGTTGTGGAGATTTCCCTTGATTTCCTGTCCCTGGAAGTTAGAAAATAACCTATACAAAGGAAATCTAAAGGGATTTTCCCCATTAGTGTATTTAAACCCCAAAACTGAAAATTGTATCAATTGTTTACCATCATTTTCCTTTCCTGACACCAGTCCTTGGCAGCATACCTGTGACCAGTGGCGGCCCATCCATAGGGGCGCCCGGGCGCCGCCCCCCATCCCCCAGTCAGTAAAAATTTTTTTTTTTTTAAATCTGTCCCTTTAAGAAAAAAAAAAATTCAAAAAAAGGGCCTTATGTGCACTGTGTCCGCGCGCCGGACGCCGGGCACAGTGCTGTAGGAGTAGCGCCACGTCTGTGCAATCAGGGGATTGCAGACACGGCGCTACATTGGCACAAAAAATATGCCTTTGTGGCGTTCTCCATCGCGCCACTTGCTTCGGCGCGATGGAGTGTATTGTTATGGCCGGGCGGGTGCATACACTTTCTGTGTGCACCCGCCCGTCTCTGTGCTCGTTCCGACGTCACTGGAAAAACAGGAAGTGACGTCGGGACTGCTCGAGCTCAGTGCGCCCGACCGAGGAAAAGGTAAGCCTGCCTGTCTCTAAGCATCGGTGGCCGCTACACAACACCCCACCCGCTTATACAAAGTCTGTAAATGAATTATAAAAAAAAGTTTTTTTCAATAAGCGGCTTTTTTTATAATTCATTTACCCACTTATTAACAACATTTCTTTTCTATGTAAAAATTCATTACAGCACAAATAGCGGCTGGTAAGACCACCCCCCAGTTATTAAAAAAAAAACTTTTTTTATACTTAATGTGCAGGGAAAATATCGGCCGTCAACACCACACCACCCCCCGCTTGCAAATTGTCCTGCGACTTTGGACTGGAAAGTTGCAGGATAAGTTGGACCCGATGATTTCCAATGAGAACTGTTCATATCTGTGCAACTTTGAAGTAGTCCCTGCATGACTTTTGTCCCACCTTGATGTGACTTGAGGTCCATAGACCTCCAGAATACATAGGCATTGCTTCAAGTCGCTGCAAAATCGCACCAAAAAATTGTGGCAGAATCTTGCAACTTTCAGGCTAATGCAGTCTGAAAGTTGCACAATTCTACTGCAATTTTGATGTGACTTAAAGCAATGCCTGTGTATTCTGGAGGTCTATGGACCTCAAGTTGCATCAATGTGGGACCAAAGTAATGCAGGGACTACTTTGAAGTCGCACAGATATGAACGGTTCTCATTGGAAATCATGGGGTACGACTTGTCATGCAACATTTAAGTCCCAAGTTGCAGGACAAGTAATTCCTGCAGTCTCTGGTAATCTTGTGCAGTATGTCCGCAGTCTCTGGTAATCTTGTGCAGTATGTCCGCAGTCTCTGGTAATCTCCTGCAGTATGTCCGCAGTCTCTGGTAATCTCCTGCAGTATGTCCGCAGTCTCTGGTAATCTTGTGCAGTATGTCCGCAGTCTCTGGTAATCTCCTGCAGTATGTCCGCAGTCTCTGGTAATCTCCTGCAGTATGTCCGCAGTCTCTGGTAATCTCGTGTAGTATGTCCGCAGTCTCTGGTAATCTTTTGCAGTATGTCTGCAGTCTCTGGTAATCTCCTGCAGTATGTCCGCAGTCTCTGGTAATCTCCTGCAGTATGTCCGCAGTCTCTGGTAATCTCCTGCAGTATGTCCGCAGTCTCTGGTAATCTTGTGTAGTATGTCCGCAGTCTCTGGTAATCTTGTGTAGTATGTCCGCAGTCTCTGGTAATCTTGTGTAGTATGTCCGCAGTCTCTGGTAATCTTTTGCAGTATGTCTGCAGTCTCTGGTAATCTCCTGCAGTATGTCTGCAGTCTCTGGTAATCTTCTGCAGTATGTCCGCAGTCTCTGGTAATCTTGTGCAGTATGTCCGCAGTCTCTGGTAATCCTGTGCAGTATGTCCACAGTTTCTGATAATCTCCGGCAGTATGTCCGCAGTCTCTGGTAATCTTGTGCAGTATGTCCGCAGTCTCTGGTAATCTCCTGCCCATTTCGAGTCCTTCATTACTAACAGTGTCATATTTTAGTTTGTTTGCACCGATCTGTAAGGCTGCGCTATATACCATGACTTGTGATGCTGGGGCTATATACTCTGTGCTGTGACGCTGAGCTGTATAATCCTGACATTGAGTGGAAGCAAGTGGAATACAGGGGACGGAGTGGTGGATTCTATAAGGGGTGTGGCTTATGAGAAGTGGGAGGGACCAAATGTGGAAGGGCGGGGTATTGCGCCCCCCCATCCTAAAACTTCACCAGCCGCCACTGCCTGTGACAGAACTCAACCTCTAACCACTCTCTCAGGACCAGTGAATAGCATAAAAGAAAGATGGATAATGCCCCCTGTATTCTCTGTAATAAACGACATACCAAGGGTGGGTTTGTATGCTGCCATGGGTGTGAAGATGCCAAAACAGAAATGTTTCATTGTAAGGAGGAAACAGAGGCTCTGATAAATTTCCTCCCGAAATTCATTATAGACAAGATCCCTAGATCTGGGGGTAATGTGAAGGGGGGACAGAGGACACTGTTAAGGGGGGGGGGGTTGTGTGAAGGGGAGGACAGATGACACCACTGTGGGGGGGGGGGTAATGTGAAGGGGGACAAAGGGCACCATTGTGGAGAGGGAGGTTGTGTGAAGGGAAGCACAGGGGACGCCGCTGGGAGGGGGTAATGGGAAGGGAGGAACAGAGGACACTGCCATTGAAAGTCTTGCAATGGGTTCTGGTGACAACCAAGATTTTTTTACACTTTGGAGTAATTTCCTCTCCCTTCCTGTTTTAGCTATGGGACAGGGAGTGAATGGAAATCTCATCAATGGGATACAGAATACCAGATTACAAAAAATGACCCTCCCTTTGTCTATCCAATATGAAATTAAAAGAGATGGGAGCAGCACATGGTACCTGCTGTATACCATTTGTGTCACCTTGCCTGCTAATAAAATTGTACAGGTTTGTTTTAAACAATACATTTCCTGCATTCTGCAATTGTTAACCAAATAGAATCTTTTTGCCTTCATTTCTTTAATGCAGTTCTCATATATATTGTGTCTTTCGTACTTACTGTGGTGGGAAATTCTTGAAGTTCATCCTTGTAGACACTGAGCTCGGTGACAAGGCTGCTGGGAAAATAACCAACAAGTCCCTGCTGATCCCTGTACTGGTCACTATAAACCTGTCAGTGAGAAGGAGAGTTAGTACAAGGCACCTCTACTTTGCACAGGCTCATACCAGTACAGAACAACACAGCTGTCACATCCACTCTACAGCCACTTGTTTTTCTTAGCATTTTTACACATGAGTAGTCAAACAAATCTCAAAAATGTGTTTCTAGCCGAGCAGATGGAACACATGTGGCACCAATAAGCGGTAAATAACACCTCCGCCTTCAAGATCATTAATCGTGTACTGCAGAGCTTTTTCTTCTAACGTACATGTTTCATGCATTATAGACTCTCATTAGAGGAACTTCAGCTGCTGCATCAGTTCAGACATCCAAACAGTGAGATACCTTCAATACCAACCTGAATATGAAATCACTACTTAATCAAACTGAGTTGTGAACATAGATATGTTGAGCCAAACTGAACAGGTCTTTTCAGATCTTCTATATGTGGTGCTCCTACACTTAATTTTTTCCCAGAGTCATGAAGGTCCTCCAGCAGTAAAAACAGACTTTGTTTTGAGAGAAGCCTTAATTAAACCCTAAAACCACCAATCCAGTGCCACCATTACTCCTAATGACACAGCACAGTAAATGAAAATTCTTAGCTGTGCAGCTCATTGCTCTGTTTGTTATTTTAGGCCAAATGACCTTTGCTGGTTTTCTTCTAGTAAGATGAGAGCTAGCTTGCGCCTAGTTTTTCTCCTGTAAACAGATTCAACCTACAGTATGTTATGTAGCGCCCTGGGGTTTAGTCAGGGGGCTCCTTGCCAAATTCCTTGTTAGGAGTAGCTACTGTAATTATTTATCAGGGATCCACTGACTTCTCCTTAAGTTTGGCCTGGTTGTACTTTCCTCTTCTACCACCCGGTGGATGGGCACTTGGAGGTATTAGATTGAGAAGGATAACTCAAGGTCAGGTTATGGGTAAATGGGGTATCTCAGCCGAAGGGCAGGAATTTTGTTGAATCCCTTGGCCTTCCAGGAGAGCCTATATATTCGGGTGAGGTCAGGTGATCCAGGTTCTTGTGTGCCAGCCAGACCGCCATCTGGGTGGATGTGTGTCATCTGCCCCGGGCTGCTAGGCCAGAGATTGGGCCTATCCCAGGGGCATCAGGCTGCCAAGCTGTGTGAGGGCCTATCCAGAAGTATAAGGGCTATGCAGGGTTGGGACTGCGACTTGCAGACCAAACAAATATGACGGTTCTGCCGGCCGGAGAACCTGGCGTGGTCGGAGGTAGAAGGGAAGCTGTCGCCACTAAGGGACCATTCGCCTTTACCAGGGACCACAGTGAGTAACTGAAGCAAGTCCCGGAGCAGTATCACCAAATGGGCACAGTGTAGAATCAGGAAAATTCAGGCGGTGATCAAGTCAGGGACCCAAACAGCAGGGGTGGCGCTTGCAGAGCAGCCTTGTGTGTCAAGCTAGGGACTGAGCCGGTCAGCAGGGGTGAAGCTTGAAGGTATCCAAAGTGCCAAGCTAGGGACCCAGCAGGGAAGCGTGGGTGACGTTTGAAGGAGATACCACCGCAAAAGCCTTGAGGAGCTCACAGGATTCAGAGTCAGTAAATCAGAGAATCCAGTGAGAGACCAGGAGATACAGGGCTGAAGAACTACAAGGAGAAGTTGTAGTACAGCTAAGAGAACTGTTGCCGTACTTTAAGTTAGGACAGCTATTCTGCACATGCAGAAGTGGCACCTTGCTGGGGCCTTTCCCTGTATGGCTGTCCTCCTGATGAAGTCTCTGAGTCTGCCATTTGAAATTGCAACTACTTAAGGGTGTCCTGGCCCTAAACCCTCTTTCCTTTGCAAAATAAAAAAAAGGACTGTCAAAAAAATAAAACCTCTTTTACATCCAAGAAGTGTCTGGCGCCCAATGACTTTTACCACCTTTGCACCAGCTATGCCTCACAACCCACCACATATTGAAGGATGTCAGCTATCTTTGGCCTTGAAGGTTCGCATTAGACTGGAAGAGGTCACAGATTCTGCTACATTTGGCACCCAACATTTCTGCTACAGTTAAAATAATGATTTCAGTTCATGAGAGGCCCTCATGGTGCACAGAAGAAAGGTATAACCTACATACAGATTAGGTCTGAGTGAAAATTGAAATCCACTAACCCTTGATGGAATAACCCAAACCCCTTTCCCAACCCATAAATATATTTAATAGTCCCTATTCATTTTGACCACACCACAATGACTTGTCTTCAGACTAAACTACTGTACTTGCAACTGTAAATGTAATGTACAGTATTATATTATAGACACCCCTGCAACAGAGAAAAAGTTGATCCCTAATCATCCTGCAGACTATACTGCAATTGAAGTATACAGCGTACTCCAAGACCCACCCAACTTGTGTCTGGACCATAAATACATACTGATGAGGTCATGCATGTGCTCTCCCTTCTTTTAAGGAAAACCTTTCCTGAGGGACATGCCATTACTTCTTTCCAATCTTCTAATGCTAGTTTCCTGGCTGTCATGTTTATCGCTTTACTTCAATACATTGGGTCCCCTACAGATACAAATATTCAAACAGCAATGTCTAAATATACAAATAGGCTTACTTGTTCCAGGTCAATAGCTCAAATCTTATTAAACCCAGTTTGTCTGTGTATTAAACAGACTACTAGCAACTTCAGAAGGGCATTACGGTGTCAACTACCCTCCAGAGCTGCAATGCAAAGTTTTACAGAAGAAGATTATATAAAACATTTGGGTGTATTTTTTAAATCTGCCTGGAGGTTATTTTAAACCAAGTCCATATGGTGACCTAGCTTTGTATGGGGGGTGTGACAGACCTAGCCTGGACAAAGGCTTTTGGAGAGGACTGAATGCTATCTTCTTGCCTTCCGATCATGGCCCATGGATTTTAAGGGAACAATACTCTTTGTGAGGTGTATGCCTGGGGACCTTGAAGTAATGTTACTTTGGATTCAAGTCCATGTCCCCCCAAAACACACAGACTCTGGGAACCCTGTATATGCCATATCAGAAAGAGTGACTGATTCATACTGTTGGGACATATACTGTAAGGAGATGCTTATGTCATCACCTCCAGCCACCTGTCTGTCTGTTGTCTTCTATAATGTAAATTAGTCTAGTGTGGCTTCTCTTTCAGCCATTGTTGTCTGGGCTAATTAACCCTGCAATTGTATGAAGGAGTCCTGTGTTTAAACATATGATAATGTATCATCTACTGTGTGAAGCTTGTGACAACAAGTCTGACCTGTAGTGAAATCCTGATTTATCATCACAATGACCAGGCTGCTTAATGGGATTAGTTAATTAGATCATGTTAATTAGGTCTGGTCACAGGTGTATTTTCAGAGTAATATGAGCAGGGGGTATGCACCTCCTCTTTTTACTGTATATAAGACTTGTATTATTTTCAATAAACTCTCATTCCTGTTTGACCCTCAACACAGAGCTTCGTCTCATACTTGGGGGAAGAATTATTCATATGGGTTTCTTGTTCATCTGGTTGGAGTGTTCGGTAGCTGCCTTTGTGTTCGGGTATGGAATGTCCTAAACGACTTTAACCCCTTTCATTCTCGGGGTGTCGTTACAGGGATTACAGCATTAGATTTAACATAACTGTCCCTGATTTTGAGGAACTGTCCCTGATTTGGAACAAAGTCCCTCTGTCCCTCTTTCCTCCTCATGTGTCCCTCATTTTGGTCTGATCTATATAGTTGAATATAAAATGCACAATTTTATCTTTCAAAACTTGTTTTCCAGTGCTAAACCTGTAATCCAATTTCTAAATTGTGAATTTGTAAATGTCCGAAGCCAGTATAAAGGAATAGTAAGGGTGAAAAGAGCACTTTTTGTATAATTCTCCTAAAGGGGGCATGGCAGGGGGTGTGTCCTATGCCTACATACGTTTGCTAATAGGTATCCATTGTTCCCATCTCAAAAAGTAGGGAGGTAAGTAATTAATATGTAATAGATTCAAATTAGCACAGGAGCATACTGTGGAATAGTACAAGTTTTTAGAGTTTTTTTATAATATGTTCAACACTTCAGAAACAAAGTGGCTAATCCTGGGAAAATAATTTACAGCAATTATGTCTAAAATTATACTTGCAGATAAATGAACATTGCTGTATATAAAAACTTGTACCAAGAATGTATAAAATAACACAACATTGTCCATTAATGATAATATAATATAATATAACTTACACTTCCGGACCAGAATTCACCCGCATCATCATCTTCCTTCACTAACTTGGTGTAGATGTAGACCAGCTCTCCTTTCTTAATGTTGATAAATCTGCAGTCTGGGGCATTGTAATCATCTTCAGCTCTACCAAATGATATAGCATCTGAGGAATAATCAGGACAGAATACTCAGCATGTTCCAGTAGAGACAGCATCACCTTACACAGGCCAAGAGCTTTTCTTTCAATTGGTATTCCTAATGCTTTTTATGTTTATAGAAATCTCTGATAAGTATAAAGTAAATTGTAATTTTCCTATTATCGTAAACCAATGTAAACTTGAATAGTGACAATGTTTCCCAGTGCTTCATAAACTATCCAAATTTGACTTGATATTAGCCTCTTGTAATCCACTGTACAGCGGCATTAAGCTTCGGAGTGGGGAGCGCAGGACTAAGAGCGAATGCGGTGTGCTGCATGAAAATGTCTAGACAAGAAACATGCTTATTTATGACCTCGTCAGTCTGTTATATTCTTTCTTTGTCCAATCACAGGATGGGTTGGAGAGAGGACAGCAAGACTGGGCTGAGTCTCATCCTGGGGACAATAGCAAATATATCAAACCCCACTAGTAGAGCATTTCCTTACCAGATAGGGCATCTCCTGGTGCTCATAAACCTAAAGCAACCTACAGACATCAGATGGTGGTTAGGCTTAGGCCGCGTACACGCGGTCGGTCCATCCGATGAGAACAGTCCGAAGGACCGTTTTCATCGGTTAACCGATGAAGCAGACTGATGGTCTGATGTGCCTACACACCATCAGTTAAAAAAACGATCAAGTCCAACGCGGTGATGTAAAACACAACGACGTGCTGAGAAAAATTAAGTTCAATGCTTCCAAGCATGCGTCGACTTGATTCTGAGCATGCGCAGGTTTTGAACCGATGCTTTTGCGTACTAACCGTCAGTTTTGACCTATTGGTTAGGCGTCCATCGGTTAAATTTTAAAGCAAGTTCTAAATTTTTCGACCAAAGATAACGGACCGATGGGGCCCACACACGTTCGGTTTGGACCGATAAAACTGAACTTCAGTCCGTTTTCATCGGTTTTGTCCGATCGTGTGTACAGGGCCTTACAGGCACAATCCAATCAAGGTCGAGTCCTAGATCTAACTGTAACAAGCTGGCTTGAGCAGGCTTATGTAAAGCTAAAAATAACTGTATTTAGTTTAGTTTTAGGGTAGGAAAGGGTTTAAATCCCTGACTGTTTACAGGCAAACTCTATAAAGTTAGAGGAATTCATCTCCTAAACAGTCATCAGTACTAGTGTGTCCATTGGAAGACTTCCTCTCACATCTTGTTCTGGTGACAAATCCTAAATTTTAGATATCGCATCATTTTCTGTTTCAGTGACAATTAATTACTAGAACAAATAAGGAAGGTGAATAACCCTAGCTGGGACGCAATAAAAACCCAACAGGGGATTTGATGCCTTCCTGCCCTATCCAAAACTAAAATCCCTCAACTCCAAAGAAAGAGAATGTGGTCATTCCCAACAAGACTGGTGCACCCCTGCTCACATATTATTTTTACTAGTGTAGAGAAGAGGGGCATAATATTTCATTATTATCACACTTTTATATTTGTTGCTTCACAAACTTCTAAATTCTCTAGCCATCACTGGCAATCTTGAATCTGGGACGTACTTCGACATTCCAACATGACAATGATCCAAAACACATGGCCAAGTCGACCTGTCATTGGCTACAGCAGAATAAAGTGAAGGTTCTGGAGTGGCCATCTTAGTCTCCTGACCTTAATATCATTGAGCCACTCTGGGGAGATCTCAAATGTGCCGTTCATACAAGAGAGCCCAAGAATTTACAGGAACTGGAGGCTTTTTGCCAAGAGGAATGGGCAGCTTTACCATCCGAGAAGATGAAGAGCCTCACCCACAGATACCACAAAAGACTTCAAGCTTTCATTGATGTTAAAGGGGGCAATACATGATATTAAGAACTGGGGTATGTAAATTTTTGATCAGGGTCATTTGGGTAGTTTCTGTTGTCATTATGATTTAAAAAGATTTGATTGATAATAAATGGCTTCAGCCAAACGCTAACCACGAGTGAAAGAAAAGTTTTTGTGTTATCATTCATAGTCTATGAAAAATGGTCAATAAATCATAAACTCTGCCAGGGTATGTAAACTTATGAGCACAACTATATATATCACCCTTCTAGGTAGGTTGCTACATGTTAGTAAAATTGTATTTTCGTTGGGTGGTAAGTAATCAGCCCAGCCTGATTTGTATAATTTTGCACTTGGTTTCTCCCTAAGCTCAGTGAGGTTGCAATTTCTCACTGTCGTTGCCAGTAGGTGCTTCTGGTAGCACTGGCTATAGTAGGAGATTTCAATACTAAACTGCATTATGAATATTTATATTTACCCCAGCCACACCAGTAGGTGGTTCATGATGGGGAACAGTATGCATGGGAAAGCCATATTATTCTGGCTCTCTTGCTTAAGGCTGAGGCCTGGGAAGTTGCTGCTGAACTGTCTATGTTGTTGGGCCCCACAGCCTGATTGAGGTCCAGCATGTGCTGTGAGGACAGCCTTACCCAACTAGCATATGAGCTTCACCAGTTTGGGAAGCTGCAGTTCCTGAAGGCATGGCTGCTTATCTGGATTGATGTCCACTAGGGCCCCAGCTGTGGCAGAGCTGAGTGACCTATGCAACTACAGAGACACCCCTGAGACTTCACCTTGGAGCCTAAAACCTCACTAGAAAGCAACCGAAAGCTAATTCTGGACAGCAATTTGGTGGCCTCAATGGTAAAAGACTGTTTGCTGATTCTAGTGTTGTTGGTGCTTTTAAAGGAGTTGTAAATGCAGAAAGTTTTTTTATCTTAATGCATTCTATGTATTAAAATAAAAAGCCTTCTGTGTGTAGCATCCTCCCTCATACTTACCCGAGTCCCATCTCTGTCCAGCGATGTCCACGAGTCCCTCAGACATTCCCCCCTGACTGACTGAGACAGCGGCGCCATTGGCTCCCGCGGATGTCAATCAAAGTAAGTTAGCCAATCAGGGGAGAGAGGGGGCAGGGCCAAACGGCAGCTCCGTATCTGAATGGACACAGGGAACTGTGACTCAACTCGGGTGCCCCCATAGCAAGCTGCGCGCTGTGGGGGCACTAAACAGGAGGGAGAAGCCAGGAGAAGAAAAGAGGGACCTGAGAAGAGGAGGATCCAGGCTGCCCTGTGCAAAACCAACTGCACAGAGCAGGTAAGTTTGACATGTTTGTTATTTAAATAAAAAAAAAAAAAAACAAGACTTTATAATCACTTTAAGGATATAAGAGTCAGTGTAGCTCTATGGGGTATTCATTTTATAGTGCCCCTGATCTGGCCATTCCATCCAGTCTCAGAGATCAGAAACACTATTTGTAGTACAGCGTAGTTAGTGTCTGCTTTTAATGGAGCTAGAATTGATATGAGTATCCCATGCCCTATATCCCTTCCCAGTTACAAATTTCTTTAGCATAAAGACTCAAAATACATCCCCACCCCCTTGTAATTGGTTCAGTGTGTATGGAACCACTGCTGTATGTGTGTCGGCAGCCTCTGCATGATCATCATTTATGCTGCTGCTATCAGGAAATATGCAGTGACTGTGATTTTACTACATTCAATCATTCTCAACCAGCGGCCCTTACAGGGGTACCGCTACATATACAGTATATATATATATATATATTAGGGCTGTTACTGATTAAAAATGTTGTGTTCGATTAATCGATTTTTTTTTTTAATCGATTAATCGACTAAATTTCCATTAATTATAACGCACATACAGATCCAACTACTTTTAGCTGATCTCCTTGCAGGCTGATTCCCAGTGCAGCTACCAACCATTGGGAAAATGGATAGCAGGATACTAAAAACACACAAAGGCAGCGCTCGATGGGAATAGCATTAAAACTTTTATAGTCTTCAAGTCGGTAACAAAATAAATATTGCACTGGAGATAAAATCGATGTAGCTACATAAACTGTAAAAATGGTGCGAGTAATACCAAATGGTAGCAAAAGCAGTCATAAAAACATGTAGCTAAGTATGATACTGGTATAAAAATGGGTACAGCGATGCCACTGCTGAATCCAGATGAGGAGGTGTTAACATCAGTCCGTTGGCATGTAGATGCCCCGTGAAGGGAACTATCACAACTCCCAGTGGATGGTGGTAGAATCCCAGGTTGATAGAGGGAAGTGATAGAGGGAAGGGTAACAGCCCTTGCGTGTGGCAGATAGTAAGGTCCCGCCGGCATGCAGATATGAAGGCACAGCAAAGGAGCCCTTCAGATGGACACGACAAGCCCCGCCGTGTCAACGGATCTCCAACGGAACTCCCTGAAGGCCCGGAAGCCGGCAGGGAGCTGAGTACCAATCAAAAGAATTTTGATCGATTAAAAAAATTAAAAATTAATCGATGAATTAATAGTTAATTTCCACAGCCCTAATATATATATATATATACATACAGTATATATAAAGATACCAGACCTGGGGACGGTCATTTATCATCTATACAGATGTAAGGATCTGTATCAATTGTTACACAGGGGCCATAAATGCACACATACAAAATCCCATACACATATATAGTGACCCTGGTTCAACCACATTGACTATCTTCATCATTTTAAAAAGTGAAAAGGATGAGAAGAATGGGAAAATTTAAAATTGAAGGTGATCACTTGTAGAATGTCTACCATACACAATGTAAAGACTAGTTAAAGACAGTGATAACTCAACTACAGGTTGGCGTCCTGTGTGATCACTTGCTAAGACTGGCTATAACCGGAAAATAAACAGAAACCATACAACATACCAATTTTTTTAAACGCAATATAAAAATATAAATTAGTCATTTCAATAAACAACTAAGGGCCAGATTCAGAGACGTGAGCGGATCTTTGTGTGGGCGTTGCGTATCTTATTTACGCTACGCCGCTGCAACTTAGAGAGGCAATTGCAGTATTCACAAAGCACTTGCGTCCTAAGTTACGGCGGCGTATCGTAAATTGGCCGGCGTAAGCCCGCCTAATTCAAATGTGGAAGTGGTGGGTGTGTTTTATGCTAAATACTCGTGACCCCACGTAAATTACGCTTTTTACGAACGGCGCATGCGCCGTCCGTGGACGTCTCCCAGTGCGCATGCTCAAAATTACGCCGCAACTACTCATTGGTTTCGACGTGAACGTAACTTACGCCCAGCCCCATTCACGGACAACTTACGCAACTGACGTAAAACTTGAAAAATTTTACGCTGTTCCGACATCCATACCTAACATTGGCTACGCCTCATAGAGCAGGGGTAACTTTACACCGGAAAAAGCCTTACGTAAACGACTAAAAAAATGCGCCGGCCGCACGTACGTTTCTGAATCGGCGCATCTAGGTCATTTGCATATTCGACACGGAAATATACGGAAGCGCCCCTAGCGCCCAGCGTAAATATGCACCCTAAGATATGATGGCGTAGGAGACTTACGCCACTCGTATCTTGCCCAAATCTATGCATAACTGATTCTATAAATCAGGCGCATAGATACGACGGTAAAAAATGTTTTCCCTAAATAGCTTCCTTTACCTTAGTGCAGTCCTCCTTCACTTACCTCATCCTTCCATTTTTCTTTGAAATGTCCTTATTTCTTCTGAGAAATCCTCACTTCCTGTTCTTCTGTCTGTAACTCCACACAGTAATGCAAGGCTTTCTCCCTGGTGTGGAGAAAGCCTCTTAAGGGGGGAGGGGGCTAGCAGGAGGGTCAGGACGCTCTCTACTTTGCAGATAGAGGAAGGAGCTGTGTGTTAGTGGGCGTCCTGACACTCCTGCTCGCCCCCTCAAGAGGCTTTCTCCACACCAGGTAGAAAGCCTTGCATTACTGTGTGGAGTTACAGACAGAAGAACAGGAAGTGAGGATTTCTCAGAAGAAATAAGGACATTTAAAAGCAAAATCAAAGGATGAGGTAAGTGAAGGAGGACTGCACTAAGGTAAAGGAAGCTATTTAGGAAAAAAGGGGGGGAAGTTGGGACTTTAAATGAGATGCGTTTTTAGCAATATGCGATTAAGTATATATATAGAATATAAAAAATGTTTCCATAAAAGCCAGGCTCAAAGTTGCCAACCAAAAAAGCACTAAACCGCATTAATCTGTCTAACTGTATGTAATTAAAAAAAATATTTTAATTACATACAGTTAGACAGATTAATTCGGTTTAGTGCTTTTTTGGTTGGCAACTTTCAGCGTGGCTTTTATGGAAACATTTTTATTTTCCATATATATATACTTAATCGCATATTGCTAAAAACGCATCTCATTTAAAGTCCCAACTTTCCCCCCTTTTTTCATACATTTACAGGGATGGAGGCCTGTGGTAGTTCTATCATATGCCTCATACAAAGTCCCACCCCCTTTCCCCCCTTTTTCAAGGAAGCTATTTAGGGGGGGGAAATTGTACCTTTACAACCCCTTTAACCCCTAACGTCTTGAACTCCTGAAGCCTCAGTTTCCATTGGCTCCCAAAGCTTTCTATATTGTACTATTGTTATGTAACTCGGTAAAGTGTTATAAATTCAATAAAAACCTTGGTTTGAGAGTAACTTGGTTTGAGAGCGTTTTGCAAGACAAGCAAAATGTTTTAATACATTTTGACTTGATATACAAGCTATGTCTTGGAATAAGGGTAGCGTCATGTCACCACCGAGTATAAAAAAGAAGATAGGCGCCTTAAAGTGTAGCAATATGTTTACATTTAATGAAGGTGTATATCATATGAAACTTTGATACAGCATTAATTAATGCTTAGCAAATCCAGCTTGTATAATATTTAGTATTTACTAAACTTCAGACTTGCAAGTGATTGTATCTACCAAACAATTCCCCCGTGTACCTCTGAGAACTACCTCACAATAAGTACCTCACAATAAGTACCTCACAAAAAGGGATTCCTCACTACCTCACAATAAGTACCTCACAATAAGAACTACCTCACAATAAGAACTACCTCACAATAAGAACTACCTCACTACCTCACAATAAGTACCTCACAATAAGAACTACCTCACAATAAGTACCTCACAATAAGAACTACCTCACTACCTCACAATACCACTTGTATTACCACTGATTGAAACCCCAAAAATTTGTATTAAAACAAAAATAATTCTGTAACTTAGTAGACTTAAATTAACGAAATAGATACATTAGAAGAGATAAAAAGGAAAATAAAGATTTGCATTTTTGGCAAACTTACAAATGCATTCATCATCGGCGCAGAGCTTCTTATCTGACAACTTCTGCATGAAAACCCCATCGGCCTTTTGATGGATAAATCCCAGACATAAGACTATGACCGCAACATACAAAGTCTTAGCCATTTTCCCCAGTTTCCTCCCAGGAGCTCGGTCAGTGTCTTAGAAGAGTGTACTGTGTATACTTTGAACCACTTGCAGTTCATTTATGCTGGAACTGAACATCTGGAAAAACAGAGCCAGCCAATAGGATTGACCTGTACAGCATTCCATTCACACGCATGGACACGTGGATACAAGAGAGCTCCTGTGCACTTGTTTATCAAAGACACTCAATAGCAATGCCCGGTGTAGGAAGGGAACGCTGCAAGCACACAAAATACACAGAAATATCTGCTCCAAAATATTGAACAAAACCTCCAACTTTGTGGCAGAATTTATATTTTCAGGTGAACCTGCGCTACCCAAGATATGCAAATCAACAAGTTCACTTTAAAGCAGACTTCCATAAACATACAGGCCTGGATTCACAAAGCACTTGCGCCGACGTATCTCGAGATACGCCGGGTAAGTGCAAATATGCGGCGTCTTATCTGTGCCCCGTGCCCACAAAACTAAGATACGCCTGAAAATAGGCTTCATCCGACCGACGTAACTTGCCTACGCCGGCTTAGAGTGGGCGCATATTTACGCTGGACGTATTTGGCGCTCCCATTGATTTTCTATTCACATATCCAAATGAGGGAGATACGCCGATTCATGAACGTACGTACGTCTGACGCAGTGCGCGTAAAGTCATACATCCGGCATAAAGTTATGCCCCATAAAGGAGGTGTAACTCGGCAGCATCCATGCAAAGGGAACACAAGCCAACGTATTTTACGTAGTTTACGTTGGACGTGAATATGGCTGGATGTAGGTTACGTTCACGCCGTAGGCAGTGATCCGACGTATCTTAGGCAGTTGTTCCGACGTGATTGTGAGCATGCGCACTGAGATGCGTCCACGGGACGGCGAATGCGCCGTTCGTTATACGTATCTGTCTGGCGCTCGGCCCATCATTTGCATGGGGTCACGCCTCATTAGCAAGGCTCACGCCCACTTCCACCTACGCCAGCTTACACCTTGGAAACCCAGCGCAGATTTGGCAGCACTGGCTTTGTGAATTCAGTGCTTTCCTCTCTGCGCTGCGTCGGCGTAGCGTAAAGGAGATACGCTATGGCGGCATAAATATGCGCCAGTGTCTGTGAATCCGGGCTATACTGTCTACTTATCTTTCTTTTGCTCAGGTTTGCTTTAAAGCAGTATCAAACCCAAAAGCAAACATGTATTATATTGCAGCTTACCAATTCTTGAATATGATGCATTCGTTTTCTTTCGATTATTTTCACTTGATGATCTGGCCAGTAAGTTTGTTGTTCTTCAACAGAACAAGTTGTCCTGGACCAGTTAGATGATTAAGACACACCATTTACCATGGACTGGGGTGCTTACAATGATCAGCTTTTGTTTTATTTAAGTAAAACATCAACCCCCTGAAACAGGCGTGCCAAACTCAATTTCATCAAGGATCCCCATAAGCAGTAAGGGCCAGTTGTATCTCAGTGCGCTATATACAGAGTACAGACTTCAGGGTTATGCAACGTATATTGTGCAGAGTTCAGGAGTGCGCTACATATAGAGTGCAGAGTTCAGGAGCGTGTTACATACATTGTGCAGAGTTCAGGAGTGTGCTACATACAGAGTGCAGAGTTCAGGAGTGTGCTACATACAGAGTGCAGAGTTCAGGAGTGTGCAACATACATTGTGCAGAGTTCAGGAGCATGTTACATATAGAGTGCAGAGTTCAGGAGTGTGCTACATACATTGTGCAGAGTTCAGGAGTGTGCTACATACATTGTGCAGAGTTCAGGAGTGTGCTACATACATTGTGCAGAGTGCAGGAGTGTGCTACATACAGAATGCAGAGTTCAGGAGTGTGCTACATACAGAGTGCAGAGTTCAGGAGTGTGCTACATACATTACGCAGAGTTCAGGAGTGTGCTACATACAGAGTGCAAAGTTCAGGAGTGTGTTACATACAGAGTGCAGAGTTCAGGAGTGTGCTACATACATTGTGCAGAGTTCAGGAGTGTGCTACATACAGAGTGCAGAGTTCAGCAGTGTGCTACATACAATGCAGAGTTCAGGAGTGTGCTACATACAGAGTGCAGAGTTCAGGAGTGTGCTACATACAGAGTGCAGAGTTCAGGAGTGTTCTATGGGCAGGGTTCAAGAGTGTATTATGTACAGGGTGTAATCCAAACTCAACCCTCCCCAAAGCTTCCTTGACAAATTGACAAGGCCTGGAAGCCCAGATTCGGCCCACATGCCTTGTGTTTAACATGTGTGCCCTAAAAGGACAAAACTGTTGCTGTAACTGCTTAAAATATGTGTGTGTGTGTGTGTGTGTGTGTGTGTGTGTGTGTGTGTGTGTGTGTGTGTGTATATAGTGCCCCCTCACCCATCTGTCAGGCCCTGTTCTGAGTCACATTCCTGTCTGAAAAATGTGTCCGGGTTTCAGGTGGACTGAAACCCTGACACATGATTCAAAACCTGGACCGTCCGGGTGAATCCTGGACAGGTGGCAACCTTAATCGAAATGTATCTTTGGGACATTTGGACATTTTTTACCATAATGCAGGGAATGCATTAGGGTAAAATGTTCTGCTTTAACTAACTAGGAATACTCCAATTTTAGGCAGGGTCCCTACAAATGTGTCAATGTTCCCTGTTCAGCAATGACCATGATTTTGTTAGACAATAAGTTACAAAAATCATTACTCATAGCCATGGGCGTCCGCTCCATAGGGCAAGGGAGGGCTCTCGCCCCCCCCCCTAGAAACCAGTGCCAATGTCATGATTCTCGGCAGGAAACAAGGCGGCATCACGGCGAATGAAATTAGAGCTAGCTCCACTGACAGAGATAGGGAGATCGGGGGAGATATACAGTGCAGACAGCTCACGGCTCTCCTCTCCCTGTCACAGCGCCGCTGCCGAGTTCTCTGGTAAATGGAGCCGTGGCGCTGTGACAGGGAGAGGAGAGCCGTGAGCTGTCTGCACTGTATATCTCCCCCGATCGCCCCCCCTCCCCCTCTCTGTCAGCGGGACGGCCCCCCCTGAAATCCAACAGCGGATGGCCGGTGAGTGCCGTGGATGGGTGAGAGCTAGCAGGCCAGGCTGTGGGCAGCTGGATGGGCTGGTGAGGGAGCGAGTGACATAGTGTGCGGGCGAGTGACAGCTAAAAGTGCGGGCGGCTCCGCTGAGGGGTGTCAGGTGAGAGAGCTTGTGGGCTGGGCGGCTTGGCTTAGTGAGTGTCTGAGCCTGAGCGAGTGCTGGCCAATCAGCGAGCTGGTAAGCGGGAGGGAGCAGAGAGATTTCATTATCTCTCACCGCCCGCCCAGCAGCCCCCTTCCTCTCTGTGTAGGCAGCGCGGGAATCAGAGAGTTTAAATAATTTCTCTGCTGCCTGACATTGCTGACAACCCTGGTCCTGACACAGCAAGGGACAATTGGAGCAGGCAAGTGACAATCCGGACTGCAACATGTGACAGGCGATGTGGCAAGTGACAATTCACAACATGTGACAGGCAACGTGGCAAGTGACAATCCGGACCGCAACATGTGACAGGCGCTGTGGCAAGTGACAATCCACAACATGTGACAGCAGGCGACGTGGCAAGTGACAATCCACAACATGTGACAGGCAACGTGGCAAGTGACAATCCACAACATGTGACAGCAGGCAACGTGACAAGTGACAATCCACAACGTGGCAAGTGATAAGCATGTGGCAGGCGACGTGGCAAGTGATAATCCGCAACGCGTGGCAGGCGATGGTGGCAAGTGACACACTCGGGGCTCCAACTGTTTCTGCATTATGGTGAGTTGAACCATTTCATTTTGTATAACTATGTAATAATAGAAATAGGTCCAGTGGTGCAGGATGCTGTGCAATGTAAAGGGGTCCAGTGATCCAGGGTGCTGTGTAATGTAGAGGGGTCCAGTGGTGAAGGGTATTGTGTAATGTAAAGGGGTGCAGTTGTGGAGAGGGGGGTACACAATCCACAACATGTGACAGGCGACGTGGCAAGTGACAATCCACAACATGTGACAGGCGACGTGGCAAGTGACAATCCACAACATGTGACAGGCGACGTGGCAAGTGACAATCCACAACATGTGACAGCAGGCGACGTGGCAAGTGACAATCCGGACCGCAACATGTGACAGGCGATGTGGCAAGTGACAATCCACAACATGTGACAGGCGATGTGGCAAGTGACAATCCACAACATGTGACAGGCGATGTGGCAAGTGACAATCCACAACATGTGACAGGCGACGTGGCAAGTGACAATCCACAACATGTGACAGGCGACGTGGCAAGTGACAATCCACAACATGTGACAGGCAACGTGGCAAGTGACAATCCACAACATGTGACAGGCGACGTGGCAAGTGACAATTCACAACATGTGACAGGCAACGTGGCAAGTGACAATCCGGACTGCAACATGTGACAGGCGCTGTGGCAAGTGACAATCCACAACATGTGACAGCAGGCGACGTGGCAAGTGACAATCCACAACATGTGACAGGCAACGTGGCAAGTGACAATCCACAACATGTGACAGCAGGCAACGTGACAAGTGACAATCCACAACGTGGCAAGTGATAAGCATGGCGACGTGGCAAGTGATAATCCGCAACGCGTGGCAGGCGATGGTGGCAAGTGACACACTCGGGGCTCCAACTGTTTCTGCATTATGGTGAGTTGAACCATTTCATTTTGTATAACTATGTAATAATAGAAATAGGTCCAGTGGTGCAGGATGCTGTGCAATGTAAAGAGGTCCAGTGATCCAGGGTGCTGTGTAATGTAGAGGGGTCCAGTGGTGAAGGGTGTTGTGTAATGTAAAGGGGTGCAGTTGTGGAGAGGGGGGTACACAGTAGGACAAAGAGATATTGAAAGATGCAGAGGGCACAGTGGGGTGTTTTTAAATTTTAACGCGGGGGGGGTAGCGTTTAACCACTGCTAGCGGTCGATGAAAGGGTAAAATGCGACTGTGTATCGCCGCTGCTGAAGCGCCCCCCCCCCCCTGAAAAAATTTCAGCGGACGCCCATGCTCATAGCAGATCTGTAACCTTTCTACATACATACATACCAGGCAGATAGTATGCCTTTTAATTCAGCGTTCGCTCCTGTACAATGTAGCACATTTTATAGCAGATGCTCTGGCTTTTATTAAAGATATGTAAAGTCAGCAGAATTCTAAGTTAAAAGACAATGCAAGCGGCTAAGAAGAGCTGACTTGGTAAAATGAAGACAAGAGTGTTTGACAAAGTCATGTGGGTAAGGGTAACAAAGTTGAATAACTGCAATACTCTAGAATAAACTCGGCAGCTTTTCTATAATTGCACCCCTCTTACTTTTATGCAGTAGACATTAGCATGGTACAGATTTAAAGCTGAACTCCAAGACACCCTAATTTGCATGTCTGTGCAGCTGGATGGGGGTGGGAATCAGCAGGCACACGTAACAATCAGCTTCACCAGACCAATATAAGACGCATGGCCCGGCAGAACATAGATGCTGTTCAACTCATGGTGACTCCAAGACATTCAAATTTGCATGTCTGTGCAGCTGCATATGGGCGGGAATCAGCAGGCATGCATAACAATCGGCTTCATCAGAACAATATAAGACGCACGGCCTTGGAATTGGGGGCAAATATATGCATAGGTGGATCAAGACTATCAAGTAGTTTTCAAGGCCGCGTTTACCACCACCACCAACAACATTAAAACCATCTGCTTGCCTTTCCAAATCAAAGGATCTCAAGCTATTTTTCACCAAGTAGGCCCAGCATTAGCCAGGCATCAAAAAATTCACCAAAACTCATGGTTGTACCCCTCCACAGAAATCTTTAATAAAATGCAAAAGATTTAGTCATTCTAAAGTGAAACCAGAGTATAACCCAGCAAAACACAGATGCTGTTCAACTTATGGTGACTCCAAGACACCCTAATTTGCATGTGTGTGCAGCTGCATGGGGGCGGAAATCAGCAGGGACGCGTAACAATCAGCTTCATCAGAACAATATAAGATGCACGGCCCGGCAGAACACAGATGCTGTTCAACTCATGGTGACTCCAAGACACCCTAATTTACATGTCTGTGCAGCTGCAAGAGGGCAGGAATCAGCAGGCACGCATAAAAATCGACTTCATCAGAACAATATAAGACGCATAGCCCAGCAAAACACAGATGCTGTTCAACTCATGGTGACTCCAAGACACCCTAATTTACATGTCTGTGCAGCTGCAAGGGGGCGGGAATCAGCAGGCACGCATAACAATCGACTTCATCGGAACAATATAAGACGCATGGCCCAGCAGAACACAGAAGCTGTTCAACTCATGGTGACTCCAAGACACCCTAATTTGCATGGCTGTGCAGCTGCATGGGGGCGGGAATCAGCAGGCACACGTAACAATCAGCTTCATCAAAACAATATAAGACACATGGCCCGGCAGAACATAGATGCTGTTCAACTCATGGTGACTCCAAGACATTTAAATTTGCATGTCTGTGCAGCTGCATATGGGCGGGAATCAGCAGGCATGCATAACAATCGGCTTCATCAGAACAATATAAGACGCACGGCCTTGGAATTGGGGGCAAATATATGCATAGGTGGATCAAGACTATCAAGTAGTTTTCAAGGCCACGTTTACCACCACCACCACCAACAACAACATTAAAGCCATCTGCTTGCCTTTCCAAATCAAAGGATCTCAAGCTATTTTTGACCAAGGAGGCCCGGCATTAGCCAGGTATCAAAAAATTCACCAAAAATTCATGGTTGTTCCCCTCCACAAAAATCTTTAATAAAATGCAAAATATTTAATCATTCTAAAGAGAAACCAGAGTATAACCCAGCAAAACACAGATGCTGTTCAACTTATGGTGACTCCAAGACACCCTAATTTGCATGTGTGTGCAGCTGCATGGCGGCAGGGATCAGCAGGGACGCGTAACAATCAGCTTCATCAGAACAATATAAGATGCACGGCCCGGCAGAACATAGAAGCTGTTCAACTCATGGTGACTCCAAGACACCCTAATTTGCATGTCTGTGCAGCTGGATGGGGGTGGGAATCAGCAGGCACACGTAACAATCAGCTTCATCAGATCAATATAAGACGCATGGCCCGGCAGAACATAGATGCTGTTCAACTCATGGTGACTCCAAGACATTTAAATTTGCATGTCTGTGCAGCTGCATATGGGCGGGAATCAGCAGGCATGCATAACAATCGGCTTCATCAGAACAATATAAGACGCACGGCCTTGGAATTGGGGGCAAATATATGCATAGGTGGATCAAGACTATCAAGTAGTTTTCAAGGCCACGTTTACCACCACCACCAACAAAACCATCTGCTTGCCTTTCCAAATCAAAGGATCTCAAGCTATTTTTCACCAAGTAGGCCCAGCATTAGCCAGGCATCAAAAAATTCACCAAAACTCATGGTTGTTCCCCTCCACAGAAATCTTTAATAAAATGCAATAGATTTAGTCATTCTAAAGTGAAACCAGAGTATAACCCAGCAAAACACAGATGCTGTTCAACTTATGGTGACTCCAAGACACCCTAATTTGCATGTGTGTGCAGCTGCATGGGGGCGGAAATCAGCAGGGACGCGTAACAATCAGCTTCATCAGAACAATATAAGATGCACGGCCCGGCAGAACACAGATGCTGTTCAACTCATGGTGACTCCAAGACACCCTAATTTACATGTCTGTGCAGCTGCAAGAGGGCAGGAATCAGCAGGCACGCATAAAAATCGACTTCATCAGAACAATATAAGACGCATAGCCCAGCAAAACACAGAAGCTGTTCAACTCATGGTGACTCCAAGACACCCTAATTTACATGTCTGTGCAGCTGCAAGGGGGCGGGAATCAGCAGGCACGCATAACAATCGACTTCATCGGAACAATATAAGACGCATGGCCCAGCAGAACACAGAAGCTGTTCAACTCATGGTGACTCCAAGACACCCTAATTTGCATGGCTGTAAAACTGCATGGGGGCGGGAATCAGCAGGCACACGTAACAATCAGCTTCATCAAAACAATATAAGACACATGGCCCGGCAGAACATAGATGCTGTTCAACTCATGGTGACTCCAAGACATTTAAATTTGCATGTCTGTGCAGCTGCATATGGGCGGGAATCAGCAGGCATGCATAACAATCGGCTTCATCAGAACAATATAAGACGCACGGCCTTGGAATTGGGGGCAAATATATGCATAGGTGGATCAAGACTATCAAGTAGGTTTCAAGGCCACGTTTACCACCACCACCACCAACAACAACATTAAAGCCATCTGCTTGCCTTTCCAAATCAAAGGATCTCAAGCTATTTTTGACCAAGGAGGCCCGGCATTAGCCAGGTATCAAAAAATTCACCAAAACTCATGGTTGTTCCCCTCCACAAAAATCTTTAATAAAATGCAAAATATTTAATCATTCTAAAGAGAAACCAGAGTATAACCCAGCAAAACACAGATGCTGTTCAACTTATGGTGACTCCAAGACACCCTAATTTGCATGTGTGTGCAGCTGCATGGCGGCAGGGATCAGCAGGGACGCGTAACAATCAGCTTCATCAGAACAATTTAAGATGCACGGTCCGGCAGAACACAGAAGCTGTTCAACTCATGGTGACTCCAAGACACCCTAATTTGCATGTCTGTGCAGCTGGATGGGGGTGGGAATCAGCAGGCACACGTAACAATCAGCTTCATCAGATCAATATAAGACGCATGGCCCGGCAGAACATAGATGCTGTTCAACTCATGGTGACTCCAAGACATTCAAATTTGCATGTCTGTGCAGCTGCATATGGGCGGGAATCAGCAGGCATGCATAACAATCGGCTTCATCAGAACAATATAAGACGCACGGCCTTGGAATTGGGGGCAAATATATGCATAGATGGATCAAGACTATCAAGTAGTTTTCAAGGCCACGTTTACCACCACCACCAACAAAACCATCTGCTTGCCTTTCCAAATCAAAGGATCTCAAGCTATTTTTCACCAAGTAGGCCCAGCATCAAAAAATTCACCAAAACTCATGGTTGTTCCCCTCCACAGAAATCTTTAATAAAATGCAAAAGATTTAGTCATTCTAAAGTGAAACCAGAGTATAACCCAGCAAAACACAGATGCTGTTCAACTTATGGTGACTCCAAGACACCCTAATTTGCATGTGTGTGCAGCTGCATGGGGGCGGAAATCAGCAGGGACGCGTAACAATCAGCTTCATCAGAACAATATAAGATGCACGGCCCGGCAGAACACAGATGCTGTTCAACTCATGGTGACTCCAAGACACCCTAATTTACATGTCTGTGCAGCTGCAAGGGGGCAGGAATCAGCAGGCACGAATAAAAATCGACTTCATCGCAAAAATATAAGACGCATGGCCCAGCAAAACACAGAAGTTGTTCAACTCATGGTGACTCCAAGACACGCTAATTTGCATGGCTGTGCAGCTGCATGGGGGCGGGAATCAGCAGGCACACGTAACAATCAGCTTCATCAAAACAATATAAGACGCATGGCCCGGCAGAACATAGATGCTGTTCAACTCATGGTGACTCCAAGACATTTAAATTTGCATGTCTGTGCAGCTGCATATGGGCGGGAATCAGCAGGCACACATAACAATCGGCTTCATCAGAACAATATAAGACGCACGGCCTTGGAATTGGGGGCAAATATATGCATAGGTGGATCAAGACTATCAAGTAGTTTTCAAGGCCACGTTTACCACCACCACCAACAACAACAACAACATTAAAGCCATCTGCTTGCCTTTCCAAATCAAAGGATCTCAAGCTATTTTTGACCAAGGAGGCGCGGCATTAGCCAGGTATCAAAAAATTCACCAAAACTCATGGTTGTTCCCCTCCACAAAAATCTTTAATAAAATGCAAAATATTTAATCATTCTAAAGAGAAACCAGAGTATAACCCAGCAAAACACAGATGCTGTTCAACTTATGGTGACTCCAAGACACCCTAATTTGCATGTGTGTGCAGCTGCATGGCGGCAGGGATCAGCAGGGACGCGTAACAATCAGCTTCATCAGAACAATATAAGATGCACGGTCCGGCAGAACACAGATGCTGTTCAACTCATGGTGACTCCAAGACACCCTAATTTGCATGTCTGTGCAGCTGCATGGGGGCGGGAATCAGCAGGCACGCGAAACAATCGACTTCATCGGAACAATATAAGACGCACGGCCCAGCAGAACATAGAAGCTGTTCAACTCATGGTGACTCCAAGACACCCTAATTTGCATGTCTGTGCAGCTGGATGGGGGTGGGAATCAGCAGGCACACGTAACAATCAGCTTCATCAGATCAATATAAGACGCATGGCCCGGCAGAACATAGATGCTGTTAAACTCATGGTGACTCCAAGACATTGAAATTTGCATGTCTGTGCAGCTGCATATGGGCGGGAATCAGCAGGCATGCATAACAATCGGCTTCATCAGAACAATATAAGATGCACGGCCATGGAATTGGAGGAAAATATATGCATAGGTGGATCAAGACTATCAAGTAGTTTTCAAATCCACGTTTACCACCACCACAAACAACAACAACATTAAAGCCATCTGCTTGCCTTTCCAAATCAAAGGATCTCAAGCTATTTTTCACCTAGGAGGCCCAGCATTAGCTAGGCATCAAAAAATTCACCAAAACTCATGGTTGTTCCCCTCCACAGAAATCTTTAATAAAATGCAAAAGATTTAATCATTCTAAAGAGAAACCAGAGTATAACCCAGCAAAACACAGATGCTGTTCAACTTATGGTGACTCCAAGACACCCTAATTTGCATGTATGTGCAGCTGCATGGGGGCGGAAATCAGCAGGGACGCGTAACAATCAGCTTCATCAGAACAATATAAGATGCACGGCCCGGCAGAACACAGGTGCTGTTCAACTCATGGTGACTCCAAGACACCCTAATTTGCATGTCTGTGCAGCTGCAAGGGGGCGGGAATCAGCAGGCACGCATAACAATCGACTTCATCGGAACAATATAAGACGCATGGCCCAGCAGAACACAGAAGCTGTTCAACTCATGGTGACTCCAAGACACCCTAATTTGCATGTCTGTGCAGCTGCATGGGGGCGGGAAGCAGCGGGCACACGTAACAATCAGCTTCATCAGACCAATATAAGACGCATGGCCCGGCAGAACATAGATGCTGTTCAACTCATGGTGAATCCATGACATTCAAATTTGCATGTCTGTGCAGCTGCATATGGGCGGGAATCAGCAGGCATGCATAACAATCGGCTTCATCAGAACAATATAAGACGCACTGCCTTGGAATTGGGGGCAAATATATGCATAGGTGGATCAAGACTATCAAGTAGTTTTCAAGGCCACGTTTACCACCACCAACAACAACATTAAAACCATCTGCTTGCCTTTCCAAATCAAAGGATCTCAAGCTATTTTTTACCAAGGAGGCCCAGCATTAGCCAGGCATCAAAAAATTCACCAAAACTCATGGTTGTTCCCCTCCACAGAAATCTTTAATAAAATGCAAAAGATTTAGTCATTCTAAAGTGAAACCAGAGTATAACCCAGCAAAACACAGATGCTGTTCAACTTATGGTGACTCCAAGACACCCTAATTTGCATGTGTGTGCAGCTGCATGGGGCGGGAATCAGAAGGACACATAACAATCAGCTTCATCAGATCAATATAAGACGCATGGCCCGGCAGAACATAGATGCTGTTCAACTCATGGTGACTCCAAGACATTCAAATTTGCATGTCTGTGCAGCTGCATATGGGCGGCAATCAGCAGGCATGCATAACAATCGGCTTCATCAGAACAATATAAGACGCACGGCCATGGAATTGGGGGCAAATATATGCATAGGTGGATCAAGACTATCAAGTAGTTTTCAAGGCAACGTTTACCACCACCACAAACAACAACAACATTAAAGCCATCTGCTTGCCTTTCCAAATCAAAGGATCTCAAGCTATTTTTCACCAAGGAGACCCAGCATTAGCCAGGCATCAAAAAATTCACCAAAACTCATGGTTATTCCCCTCCACAGAAATCTTTAATAAAATGCAAAAGATTTAATCATTCTAAAGAGAAACCAGAGTATAACCCAGCAAAATACAGATGCTGTTCAACTTTTGGTGACTCCAAGACACCCTAATTTGCATGTGTGTGCAGCTGCATGGGGGCGGAAATCAGCAGGGACGCGTAACAATCAGCTTCATCAGAACAATATAAGATGCACGGCCCGGCAGAACACAGATGCTGTTCAACTCATGGTGACTCCAAGACACCCTAATTTACATGTCTGTGCAGCTGCAAGAGGGCAGGAATCAGCAGGCACGCATAAAAATCGACTTCATCAGAACAATATAAGACGCATAGCCCAGCAAAACACAGAAGCTGTTCAACTCATGGTGACTCCAAGACACCCTAATTTACATGTCTGTGCAGCTGCAAGGGGGCGGGAATCAGCAGGCACGCATAACAATCGACTTCATCGGAACAATATAAGACGCATGGCCCAGCAGAACACAGAAGCTGTTCAACTCATGGTGACTCCAAGACACCCTAATTTGCATGTCTGTGCAGCTGCATGGGGGCGGGAATCAGCAGGCACACGTAACAATCAGCTTCATCAAAACAATATAAGACACATGGCCCGGCAGAACATAGATGCTGTTCAACTCATGGTGACTCCAAGACATTTAAATTTGCATGTCTGTGCAGCTGCATATGGGCGGGAATCAGCAGGCATGCATAACAATCGGCTTCATCAGAACAATATAAGACGCACGGCCTTGGAATTGGGGGCAAATATATGCATAGGTGGATCAAGACTATCAAGTAGTTTTCAAGGCCACGTTTACCACCACCACCACCAACAACAACATTAAAGCCATCTGCTTGCCTTTCCAAATCAAAGGATCTCAAGCTATTTTTGACCAAGGAGGCCCGGCATTAGCCAGGTATCAAAAAATTCACCAAAAATTCATGGTTGTTCCCCTCCACAAAAATCTTTAATAAAATGCAAAATATTTAATCATTCTAAAGAGAAACCAGAGTATAACCCAGCAAAACACAGATGCTGGTCAACTTATGGTGACTCCAAGACACCCTAATTTGCATGTGTGTGCAGCTGCATGGCGGCAGGGATCAGCAGGGACGCGTAACAATCAGCTTCATCAGAACAATTTAAGATGCACGGTCCGGCAGAACACAGAAGCTGTTCAACTCATGGTGACTCCAAGACACCCTAATTTGCATGTCTGTGCAGCTGGATGGGGGTGGGAATCAGCAGGCACACGTAACAATCAGCTTCATCAGATCAATATAAGACGCATGGCCCGGCAGAACATAGATGCTGTTCAACTCATGGTGACTCCAAGACATTCAAATTTGCATGTCTGTGCAGCTGCATATGGGCGGGAATCAGCAGGCATGCATAACAATCGGCTTCATCAGAACAATATAAGACGCACGGCCTTGGAATTGGGGGCAAATATATGCATAGGTGGATCAAGACTATCAAGTAGTTTTCAAGGCCACGTTTACCACCACCACCAACAAAACCATCTGCTTGCCTTTCCAAATCAAAGGATCTCAAGCTATTTTTCACCAAGTAGGCCCAGCATTAGCCAGGCATCAAAAAATTCACCAAAACTCATGGTTGTTCCCCTCCACAGAAATCTTTAATAAAATGCAATAGATTTAGTCATTCTAAAGTGAAACCAGAGTATAACCCAGCAAAACACAGATGCTGTTCAACTTATGGTGACTCCAAGACACCCTAATTTGCATGTGTGTGCAGCTGCATGGGGGCGGAAATCAGCAGGGACGCGTAACAATCAGCTTCATCAGAACAATATAAGATGCACGGCCCGGCAGAACACAGATGCTGTTCAACTCATGGTGACTCCAAGACACCCTAATTTACATGTCTGTGCAGCTGCAAGAGGGCAGGAATCAGCAGGCACGCATAAAAATCGACTTCATCAGAACAATATAAGACGCATAGCCCAGCAAAACACAGAAGCTGTTCAACTCATGGTGACTCCAAGACACCCTAATTTACATGTCTGTGCAGCTGCAAGGGGGCGGGAATCAGCAGGCACGCATAACAATCGACTTCATCGGAACAATATAAGACGCATGGCCCAGCAGAACACAGAAGCTGTTCAACTCATGGTGACTCCAAGACACCCTAATTTGCATGGCTGTAAAACTGCATGGGGGCGGGAATCAGCAGGCACACGTAACAATCAGCTTCATCAAAACAATATAAGACACATGGCCCGGCAGAACATAGATGCTGTTCAACTCATGGTGACTCCAAGACATTTAAATTTGCATGTCTGTGCAGCTGCATATGGGCGGGAATCAGCAGGCATGCATAACAATCGGCTTCATCAGAACAATATAAGACGCACGGCCTTGGAATTGGGGGCAAATATATGCATAGGTGGATCAAGACTATCAAGTAGGTTTCAAGGCCACGTTTACCACCACCACCACCAACAACAACATTAAAGCCATCTGCTTGCCTTTCCAAATCAAAGGATCTCAAGCTATTTTTGACCAAGGAGGCCCGGCATTAGCCAGGTATCAAAAAATTCACCAAAACTCATGGTTGTTCCCCTCCACAAAAATCTTTAATAAAATGCAAAATATTTAATCATTCTAAAGAGAAACCAGAGTATAACCCAGCAAAACACAGATGCTGGTCAACTTATGGTGACTCCAAGACACCCTAATTTGCATGTGTGTGCAGCTGCATGGCGGCAGGGATCAGCAGGGACGCGTAACAATCAGCTTCATCAGAACAATTTAAGATGCACGGTCCGGCAGAACACAGAAGCTGTTCAACTCATGGTGACTCCAAGACACCCTAATTTGCATGTCTGTGCAGCTGGATGGGGGTGGGAATCAGCAGGCACACGTAACAATCAGCTTCATCAGATCAATATAAGACGCATGGCCCGGCAGAACATAGATGCTGTTCAACTCATGGTGACTCCAAGACATTCAAATTTGCATGTCTGTGCAGCTGCATATGGGCGGGAATCAGCAGGCATGCATAACAATCGGCTTCATCAGAACAATATAAGACGCACGGCCTTGGAATTGGGGGCAAATATATGCATAGGTGGATCAAGACTATCAAGTAGTTTTCAAGGCCACGTTTACCACCACCACCAACAAAACCATCTGCTTGCCTTTCCAAATCAAAGGATCTCAAGCTATTTTTCACCAAGTAGGCCCAGCATTAGCCAGGCATCAAAAAATTCACCAAAACTCATGGTTGTTCCCCTCCACAGAAATCTTTAATAAAATGCAATAGATTTAGTCATTCTAAAGTGAAACCAGAGTATAACCCAGCAAAACACAGATGCTGTTCAACTTATGGTGACTCCAAGACACCCTAATTTGCATGTGTGTGCAGCTGCATGGGGGCGGAAATCAGCAGGGACGCGTAACAATCAGCTTCATCAGAACAATATAAGATGCACGGCCCGGCAGAACACAGATGCTGTTCAACTCATGGTGACTCCAAGACACCCTAATTTACATGTCTGTGCAGCTGCAAGAGGGCAGGAATCAGCAGGCACGCATAAAAATCGACTTCATCAGAACAATATAAGACGCATAGCCCAGCAAAACACAGAAGCTGTTCAACTCATGGTGACTCCAAGACACCCTAATTTACATGTCTGTGCAGCTGCAAGGGGGCAGGAATCAGCAGGCACGCATAACAATCGACTTCATCGGAACAATATAAGACGCATGGCCCAGCAGAACACAGAAGCTGTTCAACTCATGGTGACTCCAAGACACCCTAATTTGCATGGCTGTAAAACTGCATGGGGGCGGGAATCAGCAGGCACACGTAACAATCAGCTTCATCAAAACAATATAAGACACATGGCCCGGCAGAACATAGATGCTGTTCAACTCATGGTGACTCCAAGACATTTAAATTTGCATGTCTGTGCAGCTGCATATGGGCGGGAATCAGCAGGCATGCATAACAATCGGCTTCATCAGAACAATATAAGACGCACGGCCTTGGAATTGGGGGCAAATATATGCATAGGTGGATCAAGACTATCAAGTAGGTTTCAAGGCCACGTTTACCACCACCACCACCAACAACAACATTAAAGCCATCTGCTTGCCTTTCCAAATCAAAGGATCTCAAGCTATTTTTGACCAAGGAGGCCCGGCATTAGCCAGGTATCAAAAAATTCACCAAAACTCATGGTTGTTCCCCTCCACAAAAATCTTTAATAAAATGCAAAATATTTAATCATTCTAAAGAGAAACCAGAGTATAACCCAGCAAAACACAGATGCTGGTCAACTTATGGTGACTCCAAGACACCCTAATTTGCATGTGTGTGCAGCTGCATGGCGGCAGGGATCAGCAGGGACGCGTAACAATCAGCTTCATCAGAACAATTTAAGATGCACGGTCCGGCAGAACACAGAAGCTGTTCAACTCATGGTGACTCCAAGACACCCTAATTTGCATGTCTGTGCAGCTGGATGGGGGTGGGAATCAGCAGGCACACGTAACAATCAGCTTCATCAGATCAATATAAGACGCATGGCCCGGCAGAACATAGATGCTGTTCAACTCATGGTGACTCCAAGACATTCAAATTTGCATGTCTGTGCAGCTGCATATGGGCGGGAATCAGCAGGCATGCATAACAATCGGCTTCATCAGAACAATATAAGACGCACGGCCTTGGAATTGGGGGCAAATATATGCATAGGTGGATCAAGACTATCAAGTAGTTTTCAAGGCCACGTTTACCACCACCACCAACAAAACCATCTGCTTGCCTTTCCAAATCAAAGGATCTCAAGCTATTTTTCACCAAGTAGGCCCAGCATTAGCCAGGCATCAAAAAATTCACCAAAACTCATGGTTGTTCCCCTCCACAGAAATCTTTAATAAAATGCAAAAGATTTAGTCATTCTAAAGTGAAACCAGAGTATAACCCAGCAAAACACAGATGCTGTTCAACTTATGGTGACTCCAAGACACCCTAATTTGCATGTGTGTGCAGCTGCATGGGGGCGGAAATCAGCAGGGACGCGTAACAATCAGCTTCATCAGAACAATATAAGATGCACGGCCCGGCAGAACACAGATGCTGTTCAACTCATGGTGACTCCAAGACACCCTAATTTACATGTCTGTGCAGCTGCAAGGGGGCAGGAATCAGCAGGCACGAATAAAAATCGACTTCATCGCAAAAATATAAGACGCATGGCCCAGCAAAACACAGAAGCTGTTCAACTCATGGTGACTCCAAGACACCCTAATTTGCATGGCTGTGCAGCTGCATGGGGGCGGGAATCAGCAGGCACACGTAACAATCAGCTTCATCAAAACAATATAAGACGCATGGCCCGGCAGAACATAGATGCTGTTCAACTCATGGTGACTCCAAGACATTTAAATTTGCATGTCTGTGCAGCTGCATATGGGCGGGAATCAGCAGGCACACCTAACAATCGGCTTCATCAGAACAATATAAGACGCACGGCCTTGGAATTGGGGGCAAATATATGCATAGGTGGATCAAGACTATCAAGTAGTTTTCAAGGCCACGTTTACCACCACCACCAACAACAACAACAACATTAAAGCAATCTGCTTGCCTTTCCAAATCAAAGGATCTCAAGCTATTTTTGACCAAGGATGCCCGGCATTAGCCAGGTATCAAAAAATTCACCAAAACTCATGGTTGTTCCCCTCCACAAAAATCTTTAATAAAATGCAAAATATTTAATCATTCTAAAGAGAAACCAGAGTATAACCCAGCAAAACACAGATGCTGTTCAACTTATGGTGACTCCAAGACACCCTAATTTGCATGTGTGTGCAGCTGCATGGCGGCAGGGATCAGCAGGGATGCGTAACAATCAGCTTCATCAGAACAATATAAGATGCACGGTCCGGCAGAACACAGATGCTGTTCAACTCATGGTGACTCCAAGACACCCTAATTTGCATGTCTGTGCAGCTGCATGGGGGCGGGAATCAGCAGGCACGCGAAACAATCGACTTCATCGGAACAATATAAGACGCACGGCCCAGCAGAACATAGAAGCTGTTCAACTCATGGTGACTCCAAGACACCCTAATTTGCATGTCTGTGCAGCTGGATGGGGGTGGGAATCAGCAGGCACACGTAACAATCAGCTTCATCAGATCAATATAAGACGCATGGCCCGGCAGAACACAGATGCTGTTCAACTCATGGTGACTCCAAGACATTGAAATTTGCATGTCTGTGCAGCTGCATAGGGGCGGGAATCAGCAGGCATGCATAACAATCGGCTTCATCAGAACAATATAAGATGCACGGCCATGGAATTGGAGGAAAATATATGCATAGGTGGATCAAGACTATCAAGTAGTTTTCAAATCCACGTTTACCACCACCACAAACAACAACAACATTAAAGCCATCTGCTTGCCTTTCCAAATCAAAGGATCTCAAGCTATTTTTCACCTAGGAGGCCCAGCATTAGCTAGGCATCAAAAAATTCACCAAAACTCATGGTTGTTCCCCTCCACAGAAATCTTTAATAAAATGCAAAAGATTTAATCATTCTAAAGAGAAACCAGAGTATAACCCAGCAAAACACAGATGCTGTTCAACTTATGGTGACTCCAAGACACCCTAATTTGCATGTATGTGCAGCTGCATGGGGGCGGAAATCAGCAGGGACGCGTAACAATCAGCTTCATCAGAACAATATAAGATGCACGGCCCGGCAGAACACAGGTGCTGTTCAACTCATGGTGACTCCAAGACACCCTAATTTGCATGTCTGTGCAGCTGCAAGGGGGCGGGAATCAGCAGGCACACATAACAATCGACTTCATCGGAACAATATAAGACGCATGGCCCAGCAGAACACAGAAGCTGTTCAACTCATGGTGACTCCAAGACACCCTAATTTGCATGTCTGTGCAGCTGCATGGGGGCGGGAAGCAGCGGGCACACGTAACAATCAGCTTCATCAGACCAATATAAGACGCATGGCCCGGCAGAACATAGATGCTGTTCAACTCATGGTGAATCCATGACATTCAAATTTGCATGTCTGTGCAGCTGCATATGGGCGGGAATCAGCAGGCATGCATAACAATCGGCTTCATCAGAACAATATAAGACGCACTGCCTTGGAATTGGGGGCAAATATATGCATAGGTGGATCAAGACTATCAAGTAGTTTTCAAGGCCACGTTTATCACCACCAACAACAACATTAAAACCATCTGCTTGCCTTTCCAAATCAAAGGATCTCAAGCTATTTTTTACCAAGGAGGCCCAGCATTAGCCAGGCATCAAAAAATTCACCAAAACTCATGGTTGTTCCCCTCCACAGAAATCTTTAATAAAATGCAAAAGATTTAGTCATTCTAAAGTGAAACCAGAGTATAACCCAGCAAAACACAGATGCTGTTCAACTTATGGTGACTCCAAGACACCCTAATTTGCATGTGTGTGCAGCTGCATGGGGCGGGAATCAGAAGGACACATAACAATCAGCTTCATCAGATCAATATAAGACGCATGGCCCGGCAGAACATAGATGCTGTTCAACTCATGGTGACTCCAAGACATTCAAATTTGCATGTCTGTGCAGCTGCATATGGGCGGCAATCAGCAGGCATGCATAACAATCGGCTTCATCAGAACAATATAAGACGCACGGCCATGGAATTGGGGGCAAATATATGCATAGGTGGATCAAGACTATCAAGTAGTTTTCAAGGCAACGTTTACCACCACCACAAACAACAACAACATTAAAGCCATCTGCTTGCCTTTCCAAATCAAAGGATCTCAAGCTATTTTTCACCAAGGAGACCCAGCATTAGCCAGGCATCAAAAAATTCACCAAAACTCATGGTTATTCCCCTCCACAGAAATCTTTAATAAAATGCAAAAGATTTAATCATTCTAAAGAGAAACCAGAGTATAACCCAGCAAAATACAGATGCTGTTCAACTTTTGGTGACTCCAAGACACCCTAATTTGCATGTGTGTGCAGCTGCATGGCGGCAGGAATCAGCAGGGACGCGTAACAATCAGCTTCATCAGAACAATTTAAGATGCACGGTCCGGCAGAACACAGATGCTGTTCAACTCATGGTGACTCCAAGATACCCTAATTTGCATGTCTGTGCAGCTGCATGGGGGCAGGAATCAGCAGGCACGCGTAACAATCGACTACATCGGAACAATATAAGACGCACAGCCCAGCAGAACACAGAAGCTGTTCAACTCATGGTGACTCCAAGACACCCTAATTTGCATGTCTGTGCAGCTGGATGGGGGTGGGAATCAGCAGGCACACGTAACAATCAGCTTCATCAGATCAATATAAGACGCATGGCCCGGCAGAACATAGATGCTGTTCAACTCATGGTGACTCCAAGACATTGAAATTTGCATGTCTGTGCAGCTGCATATGGGCGGCATTTAGCAGGCATGCATAACAATCGGCTTCATCAGAACAATATAAGACGCACGGCCTTGGAATTGGGGGCAAATATATGCATAGGTGGATCAAGACTATCAAGTAGTTTTCAAGGCCACGTTTACCACCACCACCAACAACAACAACAACATTAAAGCAATCTGCTTGCCTTTCCAAATCAAAGGATCTCAAGCTATTTTTGACCAAGGATGCCCGGCATTAGCCAGGTATCAAAAAATTCACCAAAACTCATGGTTGTTCCCCTCCACAAAAATCTTTAATAAAATGCAAAATATTTAATCATTCTAAAGAGAAACCAGAGTATAACCCAGCAAAACACAGATGCTGTTCAACTTATGGTGACTCCAAGACACCCTAATTTGCATGTGTGTGCAGCTGCATGGCGGCAGGGATCAGCAGGGACGCGTAACAATCAGCTTCATCAGAACAATATAAGATGCACGGTCCGGCAGAACACAGATGCTGTTCAACTCATGGTGACTCCAAGACACCCTAATTTGCATGTCTGTGCAGCTGCATGGGGGCGGGAATCAGCAGGCACGCGAAACAATCGACTTCATCGGAACAATATAAGACGCACGGCCCAGCAGAACATAGAAGCTGTTCAACTCATGGTGACTCCAAGACACCCTAATTTGCATGTCTGTGCAGCTGGATGGGGGTGGGAATCAGCAGGCACACGTAACAATCAGCTTCATCAGATCAATATAAGACGCATGGCCCGGCAGAACATAGATGCTGTTCAACTCATGGTGACTCCAAGACATTGAAATTTGCATGTCTGTGCAGCTGCATATGGGCGGGAATCAGCAGGCATGCATAACAATCGGCTTCATCAGAACAATATAAGATGCACGGCCATGGAATTGGAGGAAAATATATGCATAGGTGGATCAAGACTATCAAGTAGTTTTCAAATCCACGTTTACCACCACCACAAACAACAACAACATTAAAGCCATCTGCTTGCCTTTCCAAATCAAAGGATCTCAAGCTATTTTTCACCAAGGAGACCCAGCATTAGCCAGGCATCAAAAAATTCACCAAAACTCATGGTTATTCCCCTCCACAGAAATCTTTAATAAAATGCAAAAGATTTAATCATTCTAAAGAGAAACCAGAGTATAACCCAGCAAAATACAGATGCTGTTCAACTTTTGGTGACTCCAAGACACCCTAATTTGCATGTGTGTGCAGCTGCATGGCGGCAGGAATCAGCAGGGACGCGTAACAATCAGCTTCATCAGAACAATTTAAGATGCACGGTCCGGCAGAACACAGATGCTGTTCAACTCATGGTGACTCCAAGATACCCTAATTTGCATGTCTGTGCAGCTGCATGGGGGCAGGAATCAGCAGGCACGCGTAACAATCGACTACATCGGAACAATATAAGACGCACGGCCCAGCAGAACACAGAAGCTGTTCAACTCATGGTGACTCCAAGACACCCTAATTTGCATGTCTGTGCAGCTGGATGGGGGTGGGAATCAGCAGGCACACGTAACAATCAGCTTCATCAGATCAATATAAGACGCATGGCCCGGCAGAACATAGATGCTGTTCAACTCATGGTGACTCCAAGACATTGAAATTTGCATGTCTGTGCAGCTGCATATGGGCGGCATTTAGCAGGCATGCATAACAATCGGCTTCATCAGAACAATATAAGACGCACGGCCTTGGAATTGGGGGCAAATATATGCATAGGTGGATCAAGACTATCAAGTAGTTTTCAAGTCCACGTTTACCACCACCAACAACAACATTAAAACCATCTGCTTGCCTTTCCAAATCAAAGGATCTCAAGCTATTTTTTACCAAGGAGGCCCAGCATTAGCCAGGCATCAAAAAATTCACCAAAACTCATGGTTGTTCCCCTCCACAGAAATCTTTAATAAAATGGATCTTTAAAGGATCTCAAGCTATTTTTGACCAAGGAGGCCCGGCATTAGCCAGGTATCAAAAAATTCACCAAAACTCATGGTTGTTCCCCTCCACAAAAATCTTTAATAAAATGCAAAATATTTAATCATTCTAAAGAGAAACCAGAGTATAACCCAGCAAAACACAGATGCTGGTCAACTTATGGTGACTCCAAGACACCCTAATTTGCATGTCTGTGCAGCTGGATGGGGGTGGGAATCAGCAGGCACACGTAACAATCAGCTTCATCAGATCAATATAAGACGCATGGCCCGGCAGAACATAGATGCTGTTCAACTCATGGTGACTCCAAGACATTCAAATTTGCATGTCTGTGCAGCTGCATATGGGCGGGAATCAGCAGGCATGCATAACAATCGGCTTCATCAGAACAATATAAGACGCACGGCCTTGGAATTGGGGGCAAATATATGCATAGGTGGATCAAGACTATCAAGTAGTTTTCAAGGCCACGTTTACCACCACCACCAACAAAACCATCTGCTTGCCTTTCCAAATCAAAGGATCTCAAGCTATTTTTCACCAAGTAGGCCCAGCATTAGCCAGGCATCAAAAAATTCACCAAAACTCATGGTTGTTCCCCTCCACAGAAATCTTTAATAAAATGCAAAAGATTTAGTCATTCTAAAGTGAAACCAGAGTATAACCCAGCAAAACACAGATGCTGTTCAACTTATGGTGACTCCAAGACACCCTAATTTGCATGTGTGTGCAGCTGCATGGGGGCGGAAATCAGCAGGGACGCGTAACAATCAGCTTCATCAGAACAATATAAGATGCACGGCCCGGCAGAACACAGATGCTGTTCAACTCATGGTGACTCCAAGACACCCTAATTTACATGTCTGTGCAGCTGCAAGGGGGCAGGAATCAGCAGGCACGAATAAAAATCGACTTCATCGCAAAAATATAAGACGCATGGCCCAGCAAAACACAGAAGCTGTTCAACTCATGGTGACTCCAAGACACCCTAATTTGCATGGCTGTGCAGATGCATGGGGGCGGGAATCAGCAGGCACACGTAACAATCAGCTTCATCAAAACAATATAAGACGCATGGCCCGGCAGAACATAGATGCTGTTCAACTCATGGTGACTCCAAGACATTTAAATTTGCATGTCTGTGCAGCTGCATATGGGCGGGAATCAGCAGGCACACCTAACAATCGGCTTCATCAGAACAATATAAGACGCACGGCCTTGGAATTGGGGGCAAATATATGCATAGGTGGATCAAGACTATCAAGTAGTTTTCAAGGCCACGTTTACCACCACCACCAACAACAACAACAACAACAACATTAAAGCAATCTGCTTGCCTTTCCAAATCAAAGGATCTCAAGCTATTTTTGACCAAGGATGCCCGGCATTAGCCAGGTATCAAAAAATTCACCAAAACTCATGGTTGTTCCCCTCCACAAAAATCTTTAATAAAATGCAAAATATTTAATCATTCTAAAGAGAAACCAGAGTATAACCCAGCAAAACACAGATGCTGTTCAACTTATGGTGACTCCAAGACACCCTAATTTGCATGTGTGTGCAGCTGCATGGCGGCAGGGATCAGCAGGGACGCGTAACAATCAGCTTCATCAGAACAATATAAGATGCACGGTCCGGCAGAACACAGATGCTGTTCAACTCATGGTGACTCCAAGACACCCTAATTTGCATGTCTGTGCAGCTGCATGGGGGCGGGAATCAGCAGGCACGCGAAACAATCGACTTCATCGGAACAATATAAGACGCACGGCCCAGCAGAACATAGAAGCTGTTCAACTCATGGTGACTCCAAGACACCCTAATTTGCATGTCTGTGCAGCTGGATGGGGGTGGGAATCAGCAGGCACACGTAACAATCAGCTTCATCAGATCAATATAAGACGCATGGCCCGGCAGAACATAGATGCTGTTCAACTCATGGTGACTCCAAGACATTGAAATTTGCATGTCTGTGCAGCTGCATATGGGCGGGAATCAGCAGGCATGCATAACAATCGGCTTCATCAGAACAATATAAGATGCACGGCCATGGAATTGGAGGAAAATATATGCATAGGTGGATCAAGACTATCAAGTAGTTTTCAAGGCCACGTTTTCCACCACCACCAACAACATTAAAACCATCTGCTTGCCTTTCCAAATCAAAGGATCTCAAGCTATTTTTGACCAAGGAGGCCCGGCATTAGCCAGGTATGAAAAAATTCACCAAAACTCATGGTTGTTCCCCTCCACAGAAATCTTTAATAAAATGCAAAAGATTTAATCATTCTAAAGAGAAACCAGAGTATAACCCAGCAAAACACAGATGCTGTTCAACTTATGGTGACTCCAAGACACCCTAATTTGCATGTGTGTGCAGCTGCATGGGGGCGGAAATCAGCAGGGACGCGTAACAATCAGCTTCATCAGAACAATATAAGATGCACGGCCCGGCAGAACACAGATGCTGTTCAACTCATGGTGACTCCAAGACACCCTAATTTACATGTCTGTGCAGCTGCATGGGGGCAGAAATCAGCAGGGACGTGTAACAATCAGCTTCATCAGAACAATATAAGATGCACGGCCCGGCAGAACACAGATGCTGTTCAACTCATGGTGACTCCAAGACACCCTAATTTACATGTCTGTGCAGCTGCAAGGGGGCGGTAATCAGCAGGCACGCATAACAATCGACTTCATCGAAACAATATAAGACGCATGGCCCAGCAAAACACAGAAGCTGTTCAACTCATGGTGACTCCAAGACACCCTAATTTGCATGGCTGTGCAGCTGCATGGGGGCAGGAATCAGAAGGCACACGTAACAATCAGCTTCATCAAAATAATATAAGACGCATGGCCCGGCAGAACATAGATGCTGTTCAACTCATGGTGACTCCAAGACATTTAAATTTGCATGTCTGTGCAGCTGCATATGGGCGGGAATCAGCAGGCATGCATAACAATCGGCTTCATCAGAACAATATAAGACGCACGGCCTTGGAATTGGGGGCAAATATATGCATAGGTGGATCAAGACTATCAAGTAGTTTTCAAGGCCACGTTTACCACCACCACTACCACCACCAACAACAACATTAAAGCCATCTGCTTGCCTTTCCAAATCAAAGGATCTCAAGCTATTTTTGACCAAGGAGGCCCGGCATTAGCCAGGTATCAAAAAATTCACCAAAACTCATGGTTGTTCCCCTCCACAGAAATCTTTAATAAAATGCAAAAGATTTAATCATTCTAAAGAGAAACCAGAGTATAACCCAGCAAAACACAGATGCTGTTCAACTTATGGTGACTCCAAGACACCCTAATTTGCATGTATGTGCAGCTGCATGGGGGCGGAAATCAGCAGGGACGCGTAACAATCAGCTTCATCAGAACAATATAAGATGCACGGCCCGGCAGAACACAGGTGCTGTTCAACTCATGGTGACTCCAAGACACCCTAATTTGCATGTCTGTGCAGCTGCAAGGGGGCGGGAATCAGCAGGCACGCATAACAATTGACTTCATCGGAACAATATAAGACGCATGGCCCAGCAGAACACAGAAGCTGTTCAACTCATGGTGACTCCAAGACACCCTAATTTGCATGTCTGTGCAGCTGCATGGGGGCGGGAATCAGCGGGCACACGTAACAATCAGCTTCATCAGACCAATATAAGACGCATGGCCCGGCAGAACATAGATGCTGTTCAACTCATGGTGAATCCATGACATTCAAATTTGCATGTCTGTGCAGCTGCATATGGGCGGGAATCAGCAGGCATGCATAACAATCGGCTTCATCAGAACAATATAAGACGCACGGCCTTGGAATTGGGGGCAAATATATGCATAGGTGGATCAAGACTATCAAGTAGTTTTCAAGGCCACGTTTACCACCACCAACAACAACATTAAAACCATCTGCTTGCCTTTCCAAATCAAAGGATCTCAAGCTATTTTTTACCAAGGAGGCCCAGCATTAGCCAGGCATCAAAAAATTCACCAAAACTCATGGTTGTTCCCCTCCACAGAAATCTTTAATAAAATGCAAAAGATTTAGTCATTCTAAAGTGAAACCAGAGTATAACCCAGCAAAACACAGATGCTGTTCAACTTATGGTGACTCCAAGACACCCTAATTTGCATGTGTGTGCAGCTGCATGGGGGCGGAAATCAGAAGGACACATAACAATCAGCTTCATCAGATCAATATAAGACGCATGGCCCGGCAGAACATAGATGCTGTTCAACTCATGGTGACTCCAAGACATTCAAATTTGCATGTCTGTGCAGCTGCATATGGGCGGCAATCAGCAGGCATGCATAACAATCGGCTTCATCAGAACAATATAAGACGCACGGCCTTGGAATTGGGGGCAAATATATGCATAGGTGGATCAAGACTATCAAGTAGTTTTCAAGGCCACGTTTACCACCACCACCAACAACATTAAAACCATCTGCTTGCCTTTCCAAATCAAAGGATCTCAAGCTATTTTTGACCAAGGAGGCCCGGCATTAGCCAGGTATCAAAAAATACACCAAAACTCATGGTTGTTCCCCTCCACAGAAATCTTTAATAAAATGCAAAAGATTTAATCATTCTAAAGAGAAACCAGAGTATAACCCAGCAAAACACAGATGCTGTTCAACTTATGGTGACTCCAAGACACCCTAATTTGCATGTGTGTGCAGCTGCATGGGGGCGGAAATCAGCAGGGACGCGTAACAATCAGCTTCATCAGAACAATATAAGATGCACGGCCCGGCAGAACACAGATGCTGTTCAACTCATGGTGACTCCAAGACACCCTAATTTACATGTCTGTGCAGCTGCAAGAGGGCAGGAATCAGCAGGCACGCATAAAAATCGACTTCATCAGAACAATATCAGACGCATAGCCCAGCAAAACACAGAAGCTGTTCAACTCATGGTGACTCCAAGACACCCTAATTTACATGTCTGTGCAGCTGCAAGGGGGCGGGAATCAGCAGGCACGCATAACAATCGACTTCATCAGAACAATATCAGACGCATAGCCCAGCAAAACACAGAAGCTGTTCAACTCATGGTGACTCCAAGACACCCTAATTTGCATGGCTGTGAAGCTGCATGGGGGCGGGAATCAGCAGGCACACGTAACAATCAGCTTCATCAAAACATTATAAGACACATGGCCCGGCAGAACATAGATGCTGTTCAACTCATGGTGACTCCAAGACATTTAAATTTGCATGTCTGTGCAGCTGCATATGGGCGGGAATCAGCAGGCATGCATAACAATCGGCTTCATCAGAACAATATAAGACGCACGGCCTTGGAATTGGGGGCAAATATATGCATAGGTGGATCAAGACTATCAAGTAGTTTTCAAGGCCACGTTTACCACCACCACCACCAACAACAACATTAAAGCCATCTGCTTGCCTTTCCAAATCAAAGGATCTCAAGCTATTTTTGACCAAGGAGGCCCGGCATTAGCCAGGTATCAAAAAATTCACCAAAAATTCATGGTTGTTCCCCTCCACAAAAATCTTTAATAAAATGCAAAATATTTAATCATTCTAAAGAGAAACCAGAGTATAACCCAGCAAAACACAGATGCTGGTCAACTTATGGTGACTCCAAGACACCCTAATTTGCATGTGTGTGCAGCTGCATGGCGGCAGGGATCAGCAGGGACGCGTAACAATCAGCTTCATCAGAACAATTTAAGATGCACGGTCCGGCAGAACACAGAAGCTGTTCAACTCATGGTGACTCCAAGACACCCTAATTTGCATGTCTGTGCAGCTGGATGGGGGTGGGAATCAGCAGGCACACGTAACAATCAGCTCCATCAGATCAATATAAGACGCATGGCCCGGCAGAACATAGATGCTGTTCAACTCATGGTGACTCCAAGACATTCAAATTTGCATGTCTGTGCAGCTGCATATGGGCGGGAATCAGCAGGCATGCATAACAATCGGCTTCATCAGAACAATATAAGACGCACGGCCTTGGAATTGGGGGCAAATATATGCATAGGTGGATCAAGACTATCAAGTAGTTTTCAAGGCCACGTTTACCACCACCACCAACAAAACCATCTGCTTGCCTTTCCAAATCAAAGGATCTCAAGCTATTTTTCACCAAGTAGGCCCAGCATTAGCCAGGCATCAAAAAATTCACCAAAACTCATGGTTGTTCCCCTCCACAGAAATCTTTAATAAAATGCAATAGATTTAGTCATTCTAAAGTGAAACCAGAGTATAACCCAGCAAAACACAGATGCTGTTCAACTTATGGTGACTCCAAGACACCCTAATTTGCATGTGTGTGCAGCTGCATGGGGGCGGAAATCAGCAGGCACGCGTAACAATCAGCTTCATCAGAACAATATAAGATGCACGGCCCGGCAGAACACAGATGCTGTTCAACTCATGGTGACTCCAAGACACCCTAATTTACATGTCTGTGCAGCTGCAAGAGGGCAGGAATCAGCAGGCACGCATAAAAATCGACTTCATCAGAACAATATAAGACGCATAGCCCAGCAAAACACAGAAGCTGTTCAACTCATGGTGACTCCAAGACACCCTAATTTACATGTCTGTGCAGCTGCAAGGGGGCGGGAATCAGCAGGCACGCATAACAATCGACTTCATCGGAACAATATAAGACGCATGGCCCAGCAGAACACAGAAGCTGTTCAACTCATGGTGACTCCAAGACACCCTAATTTGCATGGCTGTGAAGCTGCATGGGGGCGGGAATCAGCAGGCACACGTAACAATCAGCTTCATCAAAACAATATAAGACACATGGCCCGGCAGAACATAGATGCTGTTCAACTCATGGTGACTCCAAGACATTTAAATTTGCATGTCTGTGCAGCTGCATATGGGCGGGAATCAGCAGGCATGCATAACAATCGGCTTCATCAGAACAATATAAGACGCACGGCCTTGGAATTGGGGGCAAATATATGCATAGGTGGATCAAGACTATCAAGTAGTTTTCAAGGCCACGTTTACCACCACCACCACCAACAACAACATTAAAGCCATCTGCTTGCCTTTCCAAATCAAAGGATCTCAAGCTATTTTTGACCAAGGAGGCCCGGCATTAGCCAGGTATCAAAAAATTCACCAAAACTCATGGTTGTTCCCCTCCACAAAAATCTTTAATAAAATGCAAAATATTTAATCATTCTAAAGAGAAACCAGAGTATAACCCAGCAAAACACAGATGCTGGTCAACTTATGGTGACTCCAAGACACCCTAATTTGCATGTGTGTGCAGCTGCATGGCGGCAGGGATCAGCAGGGACGCGTAACAATCAGCTTCATCAGAACAATTTAAGATGCACGGTCCGGCAGAACACAGAAGCTGTTCAACTCATGGTGACTCCAAGACACCCTAATTTGCATGTCTGTGCAGCTGGATGGGGGTGGGAATCAGCAGGCACACGTAACAATCAGCTTCATCAGATCAATATAAGACGCATGGCCCGGCAGAACATAGATGCTGTTCAACTCATGGTGACTCCAAGAAATTCAAATTTGCATGTCTGTGCAGCTGCATATGGGCGGGAATCAGCAGGCATGCATAACAATCGGCTTCATCAGAACAATATAAGACGCACGGCCTTGGAATTGGGGGCAAATATATGCATAGGTGGATCAAGACTATCAAGTAGTTTTCAAGGCCACGTTTACCACCACCACCAACAAAACCATCTGCTTGCCTTTCCAAATCAAAGGATCTCAAGCTATTTTTCACCAAGTAGGCCCAGCATTAGCCAGGCATCAAAAAATTCACCAAAACTCATGGTTGTTCCCCTCCACAGAAATCTTTAATAAAATGCAAAAGATTTAGTCATTCTAAAGTGAAACCAGAGTATAACCCAGCAAAACACAGATGCTGTTCAACTTATGGTGACTCCAAGACACCCTAATTTGCATGTGTGTGCAGCTGCATGGGGGCGGAAATCAGCAGGGACGCGTAACAATCAGCTTCATCAGAACAATATAAGATGCACGGCCCGGCAGAACACAGATGCTGTTCAACTCATGGTGACTCCAAGACACCCTAATTTACATGTCTGTGCAGCTACAAGGGGGCAGGAATCAGCAGGCACGAATAAAAATCGACTTCATCGCAAAAATATAAGACGCATGGCCCAGCAAAACACAGAAGCTGTTCAACTCATGGTGACTCCAAGACACCCTAATTTGCATGGCTGTGCAGCTGCATGGGGGCGGGAATCAGCAGGCACACGTAACAATCAGCTTCATCAAAACAATATAAGACGCATGGCCCGGCAGAACATAGATGCTGTTCAACTCATGGTGACTCCAAGACATTTAAATTTGCATGTCTGTGCAGCTGCATATGGGCGGGAATCAGCAGGCACACCTAACAATCGGCTTCATCAGAACAATATAAGACGCACGGCCTTGGAATTGGGGGCAAATATATGCATAGGTGGATCAAGACTATCAAGTAGTTTTCAAGGCCACGTTTACCACCACCACCAACAACAACAACAACATTAAAGCAATCTGCTTGCCTTTCCAAATCAAAGAATCTCAAGCTATTTTTGACCAAGGATGCCCGGCATTAGCCAGGTATCAAAAAATTCACCAAAACTCATGGTTGTTCCCCTCCACAAAAATCTTTAATAAAATGCAAAATATTTAATCATTCTAAAGAGAAACCAGAGTATAACCCAGCAAAACACAGATGCTGTTCAACTTATGGTGACTCCAAGACACCCTAATTTGCATGTGTGTGCAGCTGCATGGCGGCAGGGATCAGCAGGGACGCGTAACAATCAGCTTCATCAGAACAATATAAGATGCACGGTCCGGCAGAACACAGATGCTGTTCAACTCATGGTGACTCCAAGACACCCTAATTTGCATGTCTGTGCAGCTGCATGGGGGCGGGAATCAGCAGGCACGCGAAACAATCGACTTCATCAGAACAATATAAGACGCACGGCCCAGCAGAACATAGAAGCTGTTCAACTCATGGTGACTCCAAGACACCCTAATTTGCATGTCTGTGCAGCTGGATGGGGGTGGGAATCAGCAGGCACACGTAACAATCAGCTTCATCAGATCAATATAAGACGCATGGCCCGGCAGAACATAGATGCTGTTCAACTCATGGTGACTCCAAGACATTGAAATTTGCATGTCTGTGCAGCTGCATATGGGCGGGAATCAGCAGGCATGCATAACAATCGGCTTCATCAGAACAATATAAGATGCACGGCCTTGGAATTGGGGGCAAATATATGCATAGGTGGATCAAGACTATCAAGTAGTTTTCAAGGCCACGTTTACCACCACCACCAACAACAACATTAAAACCATCTGCTTGCCTTTCCAAATCAAAGGATCTCAAGCTATTTTTTTACCAAGGAGGCCCAGCATTAGCCAGGCATCAAAAAATTCACCAAAACTCATGGTTGTTCCCCTCCACAGAAATCTTTAATAAAATGCAAAAGATTTAGTCATTCTAAAGTGAAACCAGAGTATAACCCAGCAAAACACAGATGCTGTTCAACTTATGGTGACTCCAAGACACCCTAATTTGCATGTGTGTGCAGCTGCATGGGGGCGGGAATCAGAAGGACACATAACAATCAGCTTCATCAGATCAATATAAGACGCATGGCCCGGCAGAACATAGATGCTGTTCAACTCATGGTGACTCCAAGACATTCAAATTTGCATGTCTGTGCAGCTGCATATGGGCGGCAATCAGCAGGCATGCATAACAATCGGCTTCATCAGAACAATATAAGACGCACGGCCATGGAATTGGGGGCAAATATATGCATAGGTGGATCAAGACTATCAAGTAGTTTTCAAGGCAACGTTTACCACCACCACAAACAACAACAACATTAAAGCCATCTGCTTGCCTTTCCAAATCAAAGGATCTCAAGCTATTTTTCACCAAGGAGACCCAGCATTAGCCAGGCATCAAAAAATTCACCAAAACTCATGGTTATTCCCCTCCACAGAAATCTTTAATAAAATGCAAAAGATTTAATCATTCTAAAGAGAAACCAGAGTATAACCCAGCAAAACACAGATGCTGTTCAACTTTTGGTGACTCCAAGACACCCTAATTTGCATGTGTGTGCAGCTGCATGGCGGCAGGAATCAGCAGGGACGCGTAACAATCAGCTTCATCAGAACAATTTAAGATGCACGGTCCGGCAGAACACAGATGCTGTTCAACTCATGGTGACTCCAAGACACCCTAATTTGCATGTCTGTGCAGCTGCATGGGGGCAGGAATCAGCAGGCACGCGTAACAATCGACTACATCGGAACAATATAAGACGCACGGCCCAGCAGAACACAGAAGCTGTTCAACTCATGGTGACTCCAAGACACCCTAATTTGCATGTCTGTGCAGCTGGATGGGGGTGGGAATCAGCAGGCACACGTAACAATCAGCTTCATCAGATCAATATAAGACGCATGGCCCGGCAGAACATAGATGCTGTTCAACTCATGGTGACTCCAAGACATTGAAATTTGCATGTCTGTGCAGCTGCATATGGGCGGCAATCAGCAGGCATGCATAACAATCGGCTTCATCAGAACAATATAAGACGCACGGCCTTGGAATTGGGGGCAAATATATGCATAGGTGGATCAAGACTATCAAGTAGTTTTCAAGGCCACGTTTACCACCACCACCAACAACATTAAAACCATCTGCTTGCCTTTCCAAATCAAAGGATCTCAAGCTATTTTTGACCAAGGAGGCCCGGCATTAGCCAGGTATCAAAAAATACACCAAAACTCATGGTTGTTCCCCTCCACAGAAATCTTTAATAAAATGCAAAAGATTTAATCATTCTAAAGAGAAACCAGAGTATAACCCAGCAAAACACAGATGCTGTTCAACTTATGGTGACTCCAAGACACCCTAATTTGCATGTGTGTGCAGCTGCATGGGGGCGGAACACAGCAGGGACGCGTAACAATCAGCTTCATCAGAACAATATAAGATGCACGGCCCGGCAGAACACAGATGCTGTTCAACTCATGGTGACTCCAAGACACCCTAATTTACATGTCTGTGCAGCTGCAAGAGGGCAGGAATCAGCAGGCACGCATAAAAATCGACTTCATCAGAACAATATAAGACGCATAGCCCAGCAAAACACAGAAGCTGTTCAACTCATGGTGACTCCAAGACACCCTAATTTACATGTCTGTGCAGCTGCAAGGGGGCGGGAATCAGCAGGCACGCATAACAATCGACTTCATCGGAACAATATAAGACGCATGGCCCAGCAGAACACAGAAGCTGTTCAACTCATGGTGACTCCAAGACACCCTAATTTGCATGGCTGTGAAGCTGCATGGGGGCGGGAATCAGCAGGCACACGTAACAATCAGCTTCATCAAAACATTATAAGACACATGGCCCGGCAGAACATAGATGCTGTTCAACTCATGGTGACTCCAAGACATTTAAATTTGCATGTCTGTGCAGCTGCATATGGGCGGGAATCAGCAGGCATGCATAACAATCGGCTTCATCAGAACAATATAAGACGCACGGCCTTGGAATTGGGGGCAAATATATGCATAGGTGGATCAAGACTATCAAGTAGTTTTCAAGGCCACGTTTACCACCACCACCACCAACAACAACATTAAAGCCATCTGCTTGCCTTTCCAAATCAAAGGATCTCAAGCTATTTTTGACCAAGGAGGCCCGGCATTAGCCAGGTATCAAAAAATTCACCAAAAATTCATGGTTGTTCCCCTCCACAAAAATCTTTAATAAAATGCAAAATATTTAATCATTCTAAAGAGAAACCAGAGTATAACCCAGCAAAACACAGATGCTGGTCAACTTATGGTGACTCCAAGACACCCTAATTTGCATGTGTGTGCAGCTGCATGGCGGCAGGGATCAGCAGGGACGCGTAACAATCAGCTTCATCAGAACAATTTAAGATGCACGGTCCGGCAGAACACAGAAGCTGTTCAACTCATGGTGACTCCAAGACACCCTAATTTGCATGTCTGTGCAGCTGGATGGGGGTGGGAATCAGCAGGCACACGTAACAATCAGCTTCATCAGATCAATATAAGACGCATGGCCCGGCAGAACATAGATGCTGTTCAACTCATGGTGACTCCAAGAAATTCAAATTTGCATGTCTGTGCAGCTGCATATGGGCGGGAATCAGCAGGCATGCATAACAATCGGCTTCATCAGAACAATATAAGACGCACGGCCTTGGAATTGGGGGCAAATATATGCATAGGTGGATCAAGACTATCAAGTAGTTTTCAAGGCCACGTTTACCACCACCACCAACAAAACCATCTGCTTGCCTTTCCAAATCAAAGGATCTCAAGCTATTTTTCACCAAGTAGGCCCAGCATTAGCCAGGCATCAAAAAATTCACCAAAACTCATGGTTGTTCCCCTCCACAGAAATCTTTAATAAAATGCAAAAGATTTAGTCATTCTAAAGTGAAACCAGAGTATAACCCAGCAAAACACAGATGCTGTTCAACTTATGGTGACTCCAAGACACCCTAATTTGCATGTGTGTGCAGCTGCATGGGGGCGGAAATCAGCAGGGACGCGTAACAATCAGCTTCATCAGAACAATATAAGATGCACGGTCCGGCAGAACACAGAAGCTGTTCAACTCATGGTGACTCCAAGACACCCTAATTTACATGTCTGTGCAGCTGCAAGGGGGCAGGAATCAGCAGGCACGAATAAAAATCGACTTCATCGCAAAAATATAAGACGCATGGCCCAGCAAAACACAGAAGTTGTTCAACTCATGGTGACTCCAAGACACGCTAATTTGCATGGCTGTGCAGCTGCATGGGGGCGGGAATCAGCAGGCACACGTAACAATCAGCTTCATCAAAACAGTATAAGACGCATGGCCCGGCAGAACATAGATGCTGTTCAACTCATGGTGACTCCAAGACATTTAAATTTGCATGTCTGTGCAGCTGCATATGGGCGGGAATCAGCAGGCACACCTAACAATCGGCTTCATCAGAACAATATAAGACGCACGGCCTTGGAATTGGGGGCAAATATATGCATAGGTGGATCAAGACTATCAAGTAGTTTTCAAGGCCACGTTTACCACCACCACCAACAACAACAACAACATTAAAGCAATCTGCTTGCCTTTCCAAATCAAAGAATCTCAAGCTATTTTTGACCAAGGATGCCCGGCATTAGCCAGGTATCAAAAAATTCACCAAAACTCATCGTTGTTCCCCTCCACAAAAATCTTTAATAAAATGCAAAATATTTAATCATTCTAAAGAGAAACCAGAGTATAACCCAGCAAAACACAGATGCTGTTCAACTTATGGTGACTCCAAGACACCCTAATTTGCATGTGTGTGCAGCTGCATGGCGGCAGGGATCAGCAGGGACGCGTAACAATCAGCTTCATCAGAACAATATAAGATGCACGGTCCGGCAGAACACAGATGCTGTTCAACTCATGGTGACTCCAAGACACCCTAATTTGCATGTCTGTGCAGCTGCATGGGGGCGGGAATCAGCAGGCACGCGAAACAATCGACTTCATCAGAACAATATAAGACGCACGGCCCAGCAGAACATAGAAGCTGTTCAACTCATGGTGACTCCAAGACACCCTAATTTGCATGTCTGTGCAGCTGGATGGGGGTGGGAATCAGCAGGCACACGTAACAATCAGCTTCATCAGATCAATATAAGACGCACGGCCCGGCAGAACATAGATGCTGTTAAACTCATGGTGACTCCAAGACATTGAAATTTGCATGTCTGTGCAGCTGCATATGGGCGGGAATCAGCAGGCATGCATAACAATCGGCTTCATCAGAACAATATAAGATGCACGGCCATGGAATTGGAGGAAAATATATGCATAGGTGGATCAAGACTATCAAGTAGTTTTCAAATCCACGTTTACCACCACCACAAACAACAACAACATTAAAGCCATCTGCTTGCCTTTCCAAATCAAAGGATCTCAAGCTATTTTTCACCTAGGAGGCCCAGCATTAGCTAGGCATCAAAAAATTCACCAAAACTCATGGTTGTTCCCCTCCACAGAAATCTTTAAAAAAATGCAAAAGATTTAATCATTCTAAAGAGAAACCAGAGTATAACCCAGCAAAACACAGATGCTGTTCAACTTATGGTGACTCCAAGACACCCTAATTTGCATGTATGTGCAGCTGCATGGGGGCGGAAATCAGCAGGGACGCGTAACAATCAGCTTCATCAGAACAATATAAGATGCACGGCCCGGCAGAACACAGGTGCTGTTCAACTCATGGTGACTCCAAGACACCCTAATTTGCATGTCTGTGCAGCTGCAAGGGGGCGGGAATCAGCAGGCACGCATAACAATCGACTTCATCGGAACAATATAAGACGCATGGCCCAGCAGAACACAGAAGCTGTTCAACTCATGGTGACTCCAAGACACCCTAATTTGCATGTCTGTGCAGCTGCATGGGGGCGGGAAGCAGCGGGCACACGTAACAATCAGCTTCATCAGACCAATATAAGACGCATGGCCCGGCAGAACATAGATGCTGTTCAACTCATGGTGAATCCATGACATTCAAATTTGCATGTCTGTGCAGCTGCATATGGGCGGGAATCAGCAGGCATGCATAACAATCGGCTTCATCAGAACAATATAAGACGCACGGCCTTGGAATTGGGGGCAAATATATGCATAGGTGGATCAAGACTATCAAGTAGTTTTCAAGGCCACGTTTACCACCACCAACAACAACATTAAAACCATCTGCTTGCCTTTCCAAATCAAAGGATCTCAAGCTATTTTTTTACCAAGGAGGCCCAGCATTAGCCAGGCATCAAAAAATTCACCAAAACTCATGGTTGTTCCCCTCCACAGAAATCTTTAATAAAATGCAAAAGATTTAGTCATTCTAAAGTGAAACCAGAGTATAACCCAGCAAAACACAGATGCTGTTCAACTTATGGTGACTCCAAGACACCCTAATTTGCATGTGTGTGCAGCTGCATGGGGCGGGAATCAGAAGGACACATAACAATCAGCTTCATCAGATCAATATAAGACGCATGGCCCGGCAGAACATAGATGCTGTTCAACTCATGGTGACTCCAAGACATTCAAATTTGCATGTCTGTGCAGCTGCATATGGGCGGCAATCAGCAGGCATGCATAACAATCGGCTTCATCAGAACAATATAAGACGCACGGCCATGGAATTGGGGGCAAATATATGCATAGGTGGATCAAGACTATCAAGTAGTTTTCAAGGCAACGTTTACCACCACCACAAACAACAACAACATTAAAGCCATCTGCTTGCCTTTCCAAATCAAAGGATCTCAAGCTATTTTTCACCAAGGAGACCCAGCATTAGCCAGGCATCAAAAAATTCACCAAAACTCATGGTTATTCCCCTCCACAGAAATCTTTAATAAAATGCAAAAGATTTAATCATTCTAAAGAGAAACCAGAGTATAACCCAGCAAAACACAGATGCTGTTTAACTTTTGGTGACTCCAAGACACCCTAATTTGCATGTGTGTGCAGCTGCATGGCGGCAGGAATCAGCAGGGACGCGTAACAATCAGCTTCATCAGAACAATTTAAGATGCACGGTCCGGCAGAACACAGATGCTGTTCAACTCATGGTGACTCCAAGATACCCTAATTTGCATGTCTGTGCAGCTGCATGGGGGCAGGAATCAGCAGGCACGCGTAACAATCGACTACATCGGAACAATATAAGACGCACGGCCCAGCAGAACACAGAAGCTGTTCAACTCATGGTGACTCCAAGACACCCTAATTTGCATGTCTGTGCAGCTGGATGGGGGTGGGAATCAGCAGGCACACGTAACAATCAGCTTCATCAGATCAATATAAGACGCATGGCCCGGCAGAACATAGATGCTGTTCAACTCATGGTGACTCCAAGACATTGAAATTTGCATGTCTGTGCAGCTGCATATGGGCGGCAATCAGCAGGCATGCATAACAATCGGCTTCATCAGAACAATATAAGACGCACGGCCTTGGAATTGGGGGCAAATATATGCATAGGTGGATCAAGACTATCAAGTAGTTTTCAAGGCCACGTTTACCACCACCACCAACAACATTAAAACCATCTGCTTGCCTTTCCAAATCAAAGGATCTCAAGCTATTTTTGACCAAGGAGGCCCGGCGTTAGCCAGGTATGAAAAAATTCACCAAAACTCATGGTTGTTCCCCTCCACAGAAATCTTTAATAAAATGCAAAAGATTTAATCATTCTAAAGAGAAACCAGAGTATAACCCAGCAAAACACAGATGCTGTTCAACTTATGGTGACTCCAAGACACCCTAATTTGCATGTGTGTGCAGCTGCATGGGGGCGGAAATCAGCAGGGACGCGTAACAATCAGCTTCATCAGAACAATATAAGATGCACGGCCCGGCAGAACACAGATGCTGTTCAACTCATGGTGACTCCAAGACACCCTAATTTACATGTCTGTGCAGCTGCATGGGGGCAGAAATCAGCAGGGACGTGTAACAATCAGCTTCATCAGAACAATATAAGATGCATGGCCCGGCAGAACACAGATGCTGTTCAACTCATGGTGACTCCAAGACACCCTAATTTGCATGGCTGTGCAGCTGCATGGGGGCGGGAATCAGCAGGCACGCGAAACAATCGACTTCATCGGAACAATATAAGACGCACGGCCCAGCAGAACATAGAAGCTGTTCAACTCATGGTGACTCCAAGACACCCTAATTTGCATGTCTGTGCAGCTGGATGGGGGTGGGAATCAGCAGGCACACGTAACAATCAGCTTCATCAGATCAATATAAGACGCATGGCCCGGCAGAACATAGATGCTGTTCAACTCATGGTGACTCCAAGACATTGAAATTTGCATGTCTGTGCAGCTGCATATGGGCGGGAATCAGCAGGCATGCATAACAATCGGCTTCATCAGAACAATATAAGATGCACGGCCATGGAATTGGAGGAAAATATATGCATAGGTGGATCAAGACTATCAAGTAGTTTTCAAATCCACGTTTACCACCACCACAAACAACAACAACATTAAAGCCATCTGCTTGCCTTTCCAAATCAAAGGATCTCAAGCTATTTTTCACCTAGGAGGCCCAGCATTAGCTAGGCATCAAAAAATTCACCAAAACTCATGGTTGTTCCCCTCCACAGAAATCTTTAAAAAAATGCAAAAGATTTAATCATTCTAAAGAGAAACCAGAGTATAACCCAGCAAAACACAGATGCTGTTCAACTTATGGTGACTCCAAGACACCCTAATTTGCATGTATGTGCAGCTGCATGGGGGCGGAAATCAGCAGGGACGCGTAACAATCAGCTTCATCAGAACAATATAAGATGCACGGCCCGGCAGAACACAGGTGCTGTTCAACTCATGGTGACTCCAAGACACCCTAATTTGCATGTCTGTGCAGCTGCAAGGGGGCGGGAATCAGCAGGCACGCATAACAATCGACTTCATCGGAACAATATAAGACGCATGGCCCAGCAGAACACAGAAGCTGTTCAACTCATGGTGACTCCAAGACACCCTAATTTGCATGTCTGTGCAGCTGCATGGGGGCGGGAAGCAGCGGGCACACGTAACAATCAGCTTCATCAGACCAATATAAGACGCATGGCCCGGCAGAACATAGATGCTGTTCAACTCATGGTGAATCCATGACATTCAAATTTGCATGTCTGTGCAGCTGCATATGGGCGGGAATCAGCAGGCATGCATAACAATCGGCTTCATCAGAACAATATAAGACGCACGGCCTTGGAATTGGGGGCAAATATATGCATAGGTGGATCAAGACTATCAAGTAGTTTTCAAGGCCACGTTTACCACCACCAACAACAACATTAAAACCATCTGCTTGCCTTTCCAAATCAAAGGATCTCAAGCTATTTTTTACCAAGGAGGCCCAGCATTAGCCAGGCATCAAAAAATTCACCAAAACTCATGGTTGTTCCCCTCCACAGAAATCTTTAATAAAATGCAAAAGATTTAGTCATTCTAAAGTGAAACCAGAGTATAACCCAGCAAAACACAGATGCTGTTCAACTTATGGTGACTCCAAGACACCCTAATTTGCATGTGTGTGCAGCTGCATGGGGCGGGAATCAGAAGGACACATAACAATCAGCTTCATCAGATCAATATAAGACGCATGGCCCGGCAGAACATAGATGCTGTTCAACTCATGGTGACTCCAAGACATTCAAATTTGCATGTCTGTGCAGCTGCATATGGGCGGCAATCAGCAGGCATGCATAACAATCGGCTTCATCAGAACAATATAAGACGCACGGCCATGGAATTGGGGGCAAATATATGCATAGGTGGATCAAGACTATCAAGTAGTTTTCAAGGCAACGTTTACCACCACCACAAACAACAACAACATTAAAGCCATCTGCTTGCCTTTCCAAATCAAAGGATCTCAAGCTATTTTTCACCAAGGAGACCCAGCATTAGCCAGGCATCAAAAAATTCACCAAAACTCATGGTTATTCCCCTCCACAGAAATCTTTAATAAAATGCAAAAGATTTAATCATTCTAAAGAGAAACCAGAGTATAACCCAGCAAAACACAGATGCTGTTTAACTTTTGGTGACTCCAAGACACCCTAATTTGCATGTGTGTGCAGCTGCATGGCGGCAGGAATCAGCAGGGACGCGTAACAATCAGCTTCATCAGAACAATTTAAGATGCACGGTCCGGCAGAACACAGATGCTGTTCAACTCATGGTGACTCCAAGATACCCTAATTTGCATGTCTGTGCAGCTGCATGGGGGCAGGAATCAGCAGGCACGCGTAACAATCGACTACATCGGAACAATATAAGACGCACGGCCCAGCAGAACACAGAAGCTGTTCAACTCATGGTGACTCCAAGACACCCTAATTTGCATGTCTGTGCAGCTGGATGGGGGTGGGAATCAGCAGGCACACGTAACAATCAGCTTCATCAGATCAATATAAGACGCATGGCCCGGCAGAACATAGATGCTGTTCAACTCATGGTGACTCCAAGACATTGAAATTTGCATGTCTGTGCAGCTGCATAACAATCGGCAATCAGCAGGCATGCATAACAATCGGCTTCATCAGAACAATATAAGACGCACGGCCTTGGAATTGGGGGCAAATATATGCATAGGTGGATCAAGACTATCAAGTAGTTTTCAAGGCCACGTTTACCACCACCACCAACAACATTAAAACCATCTGCTTGCCTTTCCAAATCAAAGGATCTCAAGCTATTTTTGACCAAGGAGGCCCGGCGTTAGCCAGGTATGAAAAAATTCACCAAAACTCATGGTTGTTCCCCTCCACAGAAATCTTTAATAAAATGCAAAAGATTTAATCATTCTAAAGAGAAACCAGAGTATAACCCAGCAAAACACAGATGCTGTTCAACTTATGGTGACTCCAAGACACCCTAATTTGCATGTGTGTGCAGCTGCATGGGGGCGGAAATCAGCAGGGACGCGTAACAATCAGCTTCATCAGAACAATATAAGATGCACGGCCCGGCAGAACACAGATGCTGTTCAACTCATGGTGACTCCAAGACACCCTAATTTACATGTCTGTGCAGCTGCATGGGGGCAGAAATCAGCAGGGACGTGTAACAATCAGCTTCATCAGAACAATATAAGATGCACGGCCCGGCAGAACACAGATGCTGTTCAACTCATGGTGACTCCAAGACACCCTAATTTGCATGGCTGTGCAGCTGCATGGGGGCGGGAATCAGCAGGCACGCGAAACAATCGACTTCATCGGAACAATATAAGACGCACGGCCCAGCAGAACATAGAAGCTGTTCAACTCATGGTGACTCCAAGACACCCTAATTTGCATGTCTGTGCAGCTGGATGGGGGTGGGAATCAGCAGGCACACGTAACAATCAGCTTCATCAGATCAATATAAGACGCATGGCCCGGCAGAACATAGATGCTGTTCAACTCATGGTGACTCCAAGACATTGAAATTTGCATGTCTGTGCAGCTGCATATGGGCGGGAATCAGCAGGCATGCATAACAATCGGCTTCATCAGAACAATATAAGATGCACGGCCATGGAATTGGAGGAAAATATATGCATAGGTGGATCAAGACTATCAAGTAGTTTTCAAATCCACGTTTACCACCACCACAAACAACAACAACATTAAAGCCATCTGCTTGCCTTTCCAAATCAAAGGATCTCAAGCTATTTTTCACCTAGGAGGCCCAGCATTAGCTAGGCATCAAAAAAAACACCAAAACTCATGGTTGTTCCCCTCCACAGAAATCTTTAAAAAAATGCAAAAGATTTAATCATTCTAAAGAGAAACCAGAGTATAACCCAGCAAAACACAGATGCTGTTCAACTTATGGTGACTCCAAGACACCCTAATTTGCATGTATGTGCAGCTGCATGGGGGCGGAAATCAGCAGGGACGCGTAACAATCAGCTTCATCAGAACAATATAAGATGCACGGCCCGGCAGAACACAGGTGCTGTTCAACTCATGGTGACTCCAAGACACCCTAATTTGCATGTCTGTGCAGCTGCAAGGGGGCGGGAATCAGCAGGCACGCATAACAATCGACTTCATCGGAACAATATAAGACGCATGGCCCAGCAGAACACAGAAGCTGTTCAACTCATGGTGACTCCAAGACACCCTAATTTGCATGTCTGTGCAGCTGCATGGGGGCGGGAAGCAGCGGGCACACGTAACAATCAGCTTCATCAGACCAATATAAGACGCATGGCCCGGCAGAACATAGATGCTGTTCAACTCATGGTGAATCCATGACATTCAAATTTGCATGTCTGTGCAGCTGCATATGGGCGGGAATCAGCAGGCATGCATAACAATCGGCTTCATCAGAACAATATAAGACGCACGGCCTTGGAATTGGGGGCAAATATATGCATAGGTGGATCAAGACTATCAAGTAGTTTTCAAGGCCACGTTTACCACCACCAACAACAACATTAAAACCATCTGCTTGCCTTTCCAAATCAAAGGATCTCAAGCTATTTTTTACCAAGGAGGCCCAGCATTAGCCAGGCATCAAAAAATTCACCAAAACTCATGGTTGTTCCCCTCCACAGAAATCTTTAATAAAATGCAAAAGATTTAGTCATTCTAAAGTGAAACCAGAGTATAACCCAGCAAAACACAGATGCTGTTCAACTTATGGTGACTCCAAGACACCCTAATTTGCATGTGTGTGCAGCTGCATGGGGCGGGAATCAGAAGGACACATAACAATCAGCTTCATCAGATCAATATAAGACGCATGGCCCGGCAGAACATAGATGCTGTTCAACTCATGGTGACTCCAAGACATTCAAATTTGCATGTCTGTGCAGCTGCATATGGGCGGCAATCAGCAGGCATGCATAACAATCGGCTTCATCAGAACAATATAAGACGCACGGCCATGGAATTGGGGGCAAATATATGCATAGGTGGATCAAGACTATCAAGTAGTTTTCAAGGCAACGTTTACCACCACCACAAACAACAACAACATTAAAGCCATCTGCTTGCCTTTCCAAATCAAAGGATCTCAAGCTATTTTTCACCAAGGAGACCCAGCATTAGCCAGGCATCAAAAAATTCACCAAAACTCATGGTTATTCCCCTCCACAGAAATCTTTAATAAAATGCAAAAGATTTAATCATTCTAAAGAGAAACCAGAGTATAACCCAGCAAAACACAGATGCTGTTTAACTTTTGGTGACTCCAAGACACCCTAATTTGCATGTGTGTGCAGCTGCATGGCGGCAGGAATCAGCAGGGACGCGTAACAATCAGCTTCATCAGAACAATTTAAGATGCACGGTCCGGCAGAACACAGATGCTGTTCAACTCATGGTGACTCCAAGATACCCTAATTTGCATGTCTGTGCAGCTGCATGGGGGCAGGAATCAGCAGGCACGCGTAACAATCGACTACATCGGAACAATATAAGACGCACGGCCCAGCAGAACACAGAAGCTGTTCAACTCATGGTGACTCCAAGACACCCTAATTTGCATGTCTGTGCAGCTGGATGGGGGTGGGAATCAGCAGGCACACGTAACAATCAGCTTCATCAGATCAATATAAGACGCATGGCCCGGCAGAACATAGATGCTGTTCAACTCATGGTGACTCCATGACATTGAAATTTGCATGTCTGTGCAGCTGCATATGGGCGGCAATCAGCAGGCATGCATAACAATCGGCTTCATCAGAACAATATAAGACGCACGGCCTTGGAATTGGGGGCAAATATATGCATAGGTGGATCAAGACTATCAAGTAGTTTTCAAGGCCACGTTTACCACCACCACCAACAACATTAAAACCATCTGCTTGCCTTTCCAAATCAAAGGATCTCAAGCTATTTTTGACCAAGGAGGCCCGGCATTAGCCAGGTATGAAAAAATTCACCAAAACTCATGGTTGTTCCCCTCCACAGAAATCTTTAATAAAATGCAAAAGATTTAATCATTCTAAAGAGAAACCAGAGTATAACCCAGCAAAACACAGATGCTGTTCAACTTATGGTGACTCCAAGACACCCTAATTTGCATGTGTGTGCAGCTGCATGGGGGCGGAAATCAGCAGGGACGCGTAACAATCAGCTTCATCAGAACAATATAAGATGCACGGCCCGGCAGAACACAGATGCTGTTCAACTCATGGTGACTCCAAGACACCCTAATTTACATGTCTGTGCAGCTGCATGGGGGCAGAAATCAGCAGGGACGTGTAACAATCAGCTTCATCAGAACAATATAAGATGCACGGCCCGGCAGAACACAGATGCTGTTCAACTCATGGTGACTCCAAGACACCCTAATTTGCATGGCTGTGCAGCTGCATGGGGGCGGGAATCAGCAGGCACACGTAACAATCAGCTTCATCAAAACAATATAAGACGCATGGCCCGGCAGAACATAGATGCTGTTCAACTCATGGTGACTCCAAGACATTTAAATTTGCATGTCTGTGCAGCTGCATATGGGCGGGAATCAGCAGGCACACCTAACAATCGGCTTCATCAGAACAATATAAGACGCACGGCCTTGGAATTGGGGGCAAATATATGCATAGGTGGATCAAGACTATCAAGTAGTTTTCAAGGCCACGTTTACCACCACCACCAACAACAACAACAACATTAAAGCAATCTGCTTGCCTTTCCAAATCAAAGGATCTCAAGCTATTTTTGACCAAGGATGCCCGGCATTAGCCAGGTATCAAAAAATTCACCAAAACTCATGGTTGTTCCCCTCCACAAAAATCTTTAATAAAATGCAAAATATTTAATCATTCTAAAGAGAAACCAGAGTATAACCCAGCAAAACACAGATGCTGTTCAACTTATGGTGACTCCAAGACACCCTAATTTGCATGTGTGTGCAGCTGCATGGCGGCAGGGATCAGCAGGGACGCGTAACAATCAGCTTCATCAGAACAATATAAGATGCACGGTCCGGCAGAACACAGATGCTGTTCAACTCATGGTGACTCCAAGACACCCTAATTTGCATGTCTGTGCAGCTGCATGGGGGCGGGAATCAGCAGGCACGCGAAACAATCGACTTCATCGGAACAATATAAGACGCACGGCCCAGCAGAACATAGAAGCTGTTCAACTCATGGTGACTCCAAGACACCCTAATTTGCATGTCTGTGCAGCTGGATGGGGGTGGGAATCAGCAGGCACACGTAACAATCAGCTTCATCAGATCAATATAAGACGCATGGCCCGGCAGAACATAGATGCTGTTCAACTCATGGTGACTCCAAGACATTGAAATTTGCATGTCTGTGCAGCTGCATGGGGGCGGAAATCAGCAGGGACGCGTAACAATCAGCTTCATCAGAACAATATAAGATGCACGGCCCGGCAGAACACAGGTGCTGTTCAACTCATGGTGACTCCAAGACACCCTAATTTGCATGTCTGTGCAGCTGCAAGGGGGCGGGAATCAGCAGGCACGCATAACAATTGACTTCATCGGAACAATATAAGACGCATGGCCCAGCAGAACACAGAAGCTGTTCAACTCATGGTGACTCCAAGACACCCTAATTTGCATGTCTGTGCAGCTGCATGGGGGCGGGAATCAGCGGGCACACGTAACAATCAGCTTCATCAGACCAATATAAGACGCATGGCCCGGCAGAACATAGATGCTGTTCAACTCATGGTGAATCCATGACATTCAAATTTGCATGTCTGTGCAGCTGCATATGGGCGGGAATCAGCAGGCATGCATAACAATCGGCTTCATCAGAACAATATAAGACGCACGGCCTTGGAATTGGGGGCAAATATATGCATAGGTGGATCAAGACTATCAAGTAGTTTTCAAGGCCACGTTTACCACCACCAACAACAACATTAAAACCATCTGCTTGCCTTTCCAAATCAAAGGATCTCAAGCTATTTTTTACCAAGGAGGCCCAGCATTAGCCAGGCATCAAAAAATTCACCAAAACTCATGGTTGTTCCCCTCCACAGAAATCTTTAATAAAATGCAAAAGATTTAGTCATTCTAAAGTGAAACCAGAGTATAACCCAGCAAAACACAGATGCTGTTCAACTTATGGTGACTCCAAGACACCCTAATTTGCATGTGTGTGCAGCTGCATGGGGGCGGGAATCAGAAGGACACATAACAATCAGTTTCATCAGATCAATATAAGACGCATGGCCCGGCAGAACATAGATGCTGTTCAACTCATGGTGACTCCAAGACATTCAAATTTGCATGTCTGTGCAGCTGCATATGGGCGGCAATCAGCAGGCATGCATAACAATCGGCTTCATCAGAACAATATAAGACGCACGGCCATGGAATTGGGGGCAAATATATGCATAGGTGGATCAAGACTATCAAGTAGTTTTCAAGGCAACGTTTACCACAACCACAAACAACAACAACATTAAAGCCATCTGCTTGCCTTTCCAAATCAAAGGATCTCAAGCTATTTTTCACCAAGGAGACCCAGCATTAGCCAGGCATCAAAAAATTCACCAAAACTCATGGTTATTCCCCTCCACAGAAATCTTTAATAAAATGCAAAAGATTTAATCATTCTAAAGAGAAACCAGAGTATAACCCAGCAAAACACAGATGCTGTTCAACTTTTGGTGACTCCAAGACACCCTAATTTGCATGTGTGTGCAGCTGCATGGCGGCAGGAATCAGCAGGGACGCGTAACAATCAGCTTCATCAGAACAATTTAAGATGCACGGTCCGGCAGAACACAGATGCTGTTCAACTCATGGTGACTCCAAGATACCCTAATTTGCATGTCTGTGCAGCTGCATGGGGGCAGGAATCAGCAGGCACGCGTAACAATCGACTACATCGGAACAATATAAGACGCACGGCGCAGCAGAACACAGAAGCTGTTCAACTCATGGTGACTCCAAGACACCCTAATTTGCATGTCTGTGCAGCTGGATGGGGGTGGGAATCAGCAGGCACACGTAACAATCAGCTTCATCAGATCAATATAAGACGCATGGCCCGGCAGAACATAGATGCTGTTCAACTCATGGTGACTCCAAGACATTGAAATTTGCATGTCTGTGCAGCTGCATATGGGCGGCAATCAGCAGGCATGCATAACAATCGGCTTCATCAGAACAATATAAGACGCACGGCCTTGGAATTGGGGGCAAATATATGCATAGGTGGATCAAGACTATCAAGTAGTTTTCAAGGCCACGTTTACCACCACCACCAACAACATTAAAACCATCTGCTTGCCTTTCCAAATCAAAGGATCTCAAGCTATTTTTGACCAAGGAGGCCCGGCATTAGCCAGGTATCAAAAAATACACCAAAACTCATGGTTGTTCCCCTCCACAGAAATCTTTAATAAAATGCAAAAGATTTAATCATTCTAAAGAGAAACCAGAGTATAACCCAGCAAAACACAGATGCTGTTCAACTTATGGTGACTCCAAGACACCCTAATTTGCATGTGTGTGCAGCTCCATGGGGGCGGAAATCAGCAGGGACGCGTAACAATCAGCTTCATCAGAACAATATAAGATGCACGGCCCGGCAGAACACAGATGCTGTTCAACTCATGGTGACTCCAAGACACCCTAATTTACATGTCTGTGCAGCTGCATGGGGGCAGAAATCAGCAGGGACGTGTAACAATCAGCTTCATCAGAACAATATAAGATGCACGGCCCGGCAGAACACAGATGCTGTTCAACTCATGGTGACTCCAAGACACCCTAATTTACATGTCTGTGCAGCTGCAAGGGGGCGGGAATCAGCAGGCACGCATAACAATCGACTTCATCGGAACAATATAAGACGCATGGCCCAGCAAAACACAGAAGCTGTTCAACTCATGGTGACTCCAAGACACCCTAATTTGCATGGCTGTGCAGCTGCATGGGGGCGGGAATCAGCAGGCACACGTAACAATCAGCTTCATCAAAACAATATAAGACGCATGGCCCGGCAGAACATAGATGCTGTTCAACTCATGGTGACTCCAAGACATTTAAATTTGCATGTCTGTGCAGCTGCATATGGGCGGGAATCAGCAGGCATGCATAACAATCGGCTTCATCAGAACAATATAAGACGCACGGCCTTGGAATTGGGGGCAAATATATGCATAGGTGGATCAAGACTATCAAGTAGTTTTCATGGCCACGTTTACCACCACCACCACCAACAACAACAACATTAAAACCATCTGCTTGCCTTTCCAAATCAAAGGATCTCAAGCTATTTTTGACCAAGGAGGCCCGGCATTAGCCAGGTATCAAAAAATTCACCAAAACTCATGGTTGTTCCCCTCCACAGAAATCTTTAATAAAATGCAAAAGATTTAATCATTCTAAAGAGAAACCAGAGTATAACCCAGCAAAACACAGATGCTGTTCAACTTATGGTGACTCCAAGACACCCTAATTTGCATGTATGTGCAGCTGCATGGGGGCGGAAATCAGCAGGGACGCGTAACAATCAGCTTCATCAGAACAATATAAATGCACGGCCCGGCAGAACACAGGTGCTGTTCAACTCATGGTGACTCCAAGACACCCTAATTTGCATGTCTGTGCAGCTGCAAGGGGGCAGGAATCAGCAGGCACGCATAACAATCGACTTCATCGGAACAATATAAGACGCATGGCCCAGCAGAACACAGAAGCTGTTCAACTCATGGTGACTCCAAGACACCCTAATTTGCATGTCTGTGCAGCTGCATGGGGGCGGGAATCAGCGGGCACACGTAACAATCAGCTTCATCAGACCAATATAAGACGCATGGCCCGGCAGAACATAGATGCTGTTCAACTCATGGTGAATCCATGACATTCAAATTTGCATGTCTGTGCAGCTGCATATGGGCGGGAATCAGCAGGCATGCATAACAATCGGCTTCATCAGAACAATATAAGACGCACGGCCTTGGAATTGGGGGCAAATATATGCATAGGTGGATCAAGACTATCAAGTAGTTTTCAAGTCCACGTTTACCACCACCAACAACAACATTAAAACCATCTGCTTGCCTTTCCAAATCAAAGGATCTCAAGCTATTTTTTACCAAGGAGGCCCAGCATTAGCCAGGCATCAAAAAATTCACCAAAACTCATGGTTGTTCCCCTCCACAGAAATCTTTAATAAAATGGATCTTTAAAGGATCTCAAGCTATTTTTGACCAAGGAGGCCCGGCATTAGCCAGGTATCAAAAAATTCACCAAAACTCATGGTTGTTCCCCTCCACAGAAATCTTTAATAAAATGCAAAAGATTTAATCATTCTAAAGAGAAACCAGAGTATAACCCAGCAAAACACAGATGCTGTTCAACTTATGGTGACTCCAAGACACCCTAATTTGCATGTATGTGCAGCTGCATGGGGGCGGAAATCAGCAGGGACGCGTAACAATCAGCTTCATCAGAACAATATAAGATGCACGGCCCGGCAGAACACAGGTGCTGTTCAACTCATGGTGACTCCAAGACACCCTAATTTGCATGTCTGTGCAGCTGCAAGGGGGCGGGAATCAGCAGGCACGCATAACAATCGACTTCATCGGATCAATATAAGACGCATGGCCCAGCAGAACACAGAAGCTGTTCAACTCATGGTGACTCCAAGACACCCTAATTTGCATGTCTGTGCAGCTGCATTGGGGCGGGAATCAGCAGGCACACGTAACAATCAGCTTCATCAGACCAATATAAGACGCATGGCCCGGCAGAACATAGATGCTGTTCAACTCATGGTGAATCCATGACATTCAAATTTGCATGTCTGTGCAGCTGCATATGGGCGGGAATCAGCAGGCATGCATAACAATCGGCTTCATCAGAACAATATAAGACGCACGGCCTTGGAATTGGGGGCAAATATATGCATAGGTGGATCAAGACTATCAAGTAGTTTTCAAGGCCACGTTTACCACCACCAACAACAACATTAAAACCATCTGCTTGCCTTTCCAAATCAAAGGATCTCAAGCTATTTTTTACCAAGGAGGCCCAGCATTAGCCAGGCATCAAAAAATTCACCAAAACTCATGGTTGTTCCCCTCCACAGAAATCTTTAATAAAATGCAAAAGATTTAGTCATTCTAAAGTGAAACCAGAGTATAACCCAGCAAAACACAGATGCTGTTCAACTTATGGTGACTCCAAGACACCCTAATTTGCATGTGTGTGCAGCTGCATGGGGGCGGGAATCAGAAGGACACATAACAATCAGCTTCATCAGATCAATATAAGACGCATGGCCCGGCAGAACATAGATGCTGTTCAACTCATGGTGACTCCAAGACATTCAAATTTGCATGTCTGTGCAGCTGCATATGGGCGGCAATCAGCAGGCATGCATAACAATCGGCTTCATCAGAACAATATAAGACGCACGGCCATGGAATTGGGGGCAAATATATGCATAGGTGGATCAAGACTATCAAGTAGTTTTCAAGGCAACGTTTACCACCACCACAAACAACAACAACATTAAAGCCATCTGCTTGCCTTTCCAAATCAAAGGATCTCAAGCTATTTTTCACCAAGGAGACCCAGCATTAGCCAGGCATCAAAAAATTCACCAAAACTCATGGTTATTCCCCTCCACAGAAATCTTTAATAAAATGCAAAAGATTTAATCATTCTAAAGAGAAACCAGAGTATAACCCAGCAAAACACAGATGCTGTTCAACTTTTGGTGACTCCAAGACACCCTAATTTGCATGTGTGTGCAGCTGCATGGCGGCAGGAATCAGCAGGGACGCGTAACAATCAGCTTCATCAGAACAATTTAAGATGCACAGTCCGGCAGAACACAGATGCTGTTCAACTCATGGTGACTCCAAGATACCCTAATTTGCATGTCTGTGCAGCTGCATGGGGGCAGGAATCAGCAGGCACGCGTAACAATCGACTACATCGGAACAATATAAGACGCACGGCCCAGCAGAACACAGAAGCTGTTCAACTCATGGTGACTCCAAGACACCCTAATTTGCATGTCTGTGCAGCTGGATGGGAGTGGGAATCAGCAGGCACACGTAACAATCAGCTTCATCAGATCAATATAAGACGCATGGCCCGGCAGAACATAGATGCTGTTCAACTCATGGTGACTCCAAGACATTGAAATTTGCATGTCTGTGCAGCTGCATATGGGCGGCAATCAGCAGGCATGCATAACAATCGGCTTCATCAGAACAATATAAGACGCACGGCCTTGGAATTGGGGGCAAATATATGCATAGGTGGATCAAGACTATCAAGTAGTTTTCAAGGCCACGTTTACCACCACCACCAACAACATTAAAACCATCTGCTTGCCTTTCCAAATCAAAGGATCTCAAGCTATTTTTGACCAAGGAGGCCCGGCATTAGCCAGGTATCAAAAAATACACCAAAACTCATGGTTGTTCCCCTCCACAGAAATCTTTAATAAAATGCAAAAGATTTAATCATTCTAAAGAGAAACCAGAGTATAACCCAGCAAAACACAGATGCTGTTCAACTTATGGTGACTCCAAGACACCCTAATTTGCATGTGTGTGCAGCTGCATGGGGGCGGAAATCAGCAGGGACGCGTAACAATCAGCTTCATCAGAACAATATAAGATGCACGGCCCGGAAGAACACAGATGCTGTTCAACTCATGGTGACTCCAAGACACCCTAATTTACATGTCTGTGCAGCTGCATGGGGGCAGAAATCAGCAGGGACGTGTAACAATCAGCTTCATCAGAACAATATAAGATGCACGGCCCGGCAGAACACAGATGCTGTTCAACTCATGGTGACTCCAAGACACCCTAATTTACATGTCTGTGCAGCTGCAAGGGGGCGGGAATTAGCAGGCACGCATTACAATCGACTTCATCGGAACAATATAAGACGCATGGCCCAGCAAAACACAGAAGCTGTTCAACTCATGGTGACTCCAAGACACCCTAATTTGCATGGCTGTGCAGCTGCATGGGGGCGGGAATCAGCAGCCACACGTAACAATCAGCTTCATCAAAACAATATAAGACGCATGGCCCGGCAGAACATAGATGCTGTTCAACTCATGGTGACTCCAAGACATTTAAATTTGCATGTCTGTGCAGCTGCATATGGGCGGGAATCAGCAGGCATGCATAACAATCGGCTTCATCAGAACAATATAAGACGCACGGCCTTGGAATTGGGGGCAAATATATGCATAGGTGGATCAAGACTATCAAGTAGTTTTCATGGCCACGTTTACCACCACCACCACCAACAACAACAACATTAAAACCATCTGCTTGCCTTTCCAAATCAAAGGATCTCAAGCTATTTTTGACCAAGGAGGCCCGGCATTAGCCAGGTATCAAAAAATTCACCAAAACTCATGGTTGTTCCCCTCCACAGAAATCTTTAATAAAATGCAAAAGATTTAATCATTCTAAAGAGAAACCAGAGTATAACCCAGCAAAACACAGATGCTGTTCAACTTATGGTGACTCCAAGACACCCTAATTTGCATGTATGTGCAGCTGCATGGGGGCGGAAATCAGCAGGGACGCGTAACAATCAGCTTCATCAGAACAATATAAGATGCACGGCCCGGCAGAACACAGGTGCTGTTCAACTCATGGTGACTCCAAGACACCCTAATTTGCATGTCTGTGCAGCTGCAAGGGGGCAGGAATCAGCAGGCACGCATAACAATCGACTTCATCGGAACAATATAAGACGCATGGCCCAGCAGAACACAGAAGCTGTTCAACTCATGGTGACTCCAAGACACCCTAATTTGCATGTCTGTGCAGCTGCATGGGGGCGGGAATCAGCGGGCACACGTAACAATCAGCTTCATCAGACCAATATAAGACGCATGGCCCGGCAGAACATAGATGCTGTTCAACTCATGGTGAATCCATGACATTCAAATTTGCATGTCTGTGCAGCTGCATATGGGCGGGAATCAGCAGGCATGCATAACAATCGGCTTCATCAGAACAATATAAGACGCACGGCCTTGGAATTGGGGGCAAATATATGCATAGGTGGATCAAGACTATCAAGTAGTTTTCAAGTCCACGTTTACCACCACCAACAACAACATTAAAACCATCTGCTTGCCTTTCCAAATCAAAGGATCTCAAGCTATTTTTTACCAAGGAGGCCCAGCATTAGCCAGGCATCAAAAAATTCACCAAAACTCATGGTTGTTCCCCTCCACAGAAATCTTTAATAAAATGGATCTTTAAAGGATCTCAAGCTATTTTTGACCAAGGAGGCCCGGCATTAGCCAGGTATCAAAAAATTCACCAAAACTCATGGTTGTTCCCCTCCACAGAAATCTTTAATAAAATGCAAAAGATTTAATCATTCTAAAGAGAAACCAGAGTATAACCCAGCAAAACACAGATGCTGTTCAACTTATGGTGACTCCAAGACACCCTAATTTGCATGTATGTGCAGCTGCATGGGGGCGGAAATCAGCAGGGACGCGTAACAATCAGCTTCATCAGAACAATATAAGATGCACGGCCCGGCAGAACACAGGTGCTGTTCAACTCATGGTGACTCCAAGACACCCTAATTTGCATGTCTGTGCAGCTGCAAGGGGGCGGGAATCAGCAGGCACGCATAACAATCGACTTCATCGGATCAATATAAGACGCATGGCCCAGCAGAACACAGAAGCTGTTCAACTCATGGTGACTCCAAGACACCCTAATTTGCATGTCTGTGCAGCTGCATTGGGGCGGGAATCAGCGGGCACACGTAACAATCAGCTTCATCAGACCAATATAAGACGCATGGCCCGGCAGAACATAGATGCTGTTCAACTCATGGTGAATCCATGACATTCAAATTTGCATGTCTGTGCAGCTGCATATGGGCGGGAATCAGCAGGCATGCATAACAATCAGCTTCATCAGAACAATATAAGACGCACGGCCTTGGAATTGGGGGCAAATATATGCATAGGTGGATCAAGACTATCAAGTAGTTTTCAAGGCCACGTTTACCACCACCAACAACAACATTAAAACCATCTGCTTGCCTTTCCAAATCAAAGGATCTCAAGCTATTTTTTACCAAGGAGGCCCAGCATTAGCCAGGCATCAAAAAATTCACCAAAACTCATGGTTGTTCCCCTCCACAGAAATCTTTAATAAAATGCAAAAGATTTAGTCATTCTAAAGTGAAACCAGAGTATAACCCAGCAAAACACAGATGCTGTTCAACTTATGGTGACTCCAAGACACCCTAATTTGCATGTGTGTGCAGCTGCATGGGGGCGGGAATCAGAAGGACACATAACAATCAGCTTCATCAGATCAATATAAGACGCATGGCCCGGCAGAACATAGATGCTGTTCAACTCATGGTGACTCCAAGACATTCAAATTTGCATGTCTGTGCAGCTGCATATGGGCGGCAATCAGCAGGCATGCATAACAATCGGCTTCATTAGAACAATATAAGACGCACGGCCATGGAATTGGGGGCAAATATATGCATAGGTGGATCAAGACTATCAAGTAGTTTTCAAGGCAACGTTTACCACCACCACAAACAACAACAACATTAAAGCCATCTGCTTGCCTTTCCAAATCAAAGGATCTCAAGCTATTTTTCACCAAGGAGACCCAGCATTAGCCAGGCATCAAAAAATTCACCAAAACTCATGGTTATTCCCCTCCACAGAAATCTTTAATAAAATGCAAAAGATTTAATCATTCTAAAGAGAAACCAGAGTATAACCCAGCAAAACACAGATGCTGTTCAACTTTTGGTGACTCCAAGACACCCTAATTTGCATGTGTGTGCAGCTGCATGGCGGCAGGAATCAGCAGGGACGCGTAACAATCAGCTTCATCAGAACAATTTAAGATGCACGGTCCGGCAGAACACAGATGCTGTTCAACTCATGGTGACTCCAAGATACCCTAATTTGCATGTCTGTGCAGCTGCATGGGGGCAGGAATCAGCAGGCACGCGTAACAATCGGCTACATCGGAACAATATAAGACGCACGGCCCAGCAGAACACAGAAGCTGTTCAACTCATGGTGACTCCAAGACACCCTAATTTGCATGTCTGTGCAGCTGGATGGGGGTGGGAATCAGCAGGCACACGTAACAATCAGCTTCATCAGATCAATATAAGACGCATGGCCCGGCAGAACATAGATGCTGTTCAACTCATGGTGACTCCAAGACATTGAAATTTGCATGTCTGTGCAGCTGCATATGGGCGGCAATCAGCAGGCATGCATAACAATCGGCTTCATCAGAACAATATAAGACGCACGGCCTTGGAATTGGGGGCAAATATATGCATAGGTGGATCAAGACTATCAAGTAGTTTTCAAGGCCACGTTTACCACCACCACCAACAACATTAAAACCATCTGCTTGCCTTTCCAAATCAAAGGATCTCAAGCTATTTTTGACCAAGGAGGCCCGGCATTAGCCAGGTATGAAAAAATTCACCAAAACTCATGGTTGTTCCCCTCCACAGAAATCTTTAATAAAATGCAAAAGATTTAATCATTCTAAAGAGAAACCAGAGTATAACCCAGCAAAACACAGATGCTGTTCAACTTATGGTGACTCCAAGACACCCTAATTTGCATGTGTGTGCAGCTGCATGGGGGCGGAAATCAGCAGGGACGCGTAACAATCAGCTTCATCAGAACAATATAAGATGCACGGCCCGGCAGAACACAGATGCTGTTCAACTCATGGTGACTCCAAGACACCCTAATTTACATGTCTGTGCAGCTGCATGGGGGCAGAAATCAGCAGGGACGTGTAACAATCAGCTTCATCAGAACAATATAAGATGCACGGCCCGGCAGAACACAGATGCTGTTCAACTCATGGTGACTCCAAGACACCCTAATTTACATGTCTGTGCAGCTGCAAGGGGGTGGGAATCAGCAGGCACGCATAACAATCGACTTCATCGAAACAATATAAGACGCATGGCCCAGCAAAACACAGAAGCTGTTCAACTCATGGTGACTCCAAGACACCCTAATTTGCATGGCTGTGAAGCTGCATGGGGGCGGGAATCAGAAGGCACACGTAACAATCAGCTTCATCAAAATAATATAAGACGCATGGCCCGGCAGAACATAGATGCTGTTCAACTCATGGTGACTCCAAGACATTTAAATTTGCATGTCTGTGCAGCTGCATATGGGCGGGAATCAGCAGGCATGCATAACAATCGGCTTCATCAGAACAATATAAGACGCACGGCCTTGGAATTGGGGGCAAATATATGCATAGGTGGATCAAGACTATCAAGTAGTTTTCAAGGCCACGTTTACCACCACCACTACCACCACCAACAACAACATTAAAGCCATCTGCTTGCCTTTCCAAATCAAAGGATCTCAAGCTATTTTTCACCAAGGAGACCCAGCATTAGCCAGGCATCAAAAAATTCACCAAAACTCATGATTATTCCCCTCCACAGAAATCTTTAATAAAATGCAAAAGATTTAGTCATTCTAAAGTGAAACCAGAGTATAACCCAGCAAAACACAGATGCTGTTCAACTTATGGTGACTCCAAGACACCCTAATTTGCATGTGTGTGCAGCTGCATGGGGGCGGAAATCAGCAGGGACGCGTAACAATCAGCTTCATCAGAACAATATAAGATGCACGGCCCGGCAGAACACAGATGCTGTTCAACTCATGGTGACTCCAAGACACCCTAATTTACATGTCTGTGCAGCTGCAAGGGGGCGGGAATCAGCAGGCACGCATAACAATCGACTTCATCGGAACAATATAAGACGCATGGCCCAGCAGAACACAGAAGCTGTTCAACTCATGGTGACTCCAAGACACCCTAATTTGCATGGCTGTGCAGCTGCATGGGGGCAGGAATCAGCAGGCACACGTAACAATCAGCTTCATCAAAACAATATAAGACGCATGGCCCGGCAGAACATAGATGCTGTTCAACTCATGGTGACTCCAAGACATTGAAATTTGCATGTCTGTGCAGCTGCATATGGGCGGGAATTTAGCAGGCATGCATAACAATCGGCTTCATCAGAACAATATAAGACGCACGGCCTTGGAATTGGGGGCAAATATATGCATAGGTGGATCAAGACTATCAAGTAGTTTTCAAGGCCACGTTTACCACCACCACCAACAACATTAAAACCATCTGCTTGCCTTTCCAAATCAAAGGATCTCAAGCTATTTTTGACCAAGGAGGCCCGGCATTAACCAGGTATCAAAAAATTCACCAAAACTCATGGTTGTTCCCCTCCACAGAAATCTTTAAAAAAATGCAAAAGATTTAGTCATTCTAAAGTGAAACCAGAGTATAACCCAGCAAAACACAGATGCTGTTCAACTTATGGTGACTCCAAGACACCCTAATTTGCATGTGTGTGCAGCTGCATGGGGGCGGAAATCAGCAGGGACGCGTAACAATCAGCTTCATCAGAACAATATAAGATGCACGGCCCGGCAGAACACAGGTGCTGTTCAACTCATGGTGACTCCAAGACACCCTAATTTGCATGTCTGTGCAGCTGCAAGGGGGCGGGAATTAGCAGGCACGCATAACAATCGACTTCATCAGAACAATATAAGACGCACGGCCCAGCAGAACACAGAAGCTGTTCAACTCATGGTGACTACAAGACACCCTAATTTGCATGTATGTGCAGCTGGATGGGGGTGGGAATCAGCAGGCACACATAACAATCAGCTTCATCAGATCAATATAAGACGCATGGCCCGGCAGAACATAGATGCTGTTCAACTCATGGTGACTCCAAGACATTCAAATTTGCATGTCTGTGCAGCTGCATATGGGCGGCAATCAGCAGGCATGCATAACAATCGGCTTCATCAGAACAATATAAGACGCACGGCCATGGAATTGGGGGCAAATATATGCATAGGTGGATCAAGACTATCAAGTAGTTTTCAAGGCCACGTTTACCACCACCACCAACAACAACAACATTAAAGCCATCTACTTGCCTTTCCAAATCAAAGGATCTCAAGCTATTTTTGACCAAGGAAGCCCGGCATTAGCCAGGTATCAAAAAATTCACCAAAACTCATGGTTGTTCCCCTCCACAGAAATCTTTAATAAAATGCAAAAGATTTAATCATTCTAAAGAGAAACCAGAGTATAACCCAGCAATACACAGATGCTGTTCAACTTATGGTGACTCCAAGACACCCTAATTTGCATGTGTGTGCAGCTGCATGGCGGCAGGGATCAGCAGGGACGCGTAACAATCAGCTTCATCAGAACAATATAAGATGCACGGTCCGGCAGAACACAGATGCTGTTCAACTCATGGTGACTCCAAGACACCCTAATTTGCATGTCTGTGCAGCTGCATGGGGGCGGGAATCAGCAGGCACGCGTAACAATCGACTTCATCGGAACAATATAAGACGCACGGCCCAGCAGAACACAAGACAAATCCAGCTTGTATAATATTTAGTATTTACTAAACTTCAGACTTGCAAGTGATTGTATCTACCAAACAATTCCCCCGTGTACCTCTGAGAACTACCTCACAATAAGTACTTCACAATAAGTACCTCACAAAAAGGGATTCCTCACTACCTCACAATAAGTACTTCACAATAAGAACTACCTCACAATAAGAACTACCTCACAATACCACTTGTATTACCACTGATTGAAACCCCAAAAATTTGTATTAAAACAAAAATAATTCTGTAATTTAGTAGACTTAAATTAACTAAATAGATACATTAGAAGAGATAAAAAGGAAAATAAAGATTTGCATTTTTGGCAAACTTACAAATGCATTCATCATCGGCGCAGAGCTTCTTATCTGACAACTTCTGCATGAAAACCCCATCGGCCTTTTGATGAATAAATCCCAGACATAAGATTATGACCGCAACATACAAAGTCTTAGCCATTTTCCCCAGTTTCCTCCCAGGAGCTCGGTCAGTGTCTTAGAAGAGTGTACTGTGTATACTTTGAACCACTTGCAGTACATTTATGCTGGAACTGAACATCTGGAAAAACAGAGCCAGCCAATAGGATTGACCTGTACAGCATTCCATTCACACGCATGGACACGTGGATACAAGAGAGCTCCTATGCACTTGTTTATCAAAGACACTCAATAGCAATGCCCGGTGTAGGAAGGGAACGCTGCAAGCACACAAAATACACAGAAATATCTGCTCCAAAATATTGAACAAAACCTCCAACTTTGTGGCAGAATTTATATTTTCAGGTGAACCTGCGCTACCCAAGATATGCAAATCAACAAGTTCACTTTAAAGCAGACTTCCATAAACATACAGGCCTGGATTCACAAAGCACTTTCGCCGAAGTATCTCGAGATACGCCGCGTAAGTGCAAATATGCGGCGTCTTATCTGTGCCCCGTGCCCACAAAACTAAGATACGCCTGAAAATAGGTATGGATTATTTGCATAATTACATTGTGAGAATGTATATGCATACTGCGACAGACTCACCCGGGACATCCCCGGATCCTCTTCTGTCTAAAATCATACTATGTCCACTAGGGGCATAGGATGACTGAGAAATGATATCTTGAACTACCTGAGATGGGATTATTATGTAATTTTAATTCACAATATATTCCAGGATATCTGTAAAGAACTATTTACTGGTTGTTGATTCTGAACTCAACGGGTTAATTGTAAGAGTGACTCATTCATACTGTTGGGACACATACTGTTAAATGCTAATGTCCTCACCTCCAGCCATCTGTCTGTTCTCTGTGCTAATTGACCCTGCTATTGTGTGAAGATGTCCTGTGTTTACACTTATGATAATGTGTATTGTATAGCAGGTGAGCGAGGAGACAGGACGTCTACTCTGAAAGGTCATATCTATGAGTTGCCGAGTCTGGGTAAATGATTAGTTAATTAGCTCATGTCAGGGTTGGACTGGGACAAAAATTTGGCCCTGGACTTCATCCAGACCGGCCCACTTTAATTTTGCAAACACGCACAAAAACATTATTTCATCAGTGACCATGACCAGCAGTGGCAGTACATAAATTAATTCATGCTTGTGCCCTCCTTTATTGCAGAAATACTACAGGAGAGGGTCAGAGACTGCAAAACATACTACAGGCGAGGGTCAGAGACTGCAAAACATACTACAGGAGAGGGTCAGAGACTGCAAAACATACTACAGGCGAGGGTCAGAGACTGCAAAACATACTACAGGCGAGGGTCAGAGACTGCAAAACGTACTACAGGCGAGGGTCAGAGACTGCAAAACATACTACAGGCGAGGGTCAGAGACTGCAAAACATACTACAGGCGAGGGTCAGAGACTGCAAAACGTACTACAGGCGAGGGTCAGAGACTGCAAAACATACTACAGGCGAGGGTCAGAGACTGCAAAACGTACTACAGGCGAGGGTCAGAGACTGCAAAACATACTACAGGCGAGGGTCAGAGACTGCAAAACGTACTACAGGCGAGGGTCAGAGACTGCAAAACGTACTACAGGCGAGGGTCAGAGACTGCAAAACGTACTACAGGCGAGGGTCAGAGACTGCAAAACGTACTACAGGCGAGGGTCAGAGACTGCAAAACGTACTACAGGCGAGGGTCAGAGACTGCAAAACATACTACAGGCGAGGGTCAGAGACTGCAAAACGTACTACAGGCGAGGGTCAGAGACTGCAAAACGTACTACAGGCAAGGGTCAGAGACTGCAGACATAGTACAGGCGAGGGTCAGAGACTGCAAAACGTACTACAGGCGAGGGTCAGAGACTGCAGACATAGTACAGGCGAGGGTCAGAGACTGCAAAACATACTACAGGCAAGGGTCAGAGAGTGTGCGGACATAATTGGGCTGAAATTGGACCTGGGTGGCATGTGCATTGCACAGATTGCACAACGTGTTCCTGTGTTTTTCACTTTGCTGCATTAACTTGGCTGGAAGGGGGGCATTAGTTTGGGCACCTGGAGCATTTGTGCACATCACTTGTGACTTGTGGCAGACAGTATCTCTTTGATTTGAGGGGGGAAGGAGAGGATATGTGCTAAGGGGGGTGGATTTCATATACAAGTGGATTGCAGCACAAGTCCTAAAGTGCCCCCTTAAACATATCCTCTCCCCCCAAACCACTCATAGTGAACTGTAGGCTTGTTCTCCCCACCTCTGGAAAACTTACTTTGCAGTTGTTCAGGCAGTCTCAGACGAGCAGCTTTGACTCGGCAGCATGGTGAGCCTCCTCCTCCTCTGTGTACACAGGAAATATCACACAGCAGGAGAAGGAGGGGGCGGGCTCAGTTCTCTCCACTGCAGTCAGCTATGTGTGTGTATCAGGGGGGCCAGACAGCCGGGGACTGCAGGGAGAGATGTCGGCTGACTCGGCTCTCTCTGCAGTAAAAAGTGTAGCTCGTAGCAGCGTGCGGGAACGAAAATAGCCCGCACAAGCTGCTGCTCAGCAAGCCCTCGCTTATACAGTACTCTAAGTCTGATAAGCAGCGGTCAGCAGAGCGCAGAGACTCGGAGCTGTCACTGAGGGATCGGCCCACAGAGGGATCGGCCCACCGGGAATCTCCCGGTCCTCCCGATGGCCAGTCCATCCCTGGCTCATGTTAATTTATGTTCTGGTTACCTCCTCTTTAAACTGTATATAAGGTTGTATTCTTGGTTCTATTAAACACTCCGGCCGGGATTCAGATACATTTGAGTATCTTTAGAGCGGCGTAGCGCATCTGATATGCGCTACGCCGACGTAACATAGAGAGGGAAGTACACTATTCAGAAAGCACTTGCCAACAACGTTGCGCCGGCGTAACGTAAATAGGCCGGCGTAAGCCCGCCTAATTCAAAGTAGGTGGAAGGTGGGCGTGTTGTATTATAATGAAGCGTGACCACATTAAAAAAGCATGGCCGAACGAACGGCGGATGGGCGCACATGCTCAGAATCACGTTGAATCACGTCCCTAAGATACGCCCAGCCCCATTCACATACAACTTACGTAAACGACGTAAAATACGACTGCTGTTCCGACGTTTCCGACGTCCATACCTTAACATGACTTACGCCGGACGTACGCCTTACGCAAACGGCGTAGCTTACTGCGACGGGCGCAAGTACGTTCGTGAATCGGCGTATCTAGCTCATTTACATATTCGAAGCGTAAATCTACGGAAGCACCCCTAGCAGCCAGCGTAAATATGCACCCTAGATCCGACGGCGTACTAAGGCTTACGTCGGTCGGATGAAGCCATATTTCAGGCGTATCTAGGATTGTGAATAAGGCGCATAGATACTACGGCGCATCTCTACACTTACGCTGTGTATCTGTAGATACGCCCACGTAAGTGTTTTCTGAATCCCGGCCTCCATGTTCAGCACACAAACAAATCGTGGCCCAGATTCAAGAAGCACTTGCGCGGGAGCAAGTGTGATTTGCGCCGCGCAAGTACTGATTTGCTCCCAGGCAAATTTGCGGCTGATTCAGTAAACCAGCTAAGCCTGAAATTCTGCCTTTTTCCCGCGCACGCAGCCTCGCTGCTCCGGCGCAATTCTTGCGCAATTTTGCTCGAGGTGTAACTTGCGCATTCATGTTATTCCCTCAGCTAATATGCAAATTAGGTACTGCCGATGATTCTGAAACATGCGCGTGTGAGGCGCATCTTGCGCTGGAAGCGCGCAAGCTTTTTTCCCCGGGCAAACTTGCTCCTTCTAAAAGCAGGGGCAAGTTAGCAACAGATGGCCACATGTCAGCTGCAGGAGCGCGCAACTTCAGCAGCACCTAGACAGACGAGCTGAACAAGCAGAGCACCCACATTTTCGGGACCTCACATCTGTGCACCAACATGCCAGGGGCAGCTATGGTTCTTGATATTCTATTGACTGAGCCGACTCGTAGGAGGGCACGGGAGAGGATTTACAGAGGGCGCTACAACCTTTTTGATATGAGTGATAATGGGGTGTATCGCATGTTTCGCTTCAGCCCTGAAGTCATCCTTGAGTTGGTAACAATCCTGCAGGATGACATCAGCAGCCCGACCCATCGGGGACAGGCATTGCAGCCACTGGTGAAGGTAGTGGCAACCCTTCATTTTTTGGCAAGTGGCTCATTTCAGCGCACAGGTGGAATGGTGGCGGGGATGTCCCAATCCAGCATGAGCAGGTGTGTGCACCAAGTGATCCCTGCAATACTCAGACGCATGGGCACACAATTTATCAAACCAACCACGGCTGACCTGCGGCAGAAGGCAATCAGTGATTTTTATGAAATAGCCAGATTCCCACGCACTGTGGGTGCAATAGATTGTACCCATGTGGCACTACGCCCCCCCCGGCACCTCGAGCATATCTACTGCAACAGGAAGCATTGGCATTCGATAAATGTGCAGGTGATTGTGGATGCACATGGCCTCATATGGCATGTCCGTGCCAAACACCCAGGGTCAAGCCATGACAGTTTTATTTACCGACACAGCCCCATCCCAACCGAGTTTGACCAGAACATGTATGGAGACAGCTGGCTGATTGGTGAGTGACATGGGTGTCAGGTATGACTGCCCCCCCCCCATGATGCAGACATCACAAGGGGCACATGCACGACTAACATCCTCCTGTCTTTTCCCTTCCAGGTGACGCAGCATATGCCCTGGGACCTCACATGATGACCCCATTTCGTAACCCTCAAACACCAGGAGAGGAAAGATTTAACGAAGCCCATGCACGTACCCGTGCGGTGGTGGAGCGCACATTTGGCATCCTTAAATCTCAATTCAGATGTCTGGATAAATCAGGGGGGACCCTGTTGTATTCACCCAACTTTGTGTGCCAAATCATCGGGGCATGTTGCATTCTCCACAATTTTGCTGAGAGAAGGGGCATGCACATTGAGCTACGCAATGACCTTACCCCCGAACCACGCAATCCCCCCCCCCCAATAAACACTACCGGATCTTCTGAGGGAAGAGCAATCCGGAATGGTCTTGTGGAACGTCTCTTTGCACATTAAACACACCCTGATCTTGTCACAAGTATAATGCATGTATGCACACCACTGTGGTCCCTAGCACACACACATGCACCCCAAATTGGATTAGACCCAACAATACCACATGGTATTAGGGAGCAGCAACGCTGCGTCAAGGCTCCAATTATGTTGCTGTCCATTCATACACCTTTCACATGGCAGAGGGTGACACCCCTTTTCCAGCAGGAGTGCCACCCCCCCCCCATTCACACACCAGTCACACTGTAGTATACACTCCTCACCGTGTGTAGGGACTACAAATAAATATAAAAGCTCATATTCTGAGCATATAATAAAAAAAAATAGCTCATATTCTGAGCATATAATAAAAAAAATAGCTCATATTCTGAGCATATAATAAAAAAAAATAGCTCATATTCTGAGCATATAATAATTTTTCAAATTATATAAAAAAAAAAATTCTTCTTTGGGCCAAGGGTGCCCCGGCTCCGGCTCCTCAATCTCCGTGGTGCGGAGGAGGCATGGGGTGGGGATGGAGGGGGGGAGGAGCATCAACCCCTACTTCCAGACTCCTCGCAGGTGGTGGCTGCATGCCCTCCATGGCGTTGGCCAGGCGGGCGAGGATGGTGTTGGTCTGGCCCAACATCCGCATTTGGCGGGTGGTGGTGTTCCGCTGATGACGGCGGGTAACTCTCCCCTCCTCCCGCACTGCAGCGGTGTTGGCCTGCACAGGAGCGGTGTTGGCCTCCACCGCAGCTGCCATCCTGCTGACCTCAGCGGTTAATAAAGCGGGGGCGTTCTGCTGAGCCACCAAGCAGGTGACTATGGCCTTGGAGTTGCCACTTAGTTCATCCAGGCTCCGTGAGACATGTTTGTCCCGGTCTGCATGCAGGGTGAGGGCATGCTGCACAGAGGTGGAGGTGGATGCCATGCTGTCCGCCATACGTTTTACATCTCCCACCATGGCCCCTATATGGCGGCTCTGGAGGACCTGCTCCTCCAGCAGACCCTGACGGAGGCTGGAGGGTATATCCCTGGTTTTGAACAGAGCCTTCCTGGGAGGAGAGGCTCGGGCACGGACAGAGGGAGAAGGGGAGGCGTCCACAATGGAGGGGCTTGCCCTGGAGGGGCTTGCCCTGGAGGGGGATGACGTGTTGGCCGGGGGGGTGGTGGCCTTTGATCAGGGATGGTGGTATCCTCCTGGAGGGAGCCAGAGTCCTCCTGGATGATGAAAAAGGACTCCTCCTCCAAAACCACTTCCTCCACCATACTTGTCCCCGGTAGGATCTCCTCCTGTACCAGCATTGCCATAATGTCCATGGGGCCTGACTGGACCCCTGGCTCAGGTATGGATGGCGTAGGTCGCCCCGCAGCCGAAGACGGCCCAGCTTCATCATCCTCATCACCACCTGTGGATGACACCAAAAAAAAAAATTGTTGCTGGTGCAACACACTTCTCACATGTTCACTTCTACCCCCTCCCATGATGCACAGCAGATATGAAACAAAAATAATAGTTCCATGTTCACTTCTACCCCCAAATATGTTCACTTCTACCCCCTCCCATGATGCACAGCAGATATGAAACAAAATAACTTACCAGTCCCCAAGTTCCCAACAGTGGAGTCGTACCCTGCAAGTCCCTCCACCTGCTCCTGCACTAGAGTTTGGGCAATAATCTCCTCCTCCTGATTTAGTCGGATCTTACATCGTGGTCCACCTCCCGTGCCACCGGTATGTTTGCGGATAAGAGCCAGTTTCTCCCGGACCCTGCGCCTCATGTCATTTAGTTTTTTCTGGATGTCATCCCAGGAACGCTCTTGATTACCCAGGGCATTGATGTCCAGGGTTATGGCTTCATAGATAGCCCTCCTTTGGGCAACGGTGGTGTTTGGCCGCTGGGCACCATATAGGACTTCTTTATGGCGCTGGAGTGCAGCAATTAGGATGTCCATCTCCGCAGCCACGAAGTTGGCCTTTCTTTTTTTCGTTCCTTTGGGAGGTGCCATCTCTTCAAAATGGGCTAAATTTCCTTGCTCAGGGGGGGTTAGAAAAAGCAGGATGAAATTCAGCAAAGAACCTGCGCAAGTCTGCTCCTATTTATTTGCTCAGTGCAAGCAGCTGAGCAGGATTTGCCCTGAAAGTATGATAGGCGCAGTTTGACGCATGCGCAGACGGAAGCGCCATAACTGCGCATGCGCGCGCCCGGCGCAAACCTCTGCTGAGCCGAAAAATGCTCATTTACATAGGGGCACAGCCACTTTTACTTGCGCGGCCTTGCGCCCTCAGCTTTGCCTTAAACAGGAGCAAATTAACTGAACAAACGATTCCTGAATCAGGTGGCAATTTGGCTAAATTGCCCCAGCGCAGAGAAATTCAGCTGAGCAGCTCATGTGTAAGTAATGGGCAAATCACCGCGATTTGAGGACTTTCGTTCTGACACGCCGGCCGGCTTTCTTTTTATCTCTGCTGACACCCTGTTACTGAACTGTAAGTGTACTGCTTTTTTATTAAATACTTCTACGTTATCACGCTATGTGAGTTTTTTTCTCCTCCTCACACATATTGGACCTGCCGATTCCTTTGTTTACCATTGGCTGAGACGTCCTATTGTTGCTTACTGTTTACATCCCCTCTGCTCTGACTGATCCTGATGGATCATATGCTCTGGTAAGGGTCAGTGTGTGTACTGGTGGTGGTTTCTTGTGTTCACACTGTCTGTTGCCAGTCACTGGGGGATGCACTCATGTTTTTGCTATCACACGGATTTACACTATATGAGTTTTTTTCTTCTGGTTGCTTTATTGGTGGATTTGTGACCCCTGGAGGGATCGTCTTAAACAGACAAGTTCTACTACAACATACCCAGGGATTTCTGCTTGACTAGGTCTGATAGGACCTTCCTTTGCGGTAAGGGTCAGCAAGTTGCATTTTCCATTTGGAGCCAGACTCTTCTTCCTCTGTTTCACATTGGGGTGTCACACTCTAATTTGATGCACATTTGGACTATTAACCATTTGTTTTTTCACTTATTTGTGTAACACAATTTTGATTGATATTGGACTTTCACATAGCCTTCTGTTTGTTGTACTCAGTTATTTGAAGGCCTTTCAGTTTTTTAGCGCTACTCCACATTTTTGTGTAATGGGCAAATCTACCTGAATCTGGGCCCTTGTTTCTTTGTGTGCTTGAGAGCAGCTGGAATATCTGATATCTATATCCAGACTGATAGGAAGCGGTATATGACGGAAGCACTCAAGTGGAGTGTGGGACGCTCCGTTATACATACCTCCGAACATTTTGAGATGGGAATGAGGGACACCTACTAGAAAATGTATTTAGGCATAGGACACGCCCCCTGTCACACCCCCTTAACCACTTCAGCCCTGGAAAAATGTACCCCCTTTTTGACCAGAGCACTTTTTGCGATTCGGCACTTTGTTGCTTTAACTGACAATTGCGCAGTCATGCGATGTTGCACCCAAACAAAATTTACGTCCATTTTTTCCCACAAATAGAGCTTTCTTTTGGTGGTATTTGATCACCTCTGCGGTTTTTATTTTTTGCGCTATAAACAAAAAAAAAAGCAATATTTTTGACTTCTTGCTATAATAAATATCTCCAAAAAATATATAAACCAACAATTTTTTTCCTCAGTTTAGGCCGATATGTATTATTCTACATATTTTTGGTAAAAAAAAAAAAAAATCGCAATAAGCAAAAGTTATAGCATCTACAAAATAGGGGATATATTTATGGCATTTTTATAAAAAAAATTTTTTTACTAATAATGCCGGCGATCAGCGCTTTTTATCGTGACTGCGACATTATGGCGGACACATCGGACACTTTTGACACTATTTGGGACTAAGGGACTAGGTATAGGTCAAGTCACTTTATTAATTCACGCTAGTACTTGTACTAACTAACAGAACAGCGCCACACCTACATCACTCCCCCATTCACTCAATCTTTCTCCACCTAAGTGGTAGTAATCTGTAGAGGCAGCAGTTCTTTCCTTTTTTTATTTTTTCTACCGTGTACTTTTTCCTTGCATGGAATCATATAAAACCTTTTCACTATTTTGGGACGACTGTCATTTATACAGCGATCAGTGCTATAAAAATGCACTGATAACTGTGTAAATGACACTGGCAGGGAAGGGGTTAAACACTAGGGGCGATCAAGGGGTTAAGTGTGTCCTAGGGAGTGATTCTAACTGTGGGGGGGGGGGGCTACCACTGACATGACAACGATCACTGCTCCCGATTACAGGGAGCAGTAGATCCCTGTCATGTAACTAGGCAGAACAGGAAAATGCTTTGTTTAAATAGGCATCTCCCCATTCTGCCTCTCCGTGTCACGATTGGTGGGCGCTGGCAAAAAAAAAAAATTGCGGGGACAGCAAGCTCGATCATGGAGAACGTGGCGCGCACATGCGCCTGTTGCGTGGCAAATTAAAGGGGACATACTGATACTGCCCCTGCCATTCTGCCGACGTATATCGGCGTGGGGCGGTCGGCAACTGGTTAAAGAATAAACCCCCCAAAAAGGGTTAATTAAATCCATAAGGGCTTTATTTACCACTATTATCCCTTTTATATTGGCTTTTAAAATTTACAAATGCAGCAATTTTGAATTTGGATGAAAGGTTTAGCAATGGGAAACACTTTTTGAAAGATAAAAAGTGCATTTTATATCCAAATATATAGATCAGACCAAAATGAGGGACAAATGAGGAGGAAAGAGGGACATTGCTCCAAATCAGGGACAGTCCCTCAAAATCAGGGACGGTTGGGAGCTATGTATATGCCATACCTGTGGGACCGCTATGGAAGTGGAGAATCACTGTAGTATTCAATGTGCTGGTTGGCTGCCCTGCTGCACAGTAAACACAGGGGGTTGCCTGTTCGGCATGGGCGCCATTCACAGAACACCTTGCATTTTTCTCAATGAATGCAAAGCGTTCTATGATTGCACAAGGTGGGGATCATGACACCACTGCCCCCCCCCCTCTCCCTCTCCCTCTCCCTCTCCATCTTGCCAAGCTCATACCTAGAGTTCAGCTTTAAAGTGTATCAATAGCTTTTGCTTAAAGGAGAAGTACAACCAAAGCTCTTTTGACTGTATTTCTCCTGTGGCCTAACATCACAGAGCCGGTCCAGGTTACGGAAAGATCACAACTATATGGTCGGAAACTGCCCACATGCCTGGACCAGCACCTGTCTCAGCCTCTCAGTCAGCCACTGAGAGCCTAAGCCTGCAGCCCCGCCCCCTCCACAGCCCAACGCTCCAGTGAGCGCAGGAGGGGCAGAGCAGAGAGCGGTGACTAACAGTCACCAGCTCTCTGCTCAGGATGCTATGAAAACCTAGCAACTAGCAATGTTTGATAGCTCAATTCCCAGTTTTAGAGCCGGCCGGGGACAGATGCAGCATTGTACCAATGCTCCATCCACCTAGGTAAGTATGATTTAAAAATAGGTACTGTGACAGATGTGTGGGAGGCCAGGAATAATGTGAAGGGGGCTTGTGGCAGGAATCTGGAGGAGGGGGATCTTAAAGGGGGGGAGCTGAGAACAGGAATGTAAAGTGAGGATTAGAACAGGAATTTAAAGACAAGGTGAATACAGGAATGTAAAGGGGGGGGGGGAATGCAAAGGGTGAGGAAAGGAATGTGAAGGGGGAATGAGGACAGGAATGTAAAGGGGGGGCAGGAATGTGAAGGAGGAGGGGGTGATATAAAGGGGGAATGAAGTAGCAATGTAAAGAACGGTGAGGAAAGGAATGTGAAGGGGGTGATGCAAAGTTGGGGGGGTGACGACAGCCATAAGGGGGGTGATATGTAGGGGGGCTGAGGTCAGTAATGTGAAGGAGGAAGGGGCTGATATAAAGGGGGCAGAGAACAGGCATGTGATGGGGAGGTAATAATAATGGGGGAGTGATGTGAGGGGGTTGAAGACATTGCTGTAAAGGGGGTGATGTATAGGGGGCTGTGATGTATAGGGGGGTTGTGATGTGCAGGGGGGCTGAGAACACTGTTCTGATGTGAAGAATTTGAGGCTAGGTTTATATCACTGCTACCTGTGTTCTGTGTGTAGGCCGTTTTTACATGCACAAAGCAATTAAACTGCGCTGCACCAAGCTAGTTTGGTGGTCACGAAAGTGTGCAGAGTTTGCCGATGCTTCAAGGTGCCCTTAGGAATTAAACAGCGATTCGGACCTCAGCTAGAAGAAAATTTGAATGACTGGACCTCCGTGAATTTTATTTCAATACCCCTGGTGTATATGATCAGTGCTGGTGAAGTCAATGTCAGTTAGTGTCAATTGCCCACTGCGCTATCACAGTTCCACTATATCTGCTGATCACTGCGCCTTTACTAGTATTAAAATAAAAAATGAAAAGTATCTATACCATAGTTTGTAGACGCTATAACTTTCATGCAAACAATCAATATGCACTTATTGGGATTAACCAAAGACATAAAGTTGTGCTCATAAGTAAACATACCCTGGCAGAATTTATGATTTCTTGGCCATTTTCCAGAGAATATGAATGATAACACAAAAACATTTATTTTACTCATGGTTAGTGTTTGAATGTAGCCATTTATTATTAATCAACTGTGTTTACTCTTTTTAAATCATAATGGCAACAGAAACTACCCAAATTACCCTGATCAAAAGTTTACATACCCTGGTGATTTTGGCCTGATAACATGCAAGTTGACAAAAAGGGATTTGAATGGCCATTAAAGGTAACCATCCTGACCTGTGATCTGTTTTCTTGTAATTAGTGTGTATATATAAAAGGTCAATGAGTTTCTGGACTCCTGACAGACCCTTGCATCTTTCATCCAGTGCTGCACTGACGTTTCTGGATTCTGAGTCATGGGGAAAGCAAAAGAACTGTCAAAGGATCTGCGGGAAAAAGTAGTTGAACTGTATAAAACAGGAAAGGGATATAAAGATATATCCAAGGAATTGAGAATGGCAATCAGCAGTGTTCAAACTCTAATCAAGAAGTGGAAAATGAGGGGTTCTGTTGAAACCAAACCACAGTCAGGTAGACCAACTAAAATTTCAGCCACAACTGCCAGGAAATTGTCCGGGGATGCAAAGAAAAACCCACAAATAACTTCAGGTAAAATACAGGACTCTCTGAAAACATGTGGTGTGGCTGTTTCAAAATGCGCAATAAGGAGGCACAATGGACTGCATGATCGAGTCGCCAGAAGAAAGCCATTACTAAGCAAATGCCACAAATTCCGCTTACAATACGCCAAACAGTACAGAGACAAGCCTCAAACCTTCTAGGAAAAAAATTATTTGGAGTGATGAGACCAAAATTTAGCTTTTTGGCCACAACCATAAACGCTACATTTGGAGGGGAGTCAACAAGGCCTATGATGTACACCATTCCTACTGTGAAACACGGAGGTGGATCGCTGATGTTTTGGGGATGTGTGAGCTACAAAGGCACAGGAAATTAGGTCAAAATTGATGGCAAGATGAATGCAGTATGTTATCAAAAAATACTGGAGGAACATTTGCATTTATCAGCCAGGAATCTGCACCTGGGACATACTTGGACATTCCAACATGACAATGATCCAAAACACAAGTCAAGCTGTCATTGGCTACAGCAGAATAAAGTGAAGGTTCTGGAGTGGGCATCTCAGTCTCCTGACCTCAATATCATTGAGCCACTCTGGGGAGATCTCAAACGTGCAGTTCATGCAAGACAGCCCAAGAATTTACAGGAACTGGAGTTTTTTTGTCAAGAGGAATTGCCAGCTTTACCATCAGAGACGATATAGAGCCTCACCCACAAATACCACAAAAGACTTCCAGCTGTCATTGATGTTAAAAGGGCACATTACATGGTATTAAAGTGGAGGTTCCATCAAAAAAAACTATTTTGCTTTAAACTGTAGCTTACGACTAAAAAAGAAAAAAAAAAGAAACTTTTTTTTTTTTTACTCATCTGGAAATGCCTGTTGCTATGCGGTCCCACAAAATCTGCCTTTGAAACCACCTAGGATTCTGACATCATCTCCCTCTAATGCTCCTGGGAAATGTGTGTCATCATTTCCCAGGATGCAGTGCGCTGTCCAATTATCACTCCCCATCCAAGACTTCCAGGAAGTAAGTGCTTGTAGGCTTCACAATGCCCACAAGCAAAATGACAACGGTGTAGATATAGTTTTATAAACTATCTTTTTTGAATATCGATGCGGATCGGCGGCGGATTGTAAAATAGTAAGTGACCAGATTTATATTATAAAAACGCAGGATGAAAGGACATACATTTAAAAAATGCTAATTGTGGTTGGAACTCCGCTTTATGAACTGGGGTATGTAAACTTTTGATCAGGGTCATTTGGGTAGTTTTCTGTTGCCATTATGCCAAACACTAACCATGAGTGAAAGAAACGTTTTTGAGTTAGCATTCATATTCTCTGAAAGATGGCCAAGAAATTATATATTCTGCCAGGGTATGTAAACTTATGAGCACAACTGTAGCAGAATACATTTTGGCTATTTTTATTTATATTTTCGAAATTTTTGATCTTTTTTCATTTATATCACAAATAGTAAGAAAACCCCAGTGGTGGACAGATACCACAAAAAAAAAAAAAAATGTGTGAAAAAAATATATATACATTTTGTTTGGGTACAGCATTTTATGACCACGCAATTACCAGTCAAAATAGCCAAAAATGTCCTTGTCATGAACGGGGTAAAACTCTCCAGAGCGCAAGTGGTCAATGGAGTTAATGGACTGTTGCATGTGTGATTGGTAGCCTCTGCACTGTTTGGGGAAGAACCAGTTAAAATCAGCGGCTTCAACGAGGGCAGCGCTACACAGGCTTTAAAAAAGGATGCAGCAATAAATTAACAAAAAAAAAGCTGGCTTCAGTCTCCAACAAACACAATTAAAAAAAGAAAATTCTAAATGCCATTTTTCAAATCTTAGGATGAGGGAGCATTGAGAGCGCAGAGACCTTGCGTATGTCATAATCACAAAAGATCGTTTTTAAAGAAGACCTCTGAGGTATTTCAGCTGCGGATAAACTTTCAAGGCTGTGATCATGTGTGTGTGGCTGAATGACACGGAAGAACTGTTCCTTCTTGAAGGGCACACACTGAGATTCTGCATAATCACAAAGTTTCTGCTCTTAATTTATTTACAAGGAGCAAAAAAGAGAGCCTGAATCCGCAAGTGAAGCGTAAAAGACCGCGTTTGGTATGCAAGAGTGGCTGAGCAAACACAAACTACGTTAAGACAAAAAAGTTATTGAAAAAAAAAAAAAAGGTTTGTAAAGTATAGACATCAGTTTAAAACTGTTTAAACTAGAAAAAATTAGCTCAGTGAATTGTGTAAAAAAAAAAAAAAAGGAAAAAAGTTAAAAGCTGGAGACAGCAGGGTACAGTTCATTTACACATGAGCGACCTGTGTCAATTCTGACAGGTGTCAAAATGTGATTGAACAATGGCACCAGTCACATTGTACACTGAAGAGCAGCGTCCTAGAACATTTTAATAAGGCCCTGAGAAAACAGAATTTAAAGTCACTGAATATATAATATAAATATATATAAATATATAAATATATATATATATATATATATATATATATATATATATAGAGAGAGAGAGAGAGAGAGAGAGAGAGAGAGGGGGGGGGGGAGAGAGAGAGAGAGAGAGAGAGAGTGGGAGAGAGAGAGTGGGAGAGAGAGAGTGGGAGAAGGGTTATTAGAAAATCTAGCTGGGGAAGCAGCTATAAGACACCTAGGGCAAAAATCAAGACTGCTTGTATAATGAGAAACAAGAAGTTAGGCCCACTTAAACTTAAAGGGGTTGTAAAGGTACATGTTGCTTTTCCTAAACAGCTTCTTTTACCTTAGTGCAGTCCTCCTTCACTTACCTCATCCTTCGATTTTGCTTTTAAATGTCCTTATTTCTTCTGAGAAATCCTCACTTCCTGTTCTTCTGTCTGTAACTACACACCGTAATGCAAGGCTTTCTCCCTGGTGTGGAGTGTCGTGCTTGCCCCCTCCCTTGGACTACTAGAGAGTCAGGACGCCCACTAACACACAGCTCCTTTCTCTATCTGCAATGTAGAGTGTCCTGACTCTCCTGTAGTCCAAGTGAGGGGGCGAGCACGACACTCCACACCAAGGAGAAAGCCTTGCATTACTGTGTACTCCACACAGTAATGCAAGGCTTTCTCCCTAGTGTGGAGTGTCGTGCTCTCCCCCTCCCTTGGACCACAGGAGAGTCAGGACACTCTACACTGCAGACAGAAGAACAGGAAGTGAGGATTTCTCAGAAGAAATAAGGACATTTAAAAGCGAAATCAAAGGATGAGGTAAGTGAAGGAGGACTGCACTAAGGTAAAGGAAGCTATTTAGGAAAAAAAATTGTACCTTTACAACCCCTTTAATATTAAAAGGGTTGTAAACCCTTACAGACCACTTGGCCCTACAGGTAAGCCTAGATTAAGGCTTACCTGTAGGTGCAAGAAATATCTCCTTAACCTACGTGGTTAAGGAGAAATTTGCAGAAAAGACTGCACTGAAGTCTATGGCGCATGCGCGCCGTAGACAACGACGCCGGCGCACTGAGCGTGCCGTTAATGAATGGGACTGCGCCATCCCTGACGGCTCCCACGCGCATGCCCGGTAATGACATCATCGTTGCTCCGGCCAGTCACGGCGACGGAGCAGCGATACTCGGATGTATAACCGGGTATCTGTCAGCGGCGAAGGAGAGGAACGAGGGTCGCTGCAGGGGCTTAGATCTCAGGTAATTCATAATGAACTAGTATGCTATGCATACTAGCTCATTATGCCTTTCTCTTGAAGGGTATTTTTTTTTAGAAAAACTTTCAGAGGGTTTACTTCCTCTTTAACCTCCCTGGCGGTATGATTCTGTCTGGAATTACGTACCAAAAGTGGTACAATTATTTTGCAAGGAAATTTGGTGTTTTATACTGTAGGCCTGCAATTTTTAGGAATAACTCAATCTGACCAAACAAGAGTCTAGTAGGCATCCCGGGTATGATTTTTTTTTTAAAACAAAATTATAAATTATAATATAATAAATAATTATAAATAATTATAACAAATAATAATATAATTATAATAAAAAATATTCAATAATGTAATCAACTCAAAATCACGGAAATTTGATCAGTTGCAGAATTTTCGCTGTCATTACTTTTATTTTTTTATGACGTATTTCCCCACAAATCGCTATGGCACAATTCTGCAAGTGATTATAATTTATTATCGCTGTTTTCTAGCTGATCTAAAACCATTTTTTACATAAAGGGACACTTTTGGACAATCTACAGTTTGCAGGGAGAAAGAACCGTTTTTATTTTATAAAAGTACATGTAGGGCACTGGGCAGACCACTAGGGACAAGGGGGGTGTGTATTTTTTACATACAGTACTGTAATCTATAAGATTACAGTATACTGTATGTAATGTGTTTGTTTACTTTTTTTGAATTTGGCGCCGTTCTCTGCCCCCATGCCTCGTAACGTCGTAGGGAACGGAGATCGGCGGCACACAGGGACACTGTGAATCGAGCGAGGACTCACTCGCTCACACAGCGGGGATGCATCGCTGGATCCAGGGACAAGGTAAGTAACTTGCCTGTGGATTCAGCGAGCAGGTAAACCGCGCCGCTGCACACTCTGCACGTCCACCCCGAGCGTGACTCGGGGATACCGATCCTAACATGGAAAACCCACCCCGAGTCACGCTCGGGTTTACCGCTAAGGGAGTTAAAGCAGTGTTAAACCCAAAAGCAAACATTTATTATATTTACTAGCTTACCAATTCTTAGATGCGATGCCGCATTATTTTTCTTTTTGTAGGCTTTCTTCTGTTTTCACCTGGTGATCCAGCAAGCAAGTCTGCTGTTTTTCACAAGCTCAATCTCTCCAGCAGAATGTATCCGTTTACATGGATGAGACAAACAACTTAAGGCCCCTTTCACATGGGTGAACCGATCAGGTTTAATTATCTGAACCTACCCGCTGCTTGACCTGTCCCTGCAGTGTTTTCTCTACATCACGTTCCAGCGGCCTTGGTTTCTGACATCAAGACACTCCATAACCCTGCACTGGACACAATGAAGCCGAACGACAGTTCATAGCTGGATTATGTGGGAGCAGAGGATGAGGTAAGTTTCTCCTATCCCCCAGTCAAAATGTGCAATGAACCAACTGGGCCATAACACCTTATGAAAGCGCCGGCCCCCACTCCCCGCTCCCCCAGCTAGTGAGAGACCTTCTCCTCACCATGAGCTTGTCAACATTTTATAAATAAATGTGCTTTGCCCACGTGGCCATATCACTCATTCACAGTGCTCTGTAAATATAAACTAAAAGGCCCGACAATTTAGGCGGCTGACGGCTTGTAGTTCTAAATGAAGTACCACGTCGCTGTGGCAGTTCATTCGTGCTTTCTGTCAGAGTGTATCGGTTTCCTCATACAAGGTACGAGGAAGCCGATACACTGACAGGTCTGCAGGAGACTTGCATGGCATTAGCAATATGCTGGTGCAATGCTTTACAGGCTCCTGCAACAACAAATAATAAATGCACATTTTTGTACCTGCAAAAAAATATGCATTTATTATTTTTTGACAAAAAGATCAACTTATCCTTTAACCGCTTCCCGACCACCCTCTAAAGGTGGCTGGATAGCGCTAATCGCCATAGGTTTATGTCAGTCCATGCATGTGATATAGCTGGCGGGCATGTGTCGTGCCCGCTGGTGCAGCGGAATTGATGTCCGCCGGCGACGCGCGATATACAGAGGCAGAATGGGTATCTAATTATGTAAATAAGGCAGATCCCCGTTCTGACAGGAGACATCATGGAGATCTGCTGTTCCCAGTCATGTGGTGTTCCAGGCAGCCCCCCCCCCCCCCACAGTTAGAACACACCCAGAGAACACAGTTAACCCCTTGATCGCCCCCTAGTGTTAACCCCTTCCCCGCCAGTGTCATTTTTACATTGATCGGTGCATTTTTATAGCACCGATCAATGTAATGTCACTGGTCCCCAAAAAGTGTCATGGGGGGTATTTGTATTTTCCTGGCATTTTAGGGCCTCAAGAACTGATAGTCAGTACATCAGGATTGATAAATTTTCAGATATATATATGCTGTATATATACCATACACGCTCCTGTTCCCCTGACGATGTGCTCTGACACAAAACAGATTGGGAGGGGCTTGAACTTGAGTACATTTTGTAAATATTTTATTATATCTTTTCATGTGACAACACTGAAGAAATTACACTTTGATACAATGTAAAGTAGTGAGTGTACAGCTTGTATAACAGTGTCAATTTGCTGTCCCCTCAAAATAACTCAACACACAGCCAATAGTGTCTAAACCACTGGCAACAAAAGTGAGTACACGCCTAAGTGAAAATGTCCAAATTGGGCCCAAAGTGTCAATATTTTGCGTGGCCACCATTATTTTCCAGCACTGCCCCTTAACTCTCATTGGCGTGGAGTTCACCAGAGCTTCACAGGTTGCCACTGGATTCCTCTTCCACTCCTCCATGACAACATCATGGAGCTGGTGGATGTTAGAGACCTTGCGCTCATCCACCTTCCGCTTAAGGGATCCCCACAGATGCTCAATGGGGTTTAGGTCTAGAGACATTTTTGGCCAATCTATCAGCTTTACCCTTAGCTTCTTTAGCAAGGCAGTGGCCTTCTTGGAGGTGTGTTTGAGGTTGTTATCATGTTGGAATACTGCCCTGCGGCCCAGTTTCCGAAGGGAGGGGATCATGCTCTGCTTCAGTATGTCACAGTACATGTTGGCCTTTAGGATTCCCTCATAAAACTGTAGCTCCCAGTGCTGGCAGCACTCATGCAGACCCAGACCATGACACTCCCACCACCATGCTTGACTGTAGGCAAGACACACTTGTTTTTGTACTCTTCACCTGGTTGCCACCACACAAGCTTGCCATAATCTGAACCAAATAAGTTTATCTTGGTCTCATCATACCACAGGACGTGGTTTTAGTAATTCCATGTTCTTAGTCTGCTTGTCTTCAGCAAACTGTTTGCGGTCTTTCTTGTGCATCATCTTTAGAAGAGGCTTCCTTCTGGGACGACAACCATGTAGACCAATTTGATGCAGTGTGTGGCGCATGGTCTGAGCACTGATAGGCTGACCCCCCCATCCCTTCAACCTCTGCAGCAATACTGGCAGCACTCATACCTCTATTTCCCAAAGTTAACCTCTCAATATGATGCTAAGCACGTGCACTTAACTTCTTTGGTCGACCATGGCAAGGCCTGTTCTATGTGGAACCTGTACTGTTTAACCGCTGTATGGTCTTGGCCACCGTGCTGTAGCATAACTACTTGCCGACCGCCCACCGTCGTTATATGTCATCACTTTGAAGATGGATATCTCGGTAACGGCAGCAGCTGCTGCCACAACCGAGATATTCATCTCTTCAGTGGGCGGTCCTGTCAGCGATAACGGCGGTCTCCGTGAGATCGCCGTTATCGGTGGCGGGAGAGGGCCCCCCCCTCCCGCCGCTCTCCCGCACCCTCCGCCGCTTACCGTAGCCGTCGGTAGCGGCGGAGGAGATCGCGACCGTTCGGCAGCTGTGCGGGGTTGCGAGTGAAGGAAAAATCTCCTTCGCCTGTCCCCATAGCTCTGCTGGGCGGAAGTGACATCAAAACGTCAGTCCCGCCCAGCGTCTTAAAGCAACATTTTTTTTTTTTGTCATTTGAAAAAATGACAGTTTCACATTTTTTTTTGCATTTAAGCCTAAATATGAGATCTGAGGTCTTTTTGACCCCAGATCTCATATTTAAGAGGACCTGTCATGCTTTTTTCTATTACAAGGGATGTTTACATTCCTTGTAATAGGAATAAAAGTGATAATTTTTTTATTTTTTTTATTTCAGTGTTAAAAAATGTAAAATAAATAAAAATAAATACGAAACCCCCCCAAAAAAATTTTTAAAGCGCCCCGTCCCGACGAGCTCGCGCGTAGAAGCGAACGTATACGCGAGTAGCGCCCGCATATGAAAACGGTGTTCAAACCATACAAGTGAGGTATCGCCGCGATTGTTAGAGCGAGAGCAATCATTGTAGCCCTAGGCCTACTCTGTAACTCAAAAAATGCAACCTGTAGAATTTTTTAAACGTCGCCTATCAAGATTTTTAAGGGTAAAAGTTTGACGCCATGCCACGAGCGGGTGCAATTTTTAAGCGTGACATGTTGGGTATCATTTTACTCGGCGTAACATTATCTTTCACAATATATAAAAAAATTGGGCCAAATTTATTGTTGTCTTATTTTTTAATTAAAAAAAGTGAATTTTTTCCAAAAAAAGTGCGCTTGTAAGACCGCTGCGCAAATACGGTGTGACAAAAAGTATTGCAATGACTGCCATTTTATTCTCTAGGGTGTTAGAAAAATATATATATAATGTTTGGGGGTTTTAAGTAATTTTCTAGCAAAAAAAAATGTTTTAGTCTCGTAAACACCGACTCTGAAAAACAGGCCCGGGGGTTAAGTGGTTAATTAGCAACAATTATTTTTTCAGATCCTCAGAGTTCTTTGCCATGAGGTGCCATGTTGAACTTCCAGTGACCAGTATGAGAGCGATTACACCAAATTTAACACACCTACTCCCCATTCACACCCGAGACCTTATAACACTAACGAGTCGCATGACATCAGGGAGGGAAAATGGCTAATTGGGCCCAATTTGGACTTTTCACTTAGGGGTGTACTCACTTTTGTTGCCAGCTGTTTAGAGAATAATGGCTGTGCGTTGAGTTATTTTGAGGGGACAGCAAATTTACACTGTTATACAAGCTGTACACTCACTACTTTACATTGTAGCAAAGTCTCCTTTCTTCAGTGTTGTCACATGAAAAGATATAATAAAATATTTACTTTTGTGAGATACTGTAGATGCCTAGCGTTTTTCACACTATATGCGGCCTCTATTTTCTTCCTCCAATGTGGTGATACAAACGGTCTGACTGGGTTTGTAAACTTGGAGTTGCTCAGCTTGATTGTTGGATGAGGACCACCATAGGATATCTAGAGACGCCTGTTGTGGCAAATGCTTGATTAATCTCTGTTACTGGAGATCCATAGCATCTGTCTAGAGTCTCATTTGTAGTGAAGGGCACAAGATTGGAGTTTTTTACACCATCACTCACACTGCTGTTGGTGAACCCAGGAACATGCATATTTCATTGATATTTGGTGGATAAACTTTTATTATTTATTTTCTTACTTTTTCCATTTGTTATTTATATTAGACTTCTGATTGGTCAGATATATTTGAATTTTAGCACTTAGCAAATTATTCAGGTGGTAGTGCACTTTATATGTAATCCATGTTGAACCTTTGGATTGTTCACATTCACTTTTTTTTTAGCGCTCATTGAATATTCTATCTGGTAGCACACCTGTTCTATGTGTATGTATTTTTTTGTTCATCTTTGTATGTGGATGCGAAATAGGTTCAGCTCTGGGTATAAAGTAATCACACTGAGCACAAAAAAGTTATATATATATACAGCCCTCAAAATTTGCACTCGCCTGCTAGCATTTGGCGAGTGGATTTAAGCTGGGGGCGAGTGATGACAGGCCTGCATGACCAATGTCCCTTCAACTGTGCCTACACTTAGAGTCCCGATGCGATTGGCGGCCGAAGAGGAAAGGTGCATGCTCGGGAAAAGTAGTCTGGTGAGCCGCACACAGGCAGAGCAGTACACAGGTGCTCTCCTTATAATTCTCATTAAGCCATGGGACCTAACAGTATGACCTCTCTGAGCCTGCCCCCCTCCCCCCCGGCCAATGTAGCTGGAGAACAGAGAGCAGGGAGCAGGAAGTAATGAGTCAGGTGGAGGATTGCGAAAATTACCACTCCGGGTGTCCCAGGTAGGCAGTGCAGCGCTCACTGAAAGTTGCCCTGACATGAGAGCGGCAGCCTTCTAGTTTGTGCAGTTTTCTTCTCCTTGTGCTCTATGTAAGTGTCCAGCAGTTCAGCCTGAGCACTGTGAGCAGACTGGTCTCAATGTGTGCTGTGCGGTGTCAGTGTGCGCTGTGCTATGGTGTCAATGGCTGTGCAGTTGTGTGGATCTCAGCGCTGGATTGTACTCACTCCCGCTGTGCTGCAGCTCCTCTCCTCACTGCCAGCCTGAATAAAAGGGGGAAGTGGGGACATGCAAGCGTGGAGCCGCACACACAGGCTCCTGATGATGAGATGAATGGGTCTGGTCTGCCCCCAGTGCCCTGTCCCTCTGGTCTGTCCCCAGTGCCCTGTCCCATTTTGTTAAAGTTGTTTTTGGTAATATTTAATTGTGTAACTTGATTCTGCATAAAACATTTAACAGTGTCATTCCATGAGATAATCTACGAGGGCGTGTTTAGGGGCACAATTAGGCGTGGAGCAGTGTATGAATTAGGTGGGGCAACTGGTGGCGAGTAACTCTTGAGGCCTGGCTAGTAGCTCAGGGCTTGAAATTTTGAGCCCTGTTATATGTATATCTATACATACACACACCATAATTTGTAGACTCTATAACCTTTACACAGACTAAATAATATACACAGTTTTTTTTTTTACCAAAGAAATGTATCAGAATACATTTCGGTCTCATTTTATGAAAAAAAGATTATTTGCATATTTTTCTTTTTTTTAAAGAAACTAACAACATTTTTTTTATTATATAGCAAACCCAATAAAAAAAAACCCCCAGTGGCGATTAAATACCACCAAAAAAGATCTGTCTTAAAAAATAATAAAAGCTTAAAGAGGATGTCCTCTGAAAAAAAAAATATTAAAAGTCAGCAGCTACAAATACTGCAGCTGCTGACTTTTAATATCGGCACACTTACCTGTCCTGGAGTCCAGCGCCATCCGCAGCAGAGGACGAGCGATCGCTCGTCACTCTGACTTCCCCCCCCCCCCCGCCATCCTCGGTGAGGGAACCAGGAAGTGGAGCGCTCTGGCTTCACTGCCCGGTTCCCTACGGCGCATGCGCGAGTTGCACTGCGCCTGCTGATTGGCTCCTGCTGTGCTCTGGGAGCCTAATGTGTTCCCAGAGCACAACCGAGGGAGGATTGGAGGTGACGTCCTGCCCGCAGTCTTCCCGCAGACTGTGGCCGGAAGTGGGTGAAAATACCTGTCTTTAGACAGGTATCTGCACCCCCCTCCCCCCTGAAAGGTGTCAAATGTGACCCCGGAGGGGTCCACGTTAGGGTGGAGCTCCGCTTTAATTGGGGTACAGCAATGCATGACTGAGTAATTGTGTAAAAGTGTGACAGCGCTAAAAATTGGCCTAGACAGGAAGGGGATGAAAAAGCCCGGTATTGAGGTGGTGAAAGTAAAACTATTGCTTCCCTCACAAAAATGGGATGCTGCACCTAAAATGCTGCAGCATTTTTTTAAGTGTATCTGCACTTAGTTAATAGTTGTTGATGAAGTCCACCTAATGATGATATGGCAACAATGCTGCACTGGCCCCCGAGTGCTCAGAGCAGAGTTGCCATTCTCATGCAGTCTGTCCCTGCTTGCCCTACAGTGGGATAATACCTGTAGCAGGGAGGCTCAATTATCAGTATTGTTGCTGCTGAATCACAAGGCTGTAGCTTGGAAATCGACAACTAGCCACGTCTAGTTCTGCCCACACCTTTATAAATTGGCAGGGCTAGATTTGTTGCTTACTCCCTCACACTGCGGGCTGTAGTGTCTGGAAGGGTAAGTGTGAGACACAAGTAAGCAAGAACTTGGTTCAGTCAGGCAAGGCCTGTGACCTTCTAGCTGTTGTGGAACTACAAGTCCCATCATGCCTCTGCCTTTGGGAGTCATGCTTGTAACTGTCAGCCTTGCAATGCCTTGTGGGCCTTGTAGTTCTGCAATAGCTGGAAGGTCACAGGTTGAGCACTCATGGTTAGATTGTGCATCACATAGTAACGAGTTGATACTTGCTTACAGTGTCAAACAGGAGCCTGAATGACTTAAAAAGATTTTCCTGGAGGAACACTATCTTCTTGCAGTTGCCTAAAATAATTGTGCAGTTTTATTGAAACCCCATGGCTAGCCTTACGTTAGAGAATAGAGTTTAGGAAATGTATTTGCTTCCGTGAATGGAGGAATTCTCAAGGAGTGCTTACCATTATCATAACTTACCAAAATCACTCCCGACAGCAATACACTGTCAGATGACTATCTAATACATATTAGCAGCAGTGAGAAGAGTGCCAGAGGCAACGCAGGACTTGCTTTTGCTGATTTAGCAATCTCAATTTTCTCCACAACTCATTGTTATCTGGAATAGGCAGTTATGAATAAAAGCAGTCTTGTCCAGTAAGGTAGCGTGAACAGCAAAATACATACGAACAGGAAAAAGTTTAGATAATCCACGTTACTGCATAGTTGAAAAAGCCCATTAGAGTACATTACTTGTTAGGGAAATCGAAATCCAGATTATTTTAATTCAAACTATATGAAGCCATAAAATTGCAAGAAATTCTACTACTCTGAGCATCACTGATGTCAGTCCAGTCAGACAGTGGTGAATACACAAAGGTGTTCATTACAGCAAATTTCCCTTCTTACTTTCTTGCTGTTCACCGTTATGATTACCGTACTGTATGTACTCTCTTTTTCTCAGCATGAAGAGAATGGGGAAAAAATATCTGTATGCATAAGTTTTAGTTTTCGGTTCCCCTCCACTACGCCTGTGTAATAATGAGTGATGTGAACCACAGAGGCAACCATCATCTTTGAACAACTAATTACTAGCCTCAGTCCTGGAGTACTGCGAGTATTTGGCCCAAAGAGGACTGCCGGGGCAAAACCCAGGAAGAAGTTGGGGACAGTGCTGGAAAGGGCGGCCTAGAGAGTAACTGCCCCGGAAAAAGCATGCAAGACTTTCATTGTGTAGCATGTATGCTCTTGGTTACTCATTACTCAATAGGGGATCAGGATGAAAGTCATGCATCTTCTTGATGTATCTTAAACCCAAAACCAGAGATGTAATATATTGCAGCTTACCAAACCTTAGATGTGTTGGCTGCATTAGTTTTTTTTTTTTTTAGACCCTCCTCCTCTGTTTTCACCTGGTGATCAGGCCAGCAACACACCTCTTGCATTAGAGTGCCCCCCACGCAGGATGCATGAGCACAGGGGCACAGTTGAGAGCAGCATTGTTAATCTGGGGGAGAGTAGTGGCACATTTACTAACAGATTGAAGCCAAATTCCAGCTCTAACTTAATATTCAGTTACAGCAGTTTTTTCCTTTTGAGTTAAATGTTTTACATGAATAACAAGCTGATCAATAAGCACCCCTGGCAGTATTAAAGGGGTTGTCTCATTCCTGTAAACTGATACATCTGGAAGAGTTTATTCTTACTGGCCAGATGAAAACAGAAGGAAAAGAAAAAATGAATGCAGCCATCACATCCAATTGGCAAGCTGCAATATAATAAATGTTTGCATTTGAGTTCATTACTGCTTTTAATGCCGATAAACACTGATGCAGTGCAGGATCCTGGTCAAGGAAAAAGTGCAGCAAAAATGGGTCTGTACGGCAGGACACCCCTGCACTGAAGTAAAGTACAGACGTTTTTTTTCATCCTAAAGCAGGGTTAGAATTAGTGACCTGGCGCAGGAAGCATAGGCCTGCAGAAGGCCGCAAAGCCGCGGCCTCAATTACCAGCCGGCAAGGCCCGATGCGATCGCGTGGCAGGTGGGGGGGTGCATGGAGACACAGGATACTCCACCCTGTGTCATCGTGCGCCCCCGCCGCGCGATCACGTCAGGCCGTGCCGGGCCGGTAATTGAGGCCGCGGCTTTGCGGCCTTCTGCAGGCCTATGCTTCTTTCTGTGACCTGGCACCATCTTGTGGTGGCTGGTTGCATGACAAGACAACCAGCAATGCTAATGGAGCTTCCCCTATGTTTTCACTGCAATCTCCTTCCCTCTAATTAGAAACCCCCAAACATTATATATATTTTTTATTCTAACACCCTAGAGAATAAAATGGCGGTCATTGCAATACTTTGTCACACTGTTTTTGTGCAGCGGTCTTACAAGCGCACTTTTTTGGTAAAAATGCACTTAAATTAAAAAAATAAGACAACAGTAAAGTTAGCCCAATTATTTTTTTATATTGTGAAAGATAATGTTACGCCGAGTGATACCCAACATGTCACGCTTCAAAATTGTGTGCGGTCGTGGAATGGCGACAAATTTTTACCCTTTAAAATCTCCATTGGCGACATTTGAAAAATTCTACAGGTTGCATGTTTTGAGTTACAGAGGAGGTCTACGGCTAGAATTATTGCTCTCGCTCTACGCGAGTTCGGCGGGATGGGGTGCGTTTCTGGCTCCTAACTTTTTTTAGCTGGCTCCTAGATTCCAAGCAAATTTGTCAAACCCTGTCCTAAAGTACTGCACAGATCTGGATGAAATATTTAAAGGGCACCAATATTAAGAATATATACGTGGCTCTGAAAGCTAGAGATTTTTTTTTGTCCCAGATTTTAGATTTAGGCAAATGGATTAAAAAACAAAACAAAAACATTTATTTGTACAAAAATGCCAATCTGACATAAACCAATAGCTATAGAAGTTCAATGTTTGAACAGAAAATATGAATTCTTGAAGAACTAAAAGCCATGAATAAAGTCCAGAAATTGCAACTGTTCACTTTTTAGCATATGTGATCTTCATAGCATGTGATGGCGTAATCTTAAAACCTTGAAGTGCGTCCCGTGCGGAGCCTGCCTGGTTCTCATTCTCAAACTCTACAAAGGCAATATCATGTCTTCCAGGAACTAGGCGAACCTCTTTGAAGCCAGGGAATCTGCAATAAAAGATCGTAAAGTCAGCGGCTAGATCACAAAATAGAAAGCAACACTGATCCCTTCTCTAATCTAAAACAATAGTTCTCTATCACGGGAACCATATAGAAACACTCTGTAAATGAGCAACACTGCAAAAAAACAAAAAACAAAACCACACTCACATTTTAGCATTTTTTGCCTTTATTTTCACCTGGTGAACCGGCCCGAAAGGCTCCATTCACATTTGGCATTTTGGGACCTTCTGCCTGCGACCTCAAATCACACCACTTTTAAAACGCATGTTAGGGTGTCATTTATTTTCAATGGCACTTAAACGCGGTGCAGTTTTGCTGCAACCAAAGCAAGTCGCCCAAAGAGGAGCAGAAGCTTCTTTTGGGCGACAAACTTCTTGCGTTGGGGTTTGTTGCAATAACTGGCAAAACTGCACCGCGTTTTAGGTGCCACTGAAAATGAATGCCACCCGAACATGCTTTTTGCAAATGTAGTGCGATTTGAGATTGCGGGCAAAGTGTCAGCGATTCTGCCCGACATCCCAAAATGCCAAATGTGAATGGAGCCTTACAGACCAAGCCGTCTAGAAAATTGGTAGTTCGAGGATTAAAATACCACCGACAGTGGAATTTACAATGGTCAGCTTTTATATTTGAAAACCATGATCCCAAATGGGGGGGGGGGGGGGGTTGGGTGAGAGAATGTTGCTGTATCCATTTAAAAAAGTGTTAGGTTGGAGTGCGACTTTAAAGGGGTTGTAAAGGTACCATTTCTTTTTCATAAACAGCTTCCTTTACCTTAGTGCAGTCCTCCTTCACTTACCTCATCCTTCCATTTTGCTTTTAAATGTCCTTATTTCTTCTGAGAAATCCTCACTTCCTGTTCTTCTGTCTGTAACTAAACACAGTAATGCAAGGATTTCTCCCTGGTGTGGAGTGTCATGCTCGCCCCCTCCCTTGGACTACAGGAGAGTCAGGACACCCACTAACACACAGCTCCTTTATCTGCAACATAGAGAGCGTCCCGACTCTCCTGTAGTCCAAGGGAGGGGGCGAGCACGACACTTCACACCAGGGAGAAAGCCTCGCATTACTGTGTGTAGTTACAGACAGAAGAACGGGAAGTGAGGATTTCTCAGAAGAAATATGGACATTTAAAAGCAAAATCAAAGGATGAGGTAAGTGAAGGAGGACTACACTAAGGTAAAGGAAGCCATTAAGAAAAAAAAAATTGTACCTTTACAACCCCTTTAATGCATTAATAAAGTCCATCAACATATACCAGTGCATTTAAACTTCTAACAATGCTGCTGTCCAAGGTGTCTGTTGTTCCTCCATCAGATAAGACAGAAGGTGTTTACTAGTCAGATCACCAGGTGGAAAAGGGCTTTAAAAAGATGAAAAAATTCAGCAACCACACTTAAGGAAGCTGCAATTTATTAAATGTTTGTTTTGGGGTTTAATAACACTTTAAGGTTGTGCTGAGTGCAGACATGGATAAACAAGCTCATTGTATTCAACGAATTAATACCTGTTGGGATAGAAAAAGCGAAGAGAAAAAGAAGCTGCAATGAATTAGATGGATGCAGATTACCTACAAGCATCACTCAACTTTTTCTACCCAGTTTTCATCTGCAGCTTCCTTGTTTAGAAAGTTCAGATAGTGTTAGGAGAATTTCTCTTACTGGTTAGTTAACACAGTGTGTGATGTCTGGGCATACAGCCAAGATAGCTAAAATTGCTGATTGGAGGAAAGGCACACACCCCTTTTCATCATAGGCTGAGACACTCAGAGGTGTTTTGTAACAGGACCAGCTCCCTGCTAATCTATTTATAGCAACCTCCCCTGACAGAAATGTCTGATGTGTCAGAATTTGTCAGGAGTTATCAGGCTGATAACAGAGGAACGGTTCAGGAGAGAGCTATGGGACTTGGCTCTTTGAAGAGAGATAACAAAACACTGCAGATCTATGTGCCCAGCTCAAATTTCATGAATCGTGTTTACATCCACTTTAAACAAATATCACCATAAAGATATTTTAATAGGTCGGGGAGGGTAAAAGTAGAAAGGAACTCCAAGGAGCACAATGTTCCTTACTGTCACCAGTTCAGAAGTGAGGGTAAATGTGAAGCAGGGAAACAGACCATAACAAAAAGCGGTTTATCTTTTTTTTGCATTTTAGCATTTCCCTTCTTAAAAGGCGAAGTATGGCTAAAGATATTTTAGCTATACTTCACAGGTCACAGGAGTACAGTTTGTTTTGCACTCCTGTGACCCGTTTTTAGACGACAGAAGACTAAAGCTTGGAAAAGATCCCTTATCCGGCACCTGGCTCATTAATAGACTGATCTATCCCCTAACACCCCACCCCTCCCCCCGCAGACCAGTGCTTCAGTGAGCTCTGGGGAGGGGGCAGAGAGTAGAAAGCCAGCGACTGACAGCACCAACTCTCAAAGCAGAGGGGGGGAGAACTGAGCAATTAGCTGTGTTTGATCGCTCAGTGCAGAGGGCAGCACAAGCAGCATCAGATCATTTCTGCATCCACCTAGGAGTATAAATGTCCATACTTCTCTTTGAACCTAATTTTTCTTCCGTTTGTATTGCTGCTAGAGAGTATTACTCGCTCACAGTATGGAAAAGTGGTTTCAACAACAGAAAGCGAGGGAAAATCTCCCCAACAGAGCTTTGGACAGCAGTAACCTGTGACAGGGGTTCTCATCTCCACACTGGAGCCAAAACTAGAAAGAAAATGCTTATAGATACACATACAAAAAATACTGTATAAGTGCTGTCGAGTATAAGCCGACCCGACTACAAGACGTGGCACCTAATTTTACCACAAAAAAACTGGGAAAACGTATTGACTCGAGTATAAGCCTAAGGTGTCCATCTGCATGCCTCACTGTGCCCATGCCTAGACTGACATTTAACATGGAAGTCTATGGAAGGGGTGGCCAGCTTTGAAAAAAATAAATAAAAATTGGTGCTCCCCAGCCGTAGTAGGTCCCCTACCCTAGACAACACACTTTTCACACTTGTAGAGGAGAAACGGGGCTACATGTGTGCCAAGTTCCGGGTCCAGGAGATCTAAGAGCGGCCGGTACCAGGTCCCCAAAATCACCGGAGAAATTACCGTTTAACATGGAAGTCTATGGAAGGGGTGTCCGGCTTTGAAAAAAAAAAAAAAAAATCGGTGCTCCCCGGCCGTAGGTCCCCCGGAAAACAAACTTTGCACACTTGTAGAGGCATGTATGCCGAATTTGGGGTCCATGGGACCTACGGCCGGCTGGTACCAAGTCCCCAAAGTCCGGGATATCAGGCACAAAAAGGTGACTCCAGTATAAGCCGAGAGGGGCATTTTCAGCACACAAAAAATGTGCTGAAAAACTCGGCTTATACGGTATATGAAATCCTGAATATCTTGCCACCATTGTATCATGAATGATTTGTATTCTTATCTTCAGATCCCCAGTAGTGCTATGCAGAGCTTGTAAGAGCAGCATCAACATAAAAAGACCTGATGACTATTGATCTTCCAATAGTCACACACAGACAAGGACTTACTATGGCTGTTCTCTAGAGAAATCAATTAGCAAGTTCAAGACTTGTGCAGATCTCAGTAGGTAAAAAACAATTCTTACAAATATATACAGCTCTTGCAGCTAAAACTCTATGGACCACATTTATAGCGATTGATAAAGCTTTTAACCGCTAATAGCAGGATGCATACAATCAAATGATTTTTTGGAGAAATGCAATTCCTGACGCGGCTTGTTTTGCACACAGTGGACCCCGATCCACGTCTTCTAGGGTCTCTCGGCAGCTGTCATGGCTCCCCCTCCGCAAGAGCTTTCCACCTTCATGTGAGCGAGCTCGCATGGTGGAAAGCTCTTTTGGGTGCGCTCCTGTGATACAGCGGCGGCCATAGCTGCCGATTATCACTCGGCCCCGCCCCCCCGGCGCGTCGCATCATTGGATGTGATTGACAGCAGCGCCAGGCAATGGCTGCACTGCTTTCAATCCATCCAGTGTAGCCAATCGACGGCCAGGCTGGGAACCGAAGAGGATGACAGGGGCGAGCGCAGGACTTTCGAAGGGTCAGGTAAGTAAAACTGGGGCTCGGGGCAGTACTGTCGGATGTTTTTTCACCTTAATGCATAGGATGCATTAAGGTGAAAAAACATTTACCTGTACAACCCCTTTAAGCTCTTTGAGGGCCGAAATTGATGCAAATGTACAATATAGATGTAAATAAAAGTTCCATATTGCTAGTACAGCAAGCAAGAATTCTTCTCCCAAGTCATGCAGGAAATATGGGATAACACATCGTTCAACAGCCAATGTGGTCAAACTTTGGAGCACTACTATATACGCTCTCTAGTCTCCTGATGTAGAATGCATCATGCACAATACTCACAGTTTACACAACTTGGGGGGCCACTAGCTTCTTAGATTTTTACAGACAGGTCATTTTAATGTTACATTCCATTTTCAAAAAAACGCCAAATAAAATATCTAGACTACGTTTTCTTTCTCATTGTGACAAGATGCCATAAGTGCAAGGATGAAAACTACATTCCTTTTTACTGACGTTTTTATTTCAGGAGTAAAGAGCTTCCTGATCTTTATTCTCTAAATCACTCTTCATTTCCATGATTGTGAAAGGTGTAAAGAAGTACAGCCAAAGCTTGTTTGGCTGTACATCTCTTGTGGAGGGAGGGCAGTTCGTTCTGCACGTCTGTGATCAGTTTTCAGCAGACGACAGGCTGAAGCCAGTTGTCCGACGTCACAGAGCTGGTCCAGGATAGAGCAAGATCACGACAACGAAATCGGGATCTGCCCACATGCCTGAACCAGCACTCGGCTCAGCCTCTCTGCAGTGTTTGATTGCTCGGTTCTCAGTCTTCGAGCGAGCGGGGGACAGATGCAGGATCAGACCGATGGTGCATCCACCTAGGCAAGTACGATTCTAAAAACAAAAAAAGCCCATACTTTTCTTTTAAGTAAAACATATTTAGCCCATATACTGACTGGTATGTTGTATGCTGAAATTCCAGATTAACCTTTCAATACTAACCTGTGACAATCCTGTGATCGATATTCACCCATCTGCTGCTTATCAGCACTGGTATGTTTAACGCTAGAACATTTCCGTATGGTCAATCCAATACAGACCTTTACATGCTTTATGCATTTACAATACTACTGTGCTTTCCTTCTCCCAAATGTCTGGAGGTCATGTTTAACAAACCAAATCTTTTATGATGCATCTTTACAATGTTGTCAGGAAACCTAAAACTCTTAAGCTTGACGATTGTGAAAAGTCACCTACTTGCTACCCCTCTAATTTGTTCATCGTTACAGACCAACTACCTAATATTACACTGTGCATCCATTTTGTTTGTGAGTGTGTTGGTATATGAAATTACTCTGTAGGTTTTGAAAATAAAAACGTAATTCTGTAAAAAAATAGGCAAGCCTGCACCCCAACCCCCACCAACCAGAATCTAACAAGTGTGCATTCATCAGAAACTAAACACAATACTACTTCACAATGGTGAGATAAAATGGACAATACTCACTGGTTAAACAACATAGACAACATCATCTCATTGGTTTCTTCAGGTAAATTATTCAAGAATAAGATGTAATTTGGTGGGTTGTCAGGCACCTAATAAAAAAACAAAAAAATAAAAATGAAATAACCTTTCACAATATATATATATATATACACATACATACATACATACACACACACACACACACACACACACACACCTTGTACTGCTTATCAACGGTTGTAAAACCAATCAAAATGAAATTTGCACTAAGCTGACTTCAGCACTGCGATTTCTGATTGGTTGATATGGGCAAGTAGATTTCGTTCTTTACACTTAAAACATTTTAGATTACGGTTTATGTTGTTTAAAGGTTTAATGGTACAAATATGATGTTTGCTTGCATAGCATTACATCAAAAAGTCGCCAATAAGTTGCCTCTTTTTCCAGGTACTGAAAATGCCAAGTTTCCTTGTCCATAAGGTGCCCAAAACGTCATTGTCCCGTTTTAGCTGCTGTTACACATTTCTGACAGACCGCTTACATCAGTGGTCCTCAAACTGTGGCATGGGGGCCAAATGTGGCCCTTTGCTTGCCTTTATTCAGCACTTGGAGCATGTGCACCACTGATATAAGGCTCCAATCTTCCAAATGACACACCATTCCTCCTCCCATTGACATTAATGGGTCACTATTCCTTCCCTTGATACCAACATTGGGGCACTATTTCTTCCACTGGTACCAATGATGGGGGCATTATTACTCCCATTGACACTGGGGAATTCCTTTACTTAAACTGGCTATAGTCTGCTCCCCTCAAAGTCTGAAGAACAGTAAACTGGCCCTTTGTTAAAGTTTGGAAACTCCTGGCTTACTTTAACTATATGTGAAGTCAAAGAATAGTATATTTGAGATCTTTTTAAAATATCCCTTTTAAACCGATTTAATAAAAAACAAAGTCAAAATCTGTTTTTTCACAATTGTTTGGCAGTAATGTGACCTCTCGAGCCCAGATGGTGTAAAGTGTGGCGGCAATCAGGTGAGGAGTACAAAGACAAGTGTGTCTTGCCTACAGTCAACCATGGTGGTGGGAGTGTCATGGTCTGGGGCTGCAAGAGTGCTGCTGGCACTGGGGAGCTACAGTTCATTGAGGGAACCATGAATGCCAACATGTACTGTGACATAATGAAGCAGAGCATGATCCCCCCCTCCCTTCTGAGACTGGGCCGCAGGGCAGTATTCCAACAGGATATTGACGCCAAACACACCTCCAGGACGACCACTGCCTTGCTCAAGATGCTGAGGGTAAAAGGTGATGGACTGGCCAAGCATGTCTCCAGGCCTAAACCCTATTGAGCATCTGCGGGGCATCCTCAACTGGAAGGTGGAGGAGCGCAAGGTCTATAACATCCACCAGCTCCGTGATGTCATCAAGGAGGAGTGGAAGAGGACTCCAGTGGTAACCCATGAAGCTCTGGTGAACTCCATGCCCAAGAGGGTTGAGGCAGTGCTGGAAAATAATGGTGACCACACAAAATATTGACACTTTGGGCCCAATTTGGACATTTTTACTTAGGGATGTACCAACTTATTGCGAACTGTTTAGACATTAAATGGCTGTGTGTTGAGTTATTTTGAGTGGGACAGCAAATGTACACTGTTATACAAGCTGTACACACTACTTTACATTGTAGCAAACTGTAATTTCTTCAGTGTTGTCACATGAAAATATATAATAAAATATTTACAAAAATGTGAGGGGTGTACTCACTTTTGTGAGATACTGTATAGACTAGAGGATACACAATATATAGGCCTGAAAAAGCATTCTATAGCAGGAAACATGGCATGGAGACAGAAATATACTAAATGAAGAATTGATAATGCATGCAATTTGTAAGGGTTTCCTGTCTCCTGGGAAATGGATGACCAACTACTAAATGGGTTCTTTATATTACACTGTAAGTGCTCTTTAATAGACTAATGACACTGAACACTGCAGCTGCCTATATTTTACACCGAAAGAAAAATGTTCTTTTCCAAAGACAAGCAATTTTATCTAAAAGCATAATAGAGACCATGTTTCTTTGTGTAAGCCATGCACATGCTTTATTACCTGCTGGCTCTGTGCTGATCCTGGCGCTGCATTCTCCGTTTCCTGTCCCGGAACCTGTAAAGAACAACATCAATAATAAGCACGCCAAAGCATAGAATAAAATATAATAGGTAGACCTTGTACAGATTTTTATATCAATGCCACACATTTGATGAAAAATATTTTAGCACTTTTTGTAATAGTCATTATAAAAAGATCCAGGACAACCAAATATCTGGATAGAGATCAGTGCTGTGAAGTGTCCATACAGGTCAAAATGTTCTGTAGTATAACAAGTAAATTATGCGCAAGAGCTTTTCAGAGTATTTTTATTGCAGCAGCATAGTCAGTGCTTGTCTCCAAAATGTTCTGTAGGTTGTAGGTGAATTATTGTTGGGTTCTGACACTTGAATTGACTATATCCTATACAGCATTAAAGCCATATTGTTTCATTGTCTTACTGGCTTAGTCTGCCTCTGGTCATGAATTCAACTGAACACCAGCCAAACACCCTTTAGCTTATGCCAGGGTGCTAAAGCAAGAAAGGGGGAGGCACCCTCCATAAAATACACTTAGAAAAGAGCATCTAGAAGTATATCTAAATATGCAGGTATATCCACTGGACCCTTTATTTACAAATCACCCACATACAGTTGCAAGAAAAAGTATGTGAACCCTTTTGGAATGATATGGATTGCTGCACAAAACATGTGATCTGTTCTTCATCTAAGTCACAACAATAGACAGTCACAGTCTGCTTAAACTAATAGCACACAAAGAATTAAATGTTACCATGTTTGTTTTTTTTTTTTTTTTTTTTTAACACGCCATGTAAACATTCACAGTGCAGGTGGAAAAAGTATGTAAGCCCCTAGACTAATGACATCTCCAAGAGCTAATTGGAGTGAGGTGTCAGCCAACTGGAGTCCAATCAATGAGATGAGAGGTGTTGGTTACAGCTGCCCTATAAAAAAATATACACCAGTGCTGGGTTTGCTTTTCACAAGAAAAGATGTGAATGATGCCTCGTCAGGGCTCGACAATATCCGGGCGCCCGGTCGCAATTGCGACAAAAAATTGTGACCTGGCGCCCGCCGGTAATTGAGGCCGTGGCTTTGCAGCCTACAAGGCCGCGGCCTCAATTACCAGCCGTCGCGGGCCGGCATCGCGAGGTGGGGGCACACGGAGGCACAGGATCCTGTGTCTCCGTGCACCTCCCCCGTCACGCGACGGCAATTGAGGCCGCGGCATGGTGAAAGCCCAAGCTGACATCTGGTGGTGGCCGTTGGCATTACAAGTAAAACAGCAGTTCGAATGTCAAATTTTTTCACTGTTTTCACTGCCATCTCCTTCCCTCTATTTAGAACCCCCAAACATTATATATATTTTTTATTCCAACACCCTAGAGAATAAAATGGCGGTCGTTGCAAAACTGTCACACCGTATTTGCGCAGCGGTCTTACAAGCACACTTTGTTTGGGAAATAACACACTTTAAAAAAAAAATAAGACAACAGTAAAGTTATCCCAATTTTTTTTTATATTGTGAAAGATAATGTTACGCCGAGTAAATTGATACCCAACATGTCACGCTTCAAAATTGCGTCCGCTCGTGGAATGGCGACAAACTTTTACCCTTTAAAATCTCCATAGGCGACGTTTAAAAAAATTCTACAGGTTGCATGTTTTGAGTTACAGAGGAGGTCTAGGGCTAGAATTATTGCTCTCACTCTAACGATCATGGCGATACCTCACATGTGTGATTTGAATACCGTTTACATATGCGGGCGCTACTAATGTGTGTATTCGCTTCTGCGCGCTAGCTTGACGGGGTGCGTTTTCTGGCTCCTAACTTTTTTAGCTGGCTCCTAGATTCCAAGCAAATTTGTCAAACCCTGTGCCTCATACAAAAGAGCTCTCAGAAGACCTACGATTAAGAATTGTTGACATGCATAAAGCTGGAAAGGGTTATAAAAGTATCTCCAAAAGCCTTACTGTTCATCAGTCCATGGTAAGACAAATTGTCTATAAATGGAGAAAGTTCAGCGCTGCTGCTACTCTCCCTAGGAGTGGCCGTCCTATAAAGATGACTGCAAGAGAACAGCACAGACTGCTCAATGAGGTGAAGAAGAATCCTAGAGTGTCAGCTAAAGACTTACAAAAGTCTCTGGTATATGATAACATCCCTGTTAGTGAATCTACGATACGTAAAACACTAAACAAAGAATGTATTTTATAGTAGGATACCACAGAGGAAGCCACTGCTGTCCAAAAAAAACATTGCTGCACGTTTACAGTTTGCACAAGAGCACCTGGATGTTCCACAGCAGTACTGGCAAAATATTCTGTGGACAGATGAAACCAAAGAGTTGTTTGGAAGAAACACACAACACTATGTGTGGAGAAAAAGAGGCACAGCACACCAACATCAAAACCTCATCCCAACTGTGAAATATAGTGGTGGGGGCACCATGGTTTGGGGCTGCTTTGCTTCATCAGGGCCTGGACGGATTTCATTCATCGAAGGAAAATGAATTCAAATTTATCAAGACATTTTGCAGGAGAACTTAAGGCCATCTGTCCACCAGCTGAAGCTCAACAGAAGATGGGTGTTGCAACAGGACAACAACCCAAAGCATAGAAGTAAATCAACAGAATGGCTTAAACAGAATAAAATACGCCTTCTGGAGTGGCCCAGTCAGAGTCCTGACCTCAACCCGATTGAGATGCTGTGGCAGGACCTCAAGAAAGCGATTCACACCAAACATCCCAAGAAAATTGCTGAACTGAAACAGTTCTGTAAAGAGGAATGGTCAAGAATTACTCCTGACCGTTGTGCACGTCTGATCTGCAACTACAGGAAACGTTTGGTTGAAGTTATTGCTGCCAAGGGAGGTTCAACCAGTTATTAAATCCAAGGGTTCACATACTTTTTCCACCTGCACTGTGAATGTTTACATGGCGTGTTCAATAAAAACATGGTAACATTTAATTCTTTGTGTGTTATTAGTTTAAGCAGACTGTGATTGTATATTGTTGTGACTTAGATGAAGATCAGATCACATTTTATGACCAATTTGTGCAGAAATCCATATCATTCCAAAAGGGTTCACATACTTTTTCTTGCAACTGTATAGTTCAGTAGCTAACCAATCTACTAACCTTGTATTCAATGTACATAATTTGAAGCAAACTGGTAACTAAAAATAATACTTTTGCTCACGTTATAGTGTATTCCTTTACAATGTTTAAAAAACGCAATAATAGGATTTCCAAATCAAGCAGTTAAAAAGCAGCAAAGCTGCCTGTTGCCACATATCTGGAACTGTAATGGACATCAGCTCACAGATGGGAACTGAATGGCTTGCCTGTGCTGAGAGCAGATGGGACGATGTTTTCATCTGCTAGAAACCAGGAGGATGAGAACAGCGATGTAAATGAGGATGTAGGCAGATGAAAACATACAGAAAATCTTATACTTGTAAACATCATAATTCCCAGCAGTTCAGTAGAAAAAAAAACTGCAGGTCACAGACAGAATACAAAATGGATGGAAACATTGCATCTTAAATCTATATGCTCTTCTGTTGCAGAACCAAATGGCAATTGCGCTGCAGCTGTTCATTTTTAGCGACTGTCTGTGACTGTTTTGCAAATACAGTACTATACCTGCAGATATAGTTTGACTAAAATGTTGTCAAATCATAAAAAATAAAAAAATAAAAAGTATTGTACAGGTTTTTCATTAGTAAAATCTAATACAAATCCTGGTCGGGGCCCCCCTCCTGTCAGAATGCTCCTCCTCCCAGCTGTGACCTGAAACTCCTACCCCCCTCCTCCGGGTGAATACTTCACTCCCAACCAAGCATCGGCTGTCAGAATGTTCCCCTCCGGGCCGCGGCGCCCCATCAGAATTTTTCCACCCCTGTCAAAAAAAAATCTCTACTCCTCCACTTCTCTCTGTTCACTACCACAAACATCTTCTACATCTGTTGGTTGCTGGTACAAACAAGTTATTGTTTCATAATGACTTAAATATTCAGGGATGGAATGGCAGGCACAGCCTTATAAAGTGTTTGTTAAGGTAAAACATTTTCTTCTATAGTTCCCTCTAATACATAACACTAAGCTCCCCAGTGGATGTAATTTATAAAAATACGTGGCACGATAGCTTACTTCAGAGCGATCAGCTGACTGCCCATTGGGCATCTCCTGATGCGATAGCTGCAGAGGGGGGGGGGGCTGGGAATTCCCTGCCGACATCAATCAAGGAGAGGAGGAGACCAGCGGGCAGTGTGGTGAGCGCTGAACGGCGCTCTTAAGTAAGCCATTATACTGCATATTTTTATAAATAACATCTACTGGGGAGCTTAGTGTTATATATCAGAGGGAACTCTAGAACAAAACTGTTCGTATTAGAGCAGGTGGTGAGGATCGGGGGGATTAACAGGCAGGGAGAGGGAGGAGGACAGAGTAGACACAGAAACAGGAAAGCAGGGCTGTAGATGATGAAGGCACGAACTCTGACCATGGTGTCGGGGCTCAGCAGTCCTGATTATCTTGGTCAGCGTATAGAGGGAAGGGCAGAAACTGGCAGGATCACCCAGGTATTTTAGGTGTTACAGGGGGCCAAATTACACAGCACAAGCACTGTACAACATGCTTTAAAGAAACAGGATCAATTTTTTTTTTTTTTGTTAACCCAAAAACGCTTTAACAGTAGCCAAAAACATATATGATCTGTGTTACAATACACGTTGCTTGTTGCACTTTTAAAAAAACTTTTTTTTTTTTTTTTATCAACAGCTTCCTTTAAGTTGTCACCACTAAATTAGTATATCAGTCACATTTCACAGCTAAAAATTGTGCGTTGTGGTTGTTAAATAAATGCAACAAGTTTGGCAAGTATACCCCAATGAATGTCTGTCTAAAATCTGCATCCCTTTACAGCACGCATAGACTCACCTGTGGAGGTTTTTTATTTAATGCATTCGCAGCCTGGTCTTGGGGTTTCTTTTTCTTATCCTTCTTTTTCTCTTTATCTGCAAATGTTCCACGCATCTTGGATACTAAATCAGAGTCAGACTTTGCATACTGAATTCGCTGCAGGACATAAGAATTAAGTTATTAATTGAAAATGCACAATGTCAGTAGCTAGACCAAGTTATGTTCACATAACCGCCTACATATGATAAAAGCTTGTCTAGAGGAAGAATCGGAATTCTGCAAGCTTAACACTGCCTTCAGAAGTTTGGACATTTCCTGACTGGTACCTGCTGCATTTGGAGGTTTCCATCAATAGCTAGCTATAAACATACCTGTGTTAACACTTTTGTGACCAGAGTTGTGCAGTTTAGTGGCCAGCCCAAAATCAGCCAGCATCAGTATGGGTCAGTTAACTTGACAATAATTGTTGTGACTACATTTTCAGTTTGACATCAAGCCTGAGAAGTTGTGCATTCCTAGCCCTCTGCTGCACAGCTATCTGCAAAGACAATGTTCTTACATCAAGGGACATTTTTCATGTGAACTGGAAAAGGTCTTCTAGTTCACTTGTACATAAGGGGGATATGATCACCATGTATAAATACATAATGAGGGGGTGGTATGATCACCATTGCCATCACAAAGTTTAATCAGCAAAGCAATGTCTGCCTGTGAAACCCCTGCCCAAGGTACAATCAGTATCAGCCATGAATACAGGTAGATCTTTTATGAAAAAAGCCTTTCAAAATTTCCAACGTGACTTTTGGGCTGCGATCTACAAAACTGGAGTGACCATGTCACCAATATTGCAAGGAAAAACACAGAAAAAAAAAATTGTTGTTTAAAAGTTTAGTTCGGTTGCATTAAATATGGCTGCTCACAGGCACTTCCTGGTACTTGAGGAAAGGACTAATAAGTTGGGCTTTAAGGGCACACAGTACCAATAGATGTAGAAAACTAGAAGTTTATTTAGTATGAAATATCATAAAAGTGGAATGACATAAAATCAAAAGAAAATAGGTCAGCAACTAATACCACAGCTGTGATTACAACACTATACAATCATATCATATATAGGCTTCATTTAGAGAGCACAGTTACAGGTACAATGTTGAGTTGCATATCCAGTGTAGTATTCCAAAGATTTGGTGGAGAGCTTGCTCTTTATGTTACACGCATTAGCGCTTCCTCAGGAGCATAAGATATTGCATCTAAAAAATAGGTCGCATTGGGGGTAGACAAGCGACAATAGCGTGTTAGCCCCACAGTGGCTGGGCGGACAGGCTAGATCAAGCCAGCCAAACGTGGGGAAATAATCAAAAACACTGATTTGTAAGCATACAAGTGTTCGGACAGTCAAGTGCTGGTAGGCACTAAAAATTCGGATCCAGGGATCTCCAACATGCAGTAATTCAAAATTTCACAGTGCTGGGCTGAACAGGATATATATTAGCATATAGTATGGCAATCCAAAAGATCCTGGGTATATAAACCCAAGGGTATTGTATAGGATTCCCAGAGCTAGTTCCTGCAGCCTGGTCAGCAAGGTGAATACCGCATGTGTCCCCAGGAAAGCGATGACGCCGATACCAGTCCTTTCCTCAAATCTCGTTATTTCGGGGCGTTGGCACATTATATACTAGTGCATTCGCGGTGTCACCACGCAATGTATGCACATTAAAATAGGTCCCTCTCTTACCAAATCACTTCCTGGTACGGTTGTCAATGTCTGATCAAGCATCACAGCAAAGCCCCACCGCCTTTCGCCTGGCAGAGTAGTCCCACCCTATTCGTGACCTCACATGCTTGCATTAATGAGGATGCTCATTCATTGTTCTCATTCATGAGACAGCTGACAGAAATATGATGCAGGCTACATCACTTCCTGAAACAACTCTGCCAGGAATGAATACACCCACCAGGTACCCTATGCAAGGATGGGAACTGTGGTCATGTGACAGCAAGAAAACACTTGTGTTACAGACATCTAGATTTTAGAAATTTTGCACATAGTATTTAACTTAATGTTTGTGAAGGAGGATTTGAATGCAAGCCTTTTCTTCCACTTCATTTAGTGTAAAGGGAACAAAAGGTCATGGTATAGATTGGCAGACACCACCTTGTTGCATGATCTTAAAATACAAGCTAGGATTTTTTTTTTTACCATTGGTTTCTCAAAAAATGGAAATCCTTGTAGTTGTCTTAAGGCGTTGGTAGATGAACTGAGCTCCTTAAATATTACAAAGGCTTGTCCCCTCATCTTCGTGGTCTTTAAAGCCACAATGTCCATCACATGACCAAACTGGGAGAAGAGCGCATATAGAGATCTCTTCAGTTCTAAAAAGGAAATCAAATATTACAACGGCTCTGATAAACAAGACAGACAGTCATTTACATAACAAATTAACCCCAGTGATAATTTCACACTAATCAGCATATACTAAGCTGCGATGATCAATACTCTCCTTATTATAGAGTGTCTTATTTTAATGCTTGTGCATGCCAATATAAAAATACGAAATTATATGGCATATGCGCACCGACGTTCGGCTTCTTTCGGCAACTCGTGACGCGCTGTATGCGCCGGTCGGAAGGATGTCAATCAATTAGGAACAGATTACATACCCGGAAGCGGCGGTGAAAATACAGTATGTACGGCAATGAAATAAAAAAAAAAACACAGCCTGACAACTCGGCTGAACGTAATGTTAGAATTCTTTTTTTTGGGTGAACCCCTGCTTTAACAAGACTATACGATTTAGTTTTGTATTCAGTAATATTCATATAGTAATACAGGAACCACTACTGCATATCTTTATATCGCTATGCCATTAGCCTTTACCCTACTTCTCTCCTCACCATTCCAAAAACCTTCTAAAACACTGGGGACAATTTAAAAAGCATCAGTAAGAAAATAGGGAAAACCCAAAAAGCATTCTGCATGTATGGTCTCTAAACGCAGGAGGGACTTGTCACATTGTCTGTCAAAGTCAGGTAGGGAAGCCTCTCCAATCACCTACTCTCTCTGCTGTGGGTTAAACGCAGGGCAAGGTGGTAAGGTATACTGTGGTATATAGTGGAAAACATATCACTATATCCGCTCTCCACTGAAAATGTCCAGACAAATGTCTGTTCCACCAAAATCACATGTGGTGGCATCCATTTACCCCTTACCACCAGCTCAATGGCCCTTTAAAGGGTTCTTAAGGTCCAATGTATTTCCTGGGCATCCCGATCATGTGCACATGGGAACCTGATCATATGTTCTCTGTGACAGCCATCCTACTGGCTCCTAATTATTAACAATATTCAAGAGCCCTCTGTAACAGCTTTATTACAGTGCTGGTGTTAGAAAAGTAGATATTGAATACAAGGTTTACTCATAACACCAATATCCCTGAGCATTATCTGTTTGCTAAAGAGAAACCATAGTAGAAGCCGTTTACTTTTCAGATCCTTTTAATCATTTAGCAGTTTCCTTACCGTCCTTCTTAACTTTATCATTTAAGTTGTTAATATAAACTGTATGATTCGGCCGGATATCCATGTTTTCAATTCTTTCTAAACCTGAAGACAAATATATAATGTGATTAATACAAAGGGCAGAAAATGCGCAACACAATGAATACAATGGAACAGCAGTTTACATACGTTTTTTTTATTAGGATCCTTTCACTTGGACGACACACGTTCCAATCAGCAGGGGATACATAAACAGATCTCCCGCTGAATCAAAACAGAAGTTCTTTTTGTGACAAGGCAGACAAAGGGGGAAATTACTAAAACTGGCGCACACAGAATCTGGAGCAGCTGTGCATGGCAACCAATCAGCTTCTTCAGGTAATTTCCCATGCCAGGCTAAAACACATCCCACTAGATATTTTTCCCACTCCCTTACCTTGTGAAGCCAAATATACTTACCTGAGTTCCCCCACACCAATGCCAGTTCTAGGTGCGAAGGATAATGAATCCAGTGGTGTGAATGAAGTCCCAGATGATTGGTCACCCACAGTCCCAACTGTGATGATGGATCCTGAGAGATCCCTGCTACTGGATTTCCAATAAGAATTGTCCACTTGAAGGACCCAAGCAGGGAATAAACAAAAGAGAAGCCTCGGGAGTGTGGCATCGCATAACCATGGCTTAAGTGTTTGTAAAGTCACACTGTAACTTTACTGGTATGCCCTCTGGATTATGCAGTTACTAACTACAGTGCTTGTGTTGTTTTTTTTATAAAAAGCCTAAATACACAGCAGCTGTGCGATCGCATGATCCCCCTCTGAACTTCTTACTCAATCTATAGAGAGAAGCAGGAGGGGCCAAGATTCCCATGATTTCAGCCGTGGAAGTCACGTGACCGCACTGCAGCAGTATGGGAAAAGGTATTTAGCCTTTTCATTAAAAAAAAAAAAAACACACACACACTATAGTTACTAGCTGCATAATCTTACTTTGATGAAGGATTCTTAGCCAAAATGCATCAGTTTATAGCGTGTACCCGTGTAACCAATAAAGGACTTTTATTCAAGAGCATCCGAGTTGACAGCCTTTTTTGATTCAAACATAATCTGGAGAGGATACAAGTATTTTTGCTGCATATTGCAGGTGAATAGTGGCAGAGAGGAGAGCCGCTCTCACGCTGACAGGCAACGGGGGGGGGGGCATGGGGGAGATTCACAGCAGAGAGCAGGCTGAGGGAGGCTTGTAAACTGACCACGGTATCATTGCCATGATTACTGTAGTCAGCACACTAAGGGGGACGGACACAGGAACAGGCAGGATCACCCAGATATATAAGAACATAGGAGGGGGCAAATTACATGGTTGATTGGTTTCTATGCACAACTACTCCAGATTCTACTTGCTTTAGTCTTAGTAAATTTCTCTCATAGTCTTGGCAACATTAAAGGCATGCACGTCGTTCCTCCCTATACTCTGCTGAAGAAGTCCCGCCCCAAGGGACGCAACGTTTGGAAGGGAAAGGACGTGACGTCACCCGCAGCCGTCCACCACAACACACGATTTTGCTGTATTCCCTGGCACTGGGATAGTGCCTATGATTGTGAGTTTTTACATATTTTTTCATTAAACTGTCATTCTATTATGGAGAGCACTATGGCATGTCCTCTTTTTTCATGAATGGAATCACGCCCCACCAGCATTTTTCTGTGTACTTGAAACACTTGGTCCTGGATTGACCCCTGTTGCAGTTTTGCCTGGATTTTATCCCTATGGGAATGCGCATTTGACCCTAACAGAGGGTCCATCCCGGGAGGTTAGCAGCCATTTCTATTATTGGTGGAGGTGTCCCATTATACCACGTTCATCACCTGCATGTGTTTTGCATATAGTCACTTTCTGAAAATCACAGGGATGACTATTTGATGGACTTTCTACTAGCGCTGCACTATCTTTTAATACGTAGCACAATAAAAATTATAAATGTACCCACATTAAAGAGGAAGTAAACCCTCTCGTCCAAAAATAAATAAATGAAAAAATACAACCTGCAAGACAAAAGGCATAATGAGCTAGTATGCATGATAGACCCCGCCATGATACCCGAAATTACTTCCAGGTATCGCTGCTCTGGCACTGTGACTGGCCAGAGCAGCGATGACGTCACTCCCGCGTAACGGCATGATACCGTTAGTAGTGGCACGCTCAGTGAGCCTGATGTCTACGGCGCTATTTTTTGCAAATATCTCCCAAACCTTTTAGGTTTGGGAGATATTTCTTGCACCTACGGGTAAGCCTTAATCTAGGCTTACCTGTAGGTTCAAGTGGTTGTGGTTTACAACCACTTTAATAAAAAAACAAAAATGTGAATTTATTAAATGTTTGCAGAGCATTACAACAGTGATCCATGTGCCGTGTGTGCAATGCATTGTTTACATCCCAGCCCCGTACAGAGTAATGGACCTACCGTCATGGAGCTGGGGTGAGTAATCAATAGACTACCCGTGCAGTCCCCTTACTGTAATTGCGACGGTGTGATCAGTCACCAGGACTAACGGGATTTGTAGTCGTTTCTTACTTTCTAGCTATGAAGTGCAAGGGGCTGGATACCAAGGATGAGCTCAGGCGCATTCCCAACTCCACGCGCCCGCCAGGAAGCCGACACTCCGCAGCGCTAATCACAGCTAGGGAGACATTTCCCGGTCTGTGCAGCCACGGATCAGAAAATGTCTCACTGCCTGCGATTAGCACTGCGGAGTGTCAGCTTCCTGGCAGGCATGGGCACTAGGGATGAGCTCTGGCGTGTTGGCACACTCCATATGTCGGAAGTCGGCACGGCGCTTCGCTGCTCACAGGCAGGGAGACATTGCTCGGCCGCAGAGATCGGGAAATGTCTCACTGCCTGTGATTAGCGATGCGCCGTGCCGACTTCCTGGCAGGCTCTGCACATGGACTGTGCGAACACGCCGGAGCTCATCCTTACTGGATACACAGCAGATGGTGTGTACACCTATTACATCTTCATGAATCTAATAGAGATTGCACAACCTGATTGTATCATGTATGGTGGAGTGAGTCCCGTTCACACTTATGTGATGCAGGAACCAGTGCGATTCCTGTGTGGGTTCCCGCTTCGCTTTTCACACTGCCCTATGTGAACCGCTGCGAGTATCGAAGTAAAAGGTAATGGCACCCCCAGATCAGATCGCAGTGCAAACTGAATCCGATAGCATAGGTGTGAACACTCATGCGATCCGATTCGAGTACAGACTACAGAAAAGGGTCACCGTTTGGTGCGAATGCGATGTGATTTCAGACAGTTTGTATGGCTGAATTGGATCGCCCGGACATCACATATGATCTGTACAGCAATACAAATTACATGCAATGTCTGGCATCACATTAGTATGAAGCGGCCATGAAGGAGATTGTACAATGAAGATCCCCCCCAATCGGTGCTCCCCACAATCAGTCAGTGCCCCCCAAACACAAACGGCAGCTCCCCCAGCAGTGTGATGATCGGTGTAGGTGATCTCCCGGGCTCTGGGCTCCTCACACACTACACAGAGATGTAGTCCATTCATGAGCACACACTGTTTACTTCCTGTACTACACAGCGGCAAAAACGGTGACCGGTTCTCTTTATTCCGCATCCACCGACAGAAGTCCTCTGCTTCCCCACTCAGCCCGGTAAACTCCCGCCCGCACAATAAATTAAGACACAAACAACGTATATTACATATAAAATCTCGCTCTACTCACCGGTTACACACGCTTCCTGGCGCTTTACGGCAACGCGCTGACGTCATGTGCCTTCGTTCCCTCATTTGCACAAGCTGCAAATTACGGCAGAAGACGTATAGAACGTGTGAGGCGCGTGAAACTGCGGCGGCCATATTTGTTTCTGGCACGAAAATCTCACAGCTGTAGACATACCCCTTCTGTACTTTTTTGTAATTTCCAGATTAGCCCAGTAAGGAGGGGGGCTTCTATGACATGTCATTGTCTATCTAAACCTTCCTTTTTTTTATATATATAAAACGAACCATCCCCCTGTGCTGTGCCCACTTGCCACCTGTCCGGGATTCACCCGGACAGTTCGGTTTTGGAATCATGCATCCAGATTTCAAACTCCCTGAAACCCGGACACATTATTCAGACCAGACTATGACTTTGCAGCGGGGTTGCTGGCTGCAGTTGTCTAAGCGGAGTGTGTCTGCTGTTACACTCTCTTTTACACTGCCCAAAGTTAGCACTAACCAAAAAATTACCCCACACACACTCAGAGAACCCCTTAAATCAGGGTTCCAAGAGCATCCCGTATGTTAGAGTCCCCAGAGTTTTCCCTTACATCAGAGTCTGCAGAGTCCCCCCTTAAAGTGTGGGGGAACTTTGTGGACTCAAAATATATGTATGGTTTATAAATAAAAAAAATTGCTGTTCGGGTTTGACTTGAAGAAAAGGTGACAACCCTAACTGTACCCCCCTGTACTGTGCCCACTTACCCTCCCCCTGTGCTGTGCCCACTTACCCTCCCCCTGTACTGTGCCCACTTACCCTCCCCCTGTGCTGTGCCCACTTCCCCTCCCCTTCCCCTCCCCCTGTGCTGTGCCCTCTTGCTTACGTTGTACTGTACCCCCCTTCCCCCTGTACTGTGCCCACTTACCTTCCCCTGTGCTGTGCCCTCCTGCATTATACGCTGACACAGACCTACCTGCAGATACAGACTGGGATAATAGGGGCAGAGGAGGGACTGCGGTTAGGGACAGGACTAGGGGTTTCTCTCTCACCCCCCCTCTCTGTCAGCACCCCTCTCTCTGACCCCCCTCTCTCTCTCAACCACCCTCTATAAGCCCCCCTCTCTATCAGGCCCCCATCTCTCTCTCAGCCCCCCTCTCTGTCAACCTCCCTCTCTCCCAGCCCCTCTCTCTGAGCCCCCCTCTCTGTCCACCACCCTCTCTCTGAGGCCCTCTTTCTCTCAGCCCCCTTTCTCTCAACCACCCTTTAAGCCCCCCACCCTCTAAGCCCCCCTCTCTCTCTCGCTTAGCCAACCTATCTCTAAGCCCCCCTCTCTGTCAACTTCCCTCTCTCCCAGCCCCTCTCTCTGAGCCCCCCTCTCTCAGCTCTCTCTCTCTCTCTCTCAGCCCCCCTCTCTAACCACCACCCTCTCTCTGAGCCCCTCTTTCTCTCAGTCCCCCATCGCTCTGTCAGTCGTCCCCTCTCTCAGCCCACCTACCTGATTCAAGCAGAAACACTGCACATGCTGAGTTCTACCACCATGACCACTTCAAATCACTGAAGTGGTCATGGTGGTTAGAGTGTTCCTTTAATATCTCTCAGAAGCAGTAAACCTGTGTATACTGATTCAATTTCATTTGATCATCCTCTAGTTGTATGACATTTCTTTGCCACCTCCCTGAAATTAGTTTTTTCACATTGGGATGTCTGCTAACTGCACAGACTCCAGTCCAGACTAACTGAATCCAAAACTGCTCTGCTGTAATCTACCACTGCACTGCCACACGCTGAATCTTGCTCCGCCATCTTAAAGCACAACTCCGGTCACATTCCCCCCCCCCCCCCCCCCCCCCATGCAGTGGGGCTGTGCTTTGCATGGGTTAACTGATCGTTTTGTCTAGGGGTGAACACAGAGTCTATACCCAATCCTTAGATGCTGAGGGAAAACGGCGCTTCCCTACGTCCAGCAGTGGACTGTTCCTGACATCCTCACATTCTTAACTGGTCTATGGGCCTTTCACATCAGGAAAGAAAAGAAAGAAGAAGAAGGGCGCACCGACCTTGTGCATTACCACTGGTAAAATATTTTAATAAAAGCATAAAATCAAAATTTATACTCACAAAAAAGCATTTAAAAAGGCTTGTCAGTTAGTCAGACTGCGTCCTTTGACACCTGCAGACAGGACCTGATGTTGAGGGGATCAGATGGTACCCCAAAATTGCTGGTGTACCCTTTTCCTCAGAGCCTAGATGGTCAATGGCTCGTCCCTCCTAGTTGCCCCTATATGTATCCATGTATCCACGCCCCAGGTGACACTTCCCCAGATAGGTCACGCCCAGCTGCGTGAGCCAGCTCCGCCCAGTGAATCAAAATTAATCAAAAAATAAACAGATCGATCTATGAATAAATAAATAAATAACTACCATCTACCATCAAAGCTTTATGGGTATATATTGCACTGGGATTGGTGTGGGTGTAAGCCCCCCCAATGGTGAGCCAATCTTATACTGGAATTAATGTCGATATGAGTCACCCCAAAAAAATTGAGCCAAATCTTACCTCCATAGCCCTTTCCCTGTAAATCGGAGGTGCGATCTTGCCGGACGATAGGTACCGTCCAATATGCATGATATGGGGACCCAGGCTATCCGGGTGGACCGCACGCCATCCCATAGCTGTCACATCAGGAACAGTCCACCGAACAACAACACTGAACTGCAGGGGGGGGGGCAGAAGCAAACAAAAAAAGCCTGCCTGCAAGTTGATTTTTGTGTGAAGGCCTGCTTTAAGACCCAGGCTTCCTGTTTGTAATATGCTGTCTGTGTCTACTTAGAAGATTTCCTTCACTTCCTGTCTCAGGCCCCATACACACGAGAGGATCCATCCGCTGAAAAATCTCAGCGGATCGGTTTCAGCGGATAGATCCCCTGGTGTGTACGTTCCAGCGGATATTTATCTGCGGATATTTCCGAATTCCAGCAGATAAAAATTTGTAGACATCTACAAATCTATCCGCTGGAATTGGCACCAGCGGATCGATCCGGTGGTCTGTACAGACTCACCGGATCGATCCGTCCGAACCCATCCCTCGCATGTGTCGTAATGATTCGACGCATGCGTGGATATCCTTATATGACAGCGTCGCGCACGTCGGCGCGTCATCATCGCGGCGACGGCGCGACACGTCACCGCGATGGGAATTTGGCGCGGATTTCAATTCGATGGTGTGTACACTCCATCGAATTAAAATCCGCAGAGGATTTATCCGCGGATACGGTCCGGCGGACCGTATCCTTGGATAAATCCTATCGTGTGTATGGGGCCTTAGAGACACAACAGGAAGTAGGATGAAATCACTATAAAACGGAACTAGATCCACCAATTTCCAAAACAGATTTGTCAAGCTATCAGATAACTAGTGTCATAGCTTATCACATGGCAATGCACAATGGTAATTGCATATCAAACAGAGGCTAGGATGGCAGCTTCATTGGCTGTAGGACAAGATGATTTAGTTCCACTTTTAGTGAACGCTTTTACATGTCATCAGGACAGCTGTCCGAATTGCAGGATTCTCCCTTATCTCTTGTCCCTAAAATTTTGGATTTCATATATGTTCTGTTTCAAATTCAGCTTTATGCATTGACACACCTCCTTAAATCCTGTCTGTCCAGACTGTTTGGTAATTTGCCGACTTGGCACTGTGACGGAATCTGGATACGCTGTTGGGTATTTCTGCCAAGAAGCTGCTTCCCAAGTCCTGGAACACGAGACCAATGGATCTGGCTATAGTAACCCCAAGGAACAGACAACACCAGTCTTGGACTGAACTATAATAAGAATTGCTTTATTTTGGAAACACACACTGAATTTATACAGAAAACCATCATATAAGGACTACTCCCATTATCTCAGCCAAAAGGTTACCTTAGACAGTAGAGTTAATCCTATTATCATGACAATGATCACCCCAGAGAGTCCGTCTCCCTGTGTCCCATAGGACTAACTTATGCATAAGAAGTCAAAAGCAATTAGTGACCAGTCCTGTCTGGATAACTTAAGAACACGTTAAAACAGAGTTCTCCAGGGAATGGTTCTCCTGCAGCCCAAAGTCAGTGTCAGGCACCATCCACAGGCAGCCCAACTCTTCAATAAGACACACAAGTGGATTCCAATACACTCTAATTTTGGCTAATCCCCACAGCATCGGAAGAATATGGCTGTAAATTACTGAAGATTTCCACAATGAAAGCCAGCACCAGCACAAAAGACACTGGCCCAGATTCAAGAAGCACTTGCGCCCGCGCAACCATAGGTTGCGCGGCGCAAGTGCTTACTTGCTCCGGTGTAACAAGTGCTCCTGATTCAGGAACCTCGTTACACCGACTGCAGCCTAGGATCTGACAGACATAAGCCTCCTTATGCCTTCACATCCCAGGCTGCATTCTTGCGTTGGCCGCTAGGGGGCGCGGCCATTGTGATCGGCGTATAGTATGCAAATTGCATACTACCACCGATTCACAAAAGTTGCGCGGGCTCTGCGCACGCAAGGTACGGAGTTTCCGTACGGCGACTTTAGCGCAAGGTTGCTCCTGCTAATAGCAGGGGCAGCCAATGCTAAAGTATAGCTGCGCTTCCCGCTCGTGAAATTTAAATTTCACGTCGTTTACGTAAGTGATTCGTGAATGGCGCTGGACGCCATTCACGTTCACTTAGAAGCAAATGACGTCCTTGCGACGTCATTTGCCGCAATGCACGTCGGGAAAGTTTCCCGACGGAGCATGCGCTGTTCGCTCGGCGCGGGAGCGCGCCTAATTTAAATGATTCCCGCCCCCGGCGGGATCATTTACATTAGGCGCCCTTACGCAGGGCTAATTAGCATAGCGCCCGCGCAATTTACGGAGCTACTGCTCCGTGAATCGCTGGGCAAATCGAAATATTTGCGTGGGCGCAGAGAAAAATCTTTGCTCTTTGCCCACGCAAATATTGCTCCAATCTACCTGAATCTGGGCCACTATAAATTAAAGTGAAACTTCAGTTAAAAGAGAATATTCTGCTTATTACCCCCCCCCCCCCCCTACTTTTTTTTTCTGGGAGTGGGTACCTTATTCTGACAGGTACTTTCTCCAACTTCCACAATTCTTGCCTAATTCTTGGCCCACTCATCACCTGCTCACAGCCTCCCTGGACACATCACACATCCCAGGAGGCTGCAGGACCAGTCTGGAAGCACAGCAAGTTCTAACACATTTGAAATATGGAGCCAACTGAGAAACAACAGGAAGTCACAGCTGACCCCCACATTCAAGATGGTGTCACCAGCAAAGAACTAGCTCCAGTCCAGGTAGCACTGGACTCCGGAGTTGGTGTTTGTTAAAAGTTAAACTTCAGTAGCAACAGTAGCTGTTGGTTTTAATTTTTTGAAACATGACCCTTTTAAATGTAAGTACCATCCCTTATGCTGATTTGCATTTTAATTTTGCCTAATCTTAGGCTTCAAGCACTAAAGCCCTGATAAAGGGGGATTATATGGGTCATTGTAACATGTTGGATGACTTTTATTTTCCATTTGGTCACTTGTAAAAATCTATTTGTTTGGTGCACCTTCGGGCTCAAATATACATAGATTGTACAAATTGTAGGACCTAAGCTCCTCAGAAAGGCTCCCCTTTCTCCAGGTTTCATGGAAAGCTACCCTAACTAAGTTATTGGACTGAGCTAAGGACTTGGTATCAGTTGAGGATTCCAGCAAACACCTTGCCCCTATCATTCTTTGTATTTCAGTAAGTTTATGTAGAATTTGAAAAGCAATGGTAACACATGAAAGGTTAGGTCATGATGGCACTTATATACACTGAGGTATTGGGAGCGCAGTGGCACAAATTATTAGGAGGATTCTGGCTCAGTTTTAGAGCGGCTTATGATAAAGCAAGATGTGGGAAGGAAACATAATGAGGGTACACGAATATGAAGCAAGCTGTGGGTAGAAGACAAAGGTGACTGGCATGATGAGGGCACATAACAGTGAAGCAAGCTATTGGTAGACATCAGTGACTGGTATGAAGTGGTTGGACAAGGTTCAGCACATGGGTGGTGAAAGGTGATTGGTATGAAGGGGGCACATAAAAATTAACAAAAAAGCTGTGGGCAGAAGATGGCTGGTTGGAAACATGAGGCTAGCATGATTGAGGTGCATTAGCAAAAAAATGCTGTGGGCAAAAGACAGAGGTTGCTAGAATTATCAGGGAGAATAAGGGGGGAGCTATGGGCATCATTCAAAAAGAGGGTATGGAAATGACTGAGGGACTATGGGTAATGACATATACTGTATAATATACAAAAGCTCTTGGTGGTAAAGCCAGAGAAATACTAAGGCCCAGATTCTCAAAGGCGTTACGACGGCGCAACACCATTTGCGCCGTCGTAACTCATCTGACCCCGGGTTTCTATGCGACTGATTCTTAGAATCAGTTACGCATAGATACCCATTAGATCTGACAGGCGTAAGGCTCTTACACTGTCAGATCTTAAAAGCAATTTTTCTCCCGCCGCTAGGTGTCGCATCGTCGTTTTCCCCGTCGTCTATGCAAATGAGGTAATTACGCGAGATTCCAGAACATACACGCGGTCGACGCTGAGAATTTACGTCGTTTCCGTAGCGTACGCGACGCGTAAGGTTGCCCCTGCTATTAGGAGGGGCAACCAATGTTAAGTATGGCCGTCGTTCCCGCGTCGAATTTAAAAAAAATTACGTTGTTTGCGTAAGACGTCTATGAATGCCGCTGGACGCCATTTACGTAAACGTCTAAGCAAATGACATTGGGGCGACGTCGTTTAGCGCAATGCACGTCGGGTAATTTACCCGACGGAGCATGCGCAGTACGCTCGGCGCAGGAGCGCGCCTAATTTAAATGGTGCCCGCCCCATTTGAATTGGGCGGCTTGCGCCGAGCGATTTAACGATACACCGCCGCAAGTTTACAGGTAAGTGTTCTGAGAATCAGGCTGTAAACCTGTAAACCTGCGGCGGTGTAACGTAAATCACATATGTTACGCTGCCCAGGAGCAACGTAAATGTATGAGAATCTGGGCCCAAGTGTTCTTTTATTGGATAAGGGTAAATGATGACAAAATCCACTGCTTATTAGGGATGAGCTCCACGTTCGATTCGAACGTATGTTTGACTCGAACATCGTCTGTTCGACCGTTCGTCGAAATACGAACAAAACGGGTCGTTCGCGCCAAATTCGAGTGACGCGCCACAGCCCATAATTCACTGCGGCATTGCGCGCTGATGATTGGCCAAGCATGCACTATGACCCTCTTGCTTGGCCAATCACAGCGCGCAAAAAACAGAGAGCCATAATTGGCCAAAGCCAGGGTGGCTTTGGCCAATTATGGCTCAGAGATTTAGTACACGCCCCACACTATAAAAAGCTGCCTGCAGGGCGGCCCTGTGTAGTGTGTTGCGGCGGTGTTAGTGAATAGATCAGTCCTAGAGAGAGAGAGAGTGAGACAGTGTATTTTTTTCTAGATAGATAGATAGATAGAGCAGGCAGGCTAGTCAGTTTAGTTAAAGTTACAGTGTGTAGAGGATATATATACATCCCAGGTGTTGTACATATATTTATACACTGTATAATTTAGCTAGATCAGTTCTTCCTATCCTAATTTATTGTCTATCAGTTGATTGTGCTAGCTGCAGTATTCTCACGTGGTGTATTGGCTGTGTGCTCTGTAGTTTGCACCTAAAGTTACTTTGTGTGTACCAGTACTGCACTTGTGCTCTGTAGTTTTGCACCTAAAGTTACTTTTTGTGTACAAGTACTGCACTTGTGCTCTGTAGTTTGAACCTAAAGTTACTTTGTGTGTACCAGTACTGCACTTGTGCTCTGTAGTTTGACACCTAAAGTTACTTTGTGTGTACCAGTACTGCACTTGTGCTCTGTAGTTTTGCACCTAAAGTTACTTTGTGTGTACCAGTACTGCACTTGTGCTCTGTAGTTTGCACCTAAAGTTACTTTGTGTGTACCAGTACTGCACTTTTGCTCTGTAGTTTGCACCTAAAGCTACTTGGTGTGTACCAGTACTGCACTTGTGCTCTGTAGTTTTGCACCTAAAGTTACTTTGTGTGTACTAGTACTGCACTTGTGCTCTGTAGTTTGCGCCTAAAGTTACTTGGTGTGTACTGCACTTGTGCTATGTAGTTTGCACCTAAAGAAACCCATGCTATTTTTCTCAGTGATTTTCATTCATATTGCAGGGACCAAACAGTTTTTCTTACAGTAATATAATTTTGTGCAGGGACAGTTGTAAACACGTGCCACTACTATAGACACCCAGCAGGTACGATATTTAAAGGGATTTTTCATTTTTTTTTTCACTTTAAGCATCATTAAAATCGCTGCTCCAGAAAATACGACCGTTTTTAAAAACTTTATTTTCCATTGATACATGTTCCCTGGGGCAAGACCCAGGTTCTCAAAGACGTTTTCTGGGAATAACTTGCATATTGGGCTTTAAAATGAGCACTTTTGAATTCGAACGTTCGAGTCCCATAGACTTCAATGGGGTTCTAAATGTTTGTGCAAATGTTCGGTCCGTTCGAAGGTTCTGGTGCGAACCGAACAGGGGGGGGGGGGGTGTTCGGCTCATCCTTACTGCTTATCTCCCCTCTTTAAAATAATACAAGGTGCTCTCTTAATGGTGGCAGTGCCAAGTGAGTGCCCCCTGGTGTTTAGTCTGCAGAGGAGAAACTGCTCAGTCAGGATCTGGAAGATCATGACTATCATTGTATTTAGCGCATGCTGCTATAATTATTTTAAGCATTCCCTGTGTCCTTCCAAATATAAGATATGAATAATTACATTGTGCCAAGCTTGACTAAAGAAAGTCGGCAATAATTAAAATGTATGGAGTTCGGCTTTAAAATGGTATTAAACTAAAATTTTAAAAAATACTGACAGGTAGGTTTTTTATAAGAGAAGAAACCCTAGTGGTCTCTTTTATGATAAACATAAACTCCCCTCTCCCCCCCCTGCCAGTCAGCGGTAATGTGGTCTGAACCGCGCATACTTAGCTCAGACCACACTTACGGCACCTGCTGTGTGCCGTGGTGATGTGACTCCTGTGCGCATGCGCACATAGTGGCCTGGTCATTTAAGCTTTTAAAAAGGCAGAACCCAGGAGGACGACCAGGCTAAAATAGAAGCTCAGCGCTGGAGGGTTCAGTTCAGGGGTCAAGTCCTGGGAAAAAAAGTGTGGGAACTCCCACCCAAGATCCACCCCCCCACCAAAAAAAATTAAAAATGATACGCTCATATGCATAATTACTAAACCGCAAGTTCTTTCTAAACCCCGCGATAACTCACGGCAGGCCTCCACAATGTCTCCTGGGAACAATGACAAAAGCTCCAAGGAGACATTGCGGTATCGAGGAAGTGACAGAATACCCGCACACTACCCGATGAATCCATATACAGGAAGCGAACAGTAACATAAAGGATTACTAAGGTTCGCCTGTCCCTGCCAGTGACTCGAGCTGGGCATCGCCACTTAGTGAAGGGTCGGCTCGGGCAGCTCGGCTGCTAGAGGCTGCTCTAGTCCTGCAAAGGGAACTGCGTTCCTGCTGTGAAAAAAGTGCAGGAACTCCGTTCCCACGCGTTCCTGCAGGACTTGAGCCCTGGTTCAGTTAGACTGGTAAGTCTGCCATAATGTACTAGTATGCAATGCGTGCTAGCATATTATGGCATGGCACTGCAGAGGGGAAGGGGGGCATTTTTATTTTATTTTTACAGAGTTTACTGCCAATTTCAAACTTTTGGACAGAAGGGTTCTCCTAGGCATCTATTGTATTTGCAGGAAACACTGCAAAATCCCATTCTGACAGTAGATGGGGTTGCAGGTGAAATCTTTAATTGCATCTACTGGTAAAATCAATAGAAATGTCAGCTGATTTTACCTAAGACCAGTATCCCTAATGTTTTGTATACTAAATGGATCATGCTTAATTAAATTTAATACAAACTCACGTAACATTTTATTTTCCCAGAAAGCTGTCATTGTTCACAGAATTAATATCATTGTATAATAGACCCAATGGAGTCACATTCATCTCTATCATCCCTAATGTTTTGCTGTTTCTGTACTGTTTTATGGTACTTCTTCCTATGAGATAGTCGATTCTTTAATAAAATGCTTTGTTATTAAAATGTGTAATTAATATAGATAAATGAGCTGGAATTAATTAAGTTGTAACTACTTGACATTTCTAGCGAATTAGTAAGAGCTGCCATAAATGTAATATAATACCTTTTATATCTGCCTGTTTTATGAACCATACAGGAATAGAGCAGAGGTTTAGAGGCAGGATTATCAACAAAGAGCTAAATGGCAAATCATATCTGCCACAGATGATGAAGGGATATGCATTCACAATATATTTTAATTAAGGTTATTAGAGATGGATATGAATGGCAGATTCAGCTTAAGGCTTCTCGTCCTACAACCCACGTTGGGACTCATATTTCTTAGCTTGCATCTAAATAAACTGGGTCATACTCCTGACACCAAGAAAAATCAATCACTTGGTGTAATTTGCTTTTATGTCTCTGGTTGGCCTTTTCATTTTCTTATGCCATTATCATTATTTTCTTTTTTAAGAGTTTCCCCTCCTAAATTGTGGGCTGCTGTGATAAAATGATATGACTTGTTTTCTACATAGCATACAGTAGTTAGATTAAAGCCAAACGGAATGGGTTTTATTTATTATGCCATCAGACTGCATTATAAGTATAGAATGTGGAATTTTTCTTTTTGTATGTAGTGCTGCCCTTGTAGGGGTTGCTGAGTGTAGTCTTCCCCAGGCCTACCTCTGATTATCCTGCAGCCAGACACTTGGGTATTTTCACACTATCCCCCGTAACTCTTCTGCTTGTTATCCAATAATCAGTCTAGGGTATTTGTTTCTTTGGTATTTATTAGGGTTGTCCCGATACCACTTTTTTAAGACCGAGTACAAGTACCGATACTTTTTTTTCAAGTACTCGCCGATACCGAATACCGATACTTTTTTTTAATCTAATGTGATAGCAGCACATGTGTCAGTAGTTTTTTTTTTATCTTTAACACTTTGTTTTAAATTTTTTACAATTTTTTTTTTATTTATAATGCTTTCTTTTTTTTTTTTCCAACTCAGAGAACACTAACCGGAGACATAATCAATTTGCGTTCATACGCTGTCTCCATCCTGGTTCGCATCATGGTAGGAAATTACTTATAGATTTTTTATTTTTTTTTGCTTTGTTTGTTATGTCAATAAATATCTATAGACATATTAATCTTGTATGGCCTCAGAATGGCAAAGTGCAAAACTTTACATGGTAATAAAACCAAAGTGCCTATGCCCAAGTCCGCTAAAACCCCCCACCCCACCCATACCCGAACCCACCCCTTTCTCTCCGAACCTCAGTCTCTTTATATATCCGCTTTTACTAAAATGGGCGCCTTTCCCTATATCATCTGCGCTAAATAACTCTGAGATGACTTATAATTGACCCAGCCCTGCCATTTCTGTTTAAATGACTCTTCACCTTCCTCCCCCATAAACTTAATCGGTTCAATATAATAGATATCATTAATTTTAGCGAGACAATTCTTCATTGTTGGGCTCTCGGGATCTTTCCACTGTTGAGGGATCATGCTTTCTTTTTTTTAAGGGGGTGGACCGTGTCAGTGTGTTTTTTCTTTTATTTTTTTATTATTTTCCACAATAATTTTTATTTTATTTTTTATTCTTTATTTCTTTTTTTTCAGCCCTGTTGGGGGGCTTTGGTGAGATATCAGGGGTCTTAACAGACTTAACAGACCTCTGACATCTCCCCTTTGAGACAGAGAAAGGGACTAGGGACACATGTTCCCCTGTCCCTTTCTCAGCAGCATCAGCTGCGCTGAAAATGAATGAAGTAAGGACAGAGTCTTCTCTTCATTCATAAATTGAAACATTGTAATCACAGTTTACGATGTTTCAGTTATGTGAATGTCCATTCGGAGCAGTAAGGAGCTGGATTTACCGGCTCCTACCCCGCTTTCCATCCTGACAGTTCCAGGGGGTGGAGGAGGAGCACGGAAGGGGAGAGAAACACGGTGGGGTACACGGAGGAATACACGGCGGGATACACGGATGAAATACACAGAGGAATACACAGCGGGATATACACGCCGGAATACACTATATAGCGGTGATTGGTGCCTGTAACTTCCCCACGCACTGATCACCCCTGACAGTACAAGTATCGGGTAAAGCATCGGGAGCATTTGCCCGAGTACAAGTACTCGGGCAAATGCTTGGTATCGGTCCCGATGCCGATACTAGTATCGGTATCGGGACAACCCTAGACTATTTATTGGTAGAACTTGGATAGGAGAAGGGATTAGTGGGATACTCCAACTTGAACTATGCACAGACAAGGACAACTCTCACTTGACCCAATGAAATTGAATTGGATAGCAGACTCGCTGCTGGGTCACACTATAGCCGTGTGGGAGAATGATGCCACATACACATGATCGTTTTTCGGCATGAAAAAAAAACGACGTTTTTCAGCATGTCCAAAAAACGATGTTTTTCCAACTTCATCATTAAAAACGACGTTGCCCACACACCATCGTTTTTAAAAAATGATGAACAAAGCACGGTGACGTACAACACGTACAACGGCACTCTAAAGGGAAAGTTATATTCGCCTTTGGGCTGCTTTAGCTGATTCCGTGTTAGTAAAAGATGATTCGCGCTTTTCTGTCTGTTACAGCGTGATGAGTGTGCTTACTCCATTATAAACGGTAGTTTTACCTGAACGAGCGCTCCCGTCTCATAACTTGCTTCTGAACATGCGCAGCTTTAAAACTTCGTTTTAGCCCACACACGATAATTTTTTACAACCCAAAAAACGTAATTTTTTAAAACGACGTTAAAAAATGCAGCATGTTCGATTTTTTTTTTGTTGTTTTTCAGAACATGAAAAATTATGTGAAGCCCACACATGATGATTTTAAATTACGTTTTTAAAAACGTTGTTTATTTTCATGCCGAAAAAACGATCGTGTGTACGCGGCATAAATCCTTTGCTTGCTCTGGCAGCAGACTCAATGCACCTCTCTTCTTCAGGACACTCACCAGTATCCCCTTTGGCTGACGCCCCTCCACTGACTTTACTAGCCGGAAAGGATGGCCCTCACAGAACAGGCACCTAGACGGAGATTTGTACTCACAGTGGCCAGGAACAGATCCTTCTAGATGCGTCTCCCTCCTAGTCAGCTCTACAGGACATCTGGGTTGCAGCTTCTGCAGCTCTAGCCCTCTAGCCCTCAGGTCAACCACCTTAGGCCACATGGCAACCACCCCGAGGAGAATGTTGGCAGAAATGATCCAACCACTCAGAAGGTTCGAGGAGTGATCCATGGGATGTTAGTTTTTTACAAGCATTCAGCTATCCCACTCTCAAATACAGTTTTCTACATATAATAATATCTTGAAATATCTATAGGTTGCATTCTGGTAACTTGCATATTATTGTCTAGCATGCAATTACTATTTGAATTAATTCAAATATGATGGTTATCAGATGGCTTTTTCAACCAGGATGGGCCTAATCCACCTCTGATACCTCCTAGGATAGTGGCCTTTTGGCTTAAAATGCTGCAAATGTATTGATACAGGTAAAGATATCCTTATTCTGGCAGTACCGTTATTCTCTCAGGAGTTATGAAATACACTGAAGTTTTCATTCTCCAAGCAGAGATTGACAGAAATGTGGATTCTCTAACTACTCCAGCTTAGCTATTTATGATGGGTGATTAGCCTGTTACTTTTAGCTAGGGCAGTAGATAACTTTAGCAATTAGATTAGCAATTAAGTAGGCCTGGACTTGACAGTTTTATGACGCCTATAGGAGGCAGACTAGGATGTGTATTGCCCAGTTTATGAGGTGTAGATGGGCTAAATCAAAATGTTATCTGGTTGCCCTGCTTTGTTTTGATGTTAATTAATAGGGTTGAGATGGTCTGTAGTGTCCTTTCAATGGACAGGTAAGGATATTTTGGAAGGCAGCTAAAAGTTTGTTAATTGTACGTATATAATATATATATATATATATATTTTTTTTTTTAACATGACACACCTGAGCTCATCGTTACCCTGAGTGGAGAAGAGAAGATATATATATTATATATCATCATATATTGTCATCAATGTTACAAAATTAATAGTATGCCGTTTGCAATAAACTTTGCATAAAATATTTAATTTGCGTTTATTTTTAATGGTTCAAAAAAAGTCAGGCACCTTGTGGACTACCACCACAAGTCTCTCCACTTGCTAATCATGGACAAAAAAGAGTGGAGGCAGACCTGATCTGAGCATTAATATGGGGGGGGAGGATAAGAGAAAAGCGCAGCAGCTGATTGTGTTCCACTGGGGAAGGATAGAAAAGAGGGATTGGTCATGGCCTGAAGAAAGGAGAAAGTGAAAACCGAAAGGGAGCTTATTGTGGGATTCAGAAAGGAGTAATGCATAAACCATTATTTCTACATCCTGGGTATGATAGCTCAAACCCTTTCTCTTGATGTGTGAATTTGAGGTGCAGTTGCAACAGCTTACATCACCCATGTCATATCTGAGAATCACATGTGCTGTGAATAGTTGCTTTAGGCTCATTAGTAATATCTGGACTGAGCTCTTTGTACTGTGCGATCACAGGAAACATAGCAAAAGTTTTCCTCCACTTTACTCTCCTTTTCACTTCCTTTTATATAAGATGAATTATGCGAAAATATATAGCAAAAAAAATGTGGGGGCAATAACATATAAACCAACAGCTGCCCCATTTAAAGTGAAAAGATCACTAAACTGTGTAGAATTATAAAGTAAAGAATAAGGCGCTTTACGTGTTCATGTGAAAAACTGGCACAAAGATAAACACTGCATCAAACTTAAATGTGCACATAAATGAAAAAATATGCAGGCATAAAGTCCATAAATGAATGCTCCAGGATCCTCTGCTCCAGGATCCAACATTTCCGGGTCCATATTTGATACCCCACATCAGGCTTTGCCCTTCGGAGCGAGACATGGAACGCATGCCACCCCTAGGGAATCAGGTGACTCACACACAATGTTTACATTGCTGCTGTTTTTACTTTATTAAAAAATGACTATACTATGAGACTTTTACCTGTGTCTCCTGTGGAGTCATTTTTTAAATTCTAGCCCCTTCATGAGTGTCCATTGAAGTGGATTTATGCCATTAGCGGAACCAATCTGGTGTTCCCAAAGCGTTTTTTTTTGGGGTCAAACAGCTCTGGTGAGTGGCCATCTTCATACTGAGCACTTGTTGTGGAATATCTAGAAGTTTTATCTTTATCTTTTATCATTCCGTTTTGGTGTTGGGACTTATTCACTTATGGACTTGCTTATTTTTTTATTTATTTGCATATTTAAGTTTGATGCAGTGTTTTTCTTTGTGCCACTTTTTCACATGAACATGTATAGCGCCATGTATAGCGCCTAAGGCCCCATACACACGATAGAATTTATCCGCGAATACGGTCCTGCGGACCGTTTCCGTGGATAAATCCTCTCAAGGATTTCGGCGGATTTTCATGCGATGGAGTGTACACACCATCGCATTGAAATCCACGCCGAAATCCTCTGGCGATAACGTGTCGCGCCGTCGCCGCGATTATGACGCGGCGACGTGCGCGACGCTGTCATATAAGGAATTCCACGCATGCGTCGAATCATTACGACGCATGCGGAGGATCCCTTCGGACGGATGGATCCGGTGAGTCTGTACAGACCAGCGGATCCATCCTTTGGGATGGACTCCAGCAGATGGATATGTTCAGCATGTCAGCAAATATTCGATCTGCTGGAATCCATCCCAGGGGAGATATATCCGCGGAAACAGATCCGCTGGCGTGTACACACCATAGGATCTATCCGCTGAAACCCATTTGCTGGGATTTATCTGCGGATGGATTCTATCGTGTGTACGGGGCCTTATTCTTTACTTTATAAGAAGAATGAATGTGAAGGGAGCTGCTTTAAGCTCCCTGAGCACATGGGGATGTTGCAGAGGGAAAGATTATGTCTCCCTCTTCCCCCACACCTGGGGTTAATAGGTAATTTGGCCTTGGTGGGCGGGGAGGGTGGCCCCTCCCCTGCACACCTGAAAGGTAAAATCCCAGGTGGATTAGCCAGGGCCCAATGTATAGTTAGGAGCGGGTCACATGTCCCAGGGAAACCTTCTGGAAGGGTAGAAGGTTATTTAAGACAGGGCAACAGGCTGCAGCAGCCAGAACGCAAGGTGATCCCTACCTGTGAACTTGTTCCTGTGTTGGGGCCGAGGGTGGCGAGGCGTGGATGCAGCAGTGCCTCTCTTTATCCCCAGGTACAGAGCGACGTTGTCTGCTGGGATCCTTCTCAGCTGAGCAGTCCGGGTCAGCTGCTGCTGCCTCTCCCCCTGAGGCCATCGCAGTGTCCCCCCTGGCATCACCTCAGCACACTCTCTCCTCCCCATTCATCTCTCCCTGCCTATTGGAGCCTTTGTCGGCGTCTGCATGGTCGTTGGACCAGGGAGCTGCCACTCCAGCGGTGGTCGTTCCTATTGGCGGCAGGGAGGAGGAGGCGGACTTTACCATCCCAGCTCTGCTTGATGTTCCGGAGCCTCTTCCAACCAAATGCAGGAGGTTGAATCGTCTCTCCCCTGCTCCCACAGGCAGCCTGCCACCGTCGGGAAGGGGGGCACAGAAGGCTGGGAGGAGCGGAGGACAGCGCGCGGGATGCGGCAGGGGGTCGGGTGCTCCCCCTAGAGAACAGCCTGCACCATCTTTTTCTTTTCTCCCACAGGTTCCAGGGCAGGTGTCGCAAGCAGCAGGTAGCAGCACAGAGGACCCCGGGCTGCCGGCCGGTCCCGGCAGCAGCGCCACCAGGCCGCAAAGTACAGCTGGAGCTAGGGGAGGCGGCCAGGGTGCTTACACCCAGTCATCCCTTCAGGCACAGCAGATACCTGTGGTGTGTTCCCAGACGACTTCACCACGTCCAGGTAACGAGAATTTGACTCAATTACATTTATTAACCTCAATAACTGCTTCTTTGTCCTCCCTGATTGCGGGTATGTCGCCTAATCTGTCTACAGCTAGTCAGAATGTACCTTGCTCTGTAGCTTCAGTATGGGCTAGCCCTGAGGAGGTACGGGGGGACAAGGAATGGGGGGTAATGTAGCCCCCTCGGCTGTCTTACCAAAGGTGACTGTAAATAGTGTTGAAATTCCTAATAATGTTTTTTATTGCAAAATATTTTTTATCATTCAAATATTTCAATATTATTTCAGTAATTTATTGTTTATTGATACACTGTTCCTCATATTCTCTCGGTTGAGGAAATCACCCTTATGGTTTGGCTGCTGTAGCCCATCTGATAGGTACACTTTTTGGGTGTTTTTGCTGCTGTAGCCCATCTGATTACTACACAGCTCACTGAGTGTTGGCTCCTTAGCCATTCACTTATTTTTTATTGTGTTTTTTCACATATACTGTAGCGCTGATCACTTTTTAATCATAATCCTAATAATGTGCCAGAAACCTGCGCCAGGGAAGCGCTGCCATGCACGCTCTCCCCTTTAGGCTACCATTTGACAGCAGCTATGAAAGAAAAAATTGTCAGAGGTGAGTTTGTGGACTTACTGTCACTCTTACCTTCTGCAAAGGAGTCTTTTTTTTTAAAGATAAAAAGGATGAGAGAGGTGATGAGGATAGGCGCAGGCTATCCAGAAGCTTCAGTAATTGGTTACAGGCATTTTTAATATACTCTAGTATTATATGTGAGAAATGTCCTGAGAAAAGTGTGGGCCTCCTGCAGCATGTGGACATCGTGCTGGAAGCATACAAGAATTTTGGGGGGGGTTGCATGGTTTGTATACGACGAATCGTTTCGTCAGAAGTTAGCAGTGCACCCCAATTTGGAGTGGGGATCAAAAGATATCGGGCTATGGCTCAATCTTTTTCTAATCCTTTCCAAAAAGCACTATCCCCGGTGAGCCTGGAAAGAATGCGGCCGTGGCTGCAAATTTACACAGACAGGCAGATAGCCCAGCTGCTATTTGAAGGGTTTAGGGACGGTTTTGTTCTTCCTCCCTTTGACGGTCAAGGTTGTGACATAGGTAGAAATTTAAAGTCCGCCTTAGACTTTCCTGAGTTGGTTAGGAAAAGAAAAAAAAAAAAATGAAGGAACTGCAGGAAGGTAGGATTGCTGGCCCTTTTTTCTTACCCTCCTTTTGAGAATTTTGAGAGTATCCCCTTTGGGGATCGTTCCTAAAAAAGAACAAAGATCGTTTCGGATGATACATCACTTGTCTTCGCCAAAAGGGGATTCTCTGAATGATCAAATCAGTGAGGAAATGTCGTCAGTGAAGTATTCAACTTTTGACGATGCATTGGTTAAAATTAGTTTGCTAGGTCAAGGGGCATTTCTTGCTAAGACCGACATTCAGTCAGCCTTTCGTTTGTTACCTATTAACCCTTTGTCTTTCAGTTCCTTAGGTTTTGTTTTTGATGACTGTTTTTTCTTTGATCGATGCCTTCCAATGGGCTGCTCACTCTCCTGCAGGTATTTTGAATCATTCGCTACCTTTCTGGAATGGGTGGTGCAGAGCCACTCTGGTTCATCTTTTTTGTTACACTATCTGGATGACTTACTTTTCTTGGGGGTCTCGTCGGCCGATTGCTCAAACGTGTTGTCTTTTTTTTTTTACAAATTTGCGAGTCGTTTAACATCCCTTTGGCTCATGACAAAACGATATACCCGACAACACGGTTGGTTTTTCTAGGCATTACCATTGACACAGTAGCAATGGTGTTTGAGCTTCCAGCCGAGAAGGTCTCCCAATTGAGGGAACATCTGTGCATCATAATAAGGAAAAAGAAGGTCATATTAAAAGAAATCCAAAAATTACTCTGTCTTTTGGCCTTTGCGGACAGAATTCTGCCTGTGGGGCGGATATTTTCTAGACGCCTTTATCTGGCTATTTTGGGTTTCCTCCCATATCAGAATCTGGGCTGAGATTCGGGAGGATCTGCTGGTCTGGTCACAATTTTTGGTTAATTTCAATGGCAGAGCAATTTTTCAGTCAGAGTTTGTAACAGACGAAGATTTTTGTTTATACACAGACGCAGCGGGATCAGTGGGTTTGTCAGCTATATGGGGAACCCACTGTTGCGCTTCGCTATGGCATCCTTGCTGGAGGAGAAAAGGCTATCTCAAGAACATAGTAATCTTAGAACTGTCTCCCATTCTGGTCGCATTAGAGATTTGGGGTAAGTACTTTGTAAATAGAAGATTACTTTTCAGCACCGACAATAAAGGGGTGTTTTTCGCTATAAATTGTTTATCATCCAAATCTCCTCCTGTCATCTCGCTGATTAGGTACCTGGTTTTCAATGCCTGAGTCTAAATGTTTGGGTAAAGGCTCGTTATTTGCCTAGGAAACAGAATGTCATTGCGGACTCTCTCTCTCGCGTTTACAGATGAGGAGGTTCAAGTTGCTTTTCCCAGCTGCGGACGAGGAGGGGTTCCAGTGCCCGGCCCATTTATGGGAACTGATCTAGATCTGGTTCGTTCAAATATTATGAAGTCTGTCGCCCCCGCTACCCTGACAGCGTACTCATCGGCCTGGCGGATGTGGCTGGCTCACGTATCTTCTATGGGAGAGGATGAGTTAGCATTTTCCGAAGGTTTGGTTTTGTCTTTTTTAAACAAATTACTGGCCAGCTCTGTATCCTGGTCTCAGGTGAATAAAACTTTAGCGGGGGTTTCTTTTTTTTCGGAAAACTAAACAACCACCCCCCATGCTCCTCTTTCTTTTCAGTAAAGCAGGCCCTGAAAGGCTACAGAAAATGCGCAGGCAGCAAGGACAGCAGAATGGCGATAACCCCGGCTATCCTCGCAAAATTGTGTTCGGCAACAGAATTAGTTTGTTTTTCGCGTTATGAGGCGATCCTTTTCCGGGCAGTTTTTCTTCGTTAATGTTTTTCGGTGCGTTTAGGTTATCTGAGATCGTGTCTCCTCAATAAGAAGGCCGAGTCCAATATGCACATGTCTCATGTTTTTCTTGAAAGTTCTCGTCTTACAATTTTTGTCCCCAGATCAAAAACAGACCAGTTCGGGAAGGGAGCGTGGATGAAACTACAGGCTTTCCCGGGCTCCCCCATTTGCCCGGTCAAGTTAGTAGGTCAGTTCCTGAAGGTAAGGGGTTCAAAAGGGGGGTCGTTCTTTATACACAACAACGGCTTTCCTTTGACCAGTTACCAATTCAATTCGGTTTTTCACAAGTGTTTAATTGTACTGGATATGGAGAGGTTGCCCCTCTACTCGCACTCATTTCGTATTGGTGCGGCGACAGAGGCAGCTAGGTTGGGTCTTGACGTGGTTAACATCAAGCGGATAGGTAGATGGCAATCTGACGCTTATAAATTGTACATTCGTCCTCATTGTTGTGTTTAATTTTCAGGTCAGGCCCTATCAGTATGGATATTAGGGCACTCCTTCGTATTCTAGGCCGAAAGGAGAGCTCTGCGAAGAGTGTATTCCGAGAGTTTGAATTTCGACCCCAAGTTGGTGAACATTATCTGGCATGGTAGGAGGGGTATGGTATGGGCAAACCTGTTCGAAGAGTTGGGTTTACTGTTCCAGTCCATGCCTATCCCAGATGTTTTAATCATCCACCTCGGTGGGAACGATATAGGGCGTAGTAAGTCCCTGGATTTGTTGTTCCAGATTAAGGATGATCTGGGCCAGTTATGTCAGTCCTTCCCTGAGTTATGTTTGTTTTTTTTTCTGAAATATTTCCGAGACTGGTATGGTCGAGGACTCCGTTTGAGAGGGTCAGGAAAAGGTTGAACAGGGCAATAGCAAAGTTCATGCCCACTATTGGGGGTTTGTCCTTTAGGCACGTAGATCTAGAAGGGGGAATTGCGGGACTTTTTAGATCGGATGGGGTTCATCTTTCTGAAATTGGGCTCGACATTTTCAACAATAACCTTCAGAATATGGTGGAGTTGGCCGCGAGGCGGGGTGGTTGGGCCGGTCTTGTTTAGGAGGCCAGATTGAAAACAATCCCGGCTAGTGGGGTTAGTTAATAATAAAGTGGATCCAACCTGAGTCGTAGTGACTGGGTTGATGAATGGTGGTGGTTAAGTAAATAAGTGATGTGTTATATGGTGTATATATTGAGTTGGTTAATTGCTCAATAAATATGGTCAATTTAAACAAATAATACCAGTAATAAAGGCCTGCGGCCAAGTTTACTCCACCTCCTGCCTCTGAAGTCGTTATTTCAGGTAAAACATTCTGCATACAGTCCCATGAATGTGAAGGGAGCTGCTTTAAGCTCCCTGAGCACATGGGGATGTTGCAGAGGGAAAGATTATGTCTCCCTCTTCCCCCACACCTGGGGTTAATAGGTAATTTGGCCTTGGTGGGCGGGGAGGGTGGCCCCTCCCCTGCACACCTGAAAGGTAAAATCCCAGGTGGATTAGCCAGGGCCCAATGTATAGTTATGAGCGGGTCACATGTCCCAGGGAAACCTTCTGGAAGGGTAGAAGGTTATTTAAGACAGGGCAACAGGCTGCAGCAGCCAGAACGCAAGGTGATCCCTACCTGTGAACTCCCTCCCCCCCTCCCTTGTCGCGGCCTAATTATTACTGGTTTTCTCTCTTGGTTTGTAATGAACAAGAGGGGTTAGTTAATAATAAAGTGGATCCAACCTGAGTCGTAGTGACTGGGTTGATGAATGGTGGTGGTTAAGTAAATAAGTGATGTGTTATATGGTGTATATATTGAGTTGGTTAATTGCTCAATAAATATGGTCAATTTAAACAAATAATACCAGTAATAAAGGCCTGCGGCCAAGTTTACTCCACCTCCTGCCTCTGAAGTCGTTATTTCAGGTAAAACATTCTGCATACAGTCCCATTATAGAGAATGTAACAAGAGGAGCTGTAACACAAAAAGGTGGATGAGAACATCGAAAAATGTAAGGTAGAAAGGAAAAAAGTTGGAATCTATGGCAAGAGGATTTCACTGTTGTATTATTCAGAATCCGGCGAGAAGCACAAGTTAATTGTAATTGCTTTACGCCATTGCTGATGAGTAATAGTGTGTTCAAGTTCAATAGACTATTTGATAGAGGTTTGGATATGGTAAACGTCAGTTTATTGTGTAAGCAGTTAGGAAAAAAGGGATATACCTTTCCGCATGGGTTTTGGTGAAAGCCAAAACTGCCAGACCGCAGGAAGAAGTCTTATGCCACGTACACACGACCATTTTTAATGGTCTTGAAAAAACAAAGTTTTTTTCGACCCGATTATTGTTAAGCCTGCCTTGCCTACACTCGATCGTGAAAAAAAATATGCTCTAGCAAAGCACAGTGACGTACAACACGTACGAACGCACTATATAGGGAAAGTTCCATACGGATGGCGCCACCCTTGGGGCTGCTTTTGCTGATTCGCGCTTTTCAGTCTGCTACAGCGTGATGAATGTGCTATCTCCATTACGAACGCTAGTTTTACCAGCGCTTCCGTCTCATAACTTGCTTCTGAGCATGCGTGTTTTTTTTCACGTCGTTAAAGCCAACACAAAACCATTTTTTACGACGTTAAAAATGACAACGTTTTTCTTGTGAAAAAAAATGACAACGTTAAAAATGAAAATTTAGAGCATGTGCTAAATTTTTAATGCCCATTTTTAACTTTGCGATAAATGCTCTGGAGCCCACACACGATCGATATTAATGCCATAAAAAATAATCTTTTTTTACATCGCGAAAAACGATTGTGTGTACGCGACATTAGTTCTCAAATAGGGGCATGTGTGAAGGTGGTAGTCATCCGAGCATATGTTAATAATTTCCCACTGGGAAAGTTATACCTGGAGGATAGCTCCCCAAAAGGGATGGCTTTACTAAATGTTAATCCATTTAGTCTCCCAGGTTCTGAGGACAATGTCAGGAAGGATACGTTTAAAAATTTCTAGGGTTATTAGTAGGGTTGTCCCGATACCACTTTTTAGGACTGAGTACAAGTACCGATACTTTTTTTTATGTACTCGCCGATACCGAATACCGATACTTTTTTTTAAATGTGTCCCCAAATGCAGCCATTTCCCCCCACATATGCAGCCATGTCCCCAAACATATGCAGCCATGTCCCCAAACATATGCAGCCATGTCCCCCACATATTGCAGCCATGTCCCCCCACATGCAGCCATGTCCCCCCATATCCAGCAATGTCCCCCTTATATCCAGCAATGTCCCCCGTATATCCAGCAATGTCCCCCGTATATCCAGCCATGTCCCCCGTATATCCAGCCATGTCCCCCGTATATCCAGAAATGTCCCCCGTATATCCAGCCATGTCCCCCGTATAACCAGCCATGTCCCCCCACATATCCAGCCATGTCCCCCGTATATCCAGCCATGTCCCCCGTATATCCAGAAATGTCCCCCGTATATCCAGAAATGTCCCCTGTATATCCAGCCATGTCCCCCGTATATCCAGAAATGTCCCCCGTATATCCAGAAATGTCCCCCGTATAACCAGCCATGTCCCCCGTATAACCAGCCATGTCCCCCGTATAACCAGCCATGTCCCCCGTATATCCAGCCATGTCCCCTGTATATCCAGCCATGTCCCCCGTATATCCAGCCATGTCCCCCGTATATCCAGCCATGTCCCCTGTATATCCAGCCATGTCCCCTGTATAACCAGCCATGTCCCCTGTATAACCAGCCATGTCCCCTGTATATCCAGCCATGTCCCCTGTATATCCAGCCATGTCCCCTGTATATCCAGCCATGTCCCCTGTATAACCAGCCATGTCCCCTGTATAACCAGCCACGTCCCCTGTATAACCAGCCATGTCCCCTGTATATCCAGCCATGTCCCCTGTATATCCAGCCATGTCCCCTGTATAACCAGCCATACACTACGCCGCAAATTCTTTGTGGATTCAAAGCTTCCAAAAGTAAGTTACAGCGGCGTAGCGTATCTCACATACGCTGCGCCCATGCAATTGTATGTGAATCTGCCCCAGTGTATATATGGGCATATGTGTTCTGCAGTGGTTACCGGGCTGCTTTCAACTGATCCGCAGGTGCAGAGCAGTGCACCTGCGAGTTACCTGCACTGAAACTATAGACTTCTATTTGGTGTGCTTTCTGAAAGTGCAAAGTGAAAGCAACCTTAGACCCCTTTCACACGCTCAGTCTGACCCAAATCAGACCCTCATTTCTAAGGAGAAGCAGATGTAAATGGACTTGTGTCCGTTTACAAACGCCTATCTCCAATCCGATCCGCCAAAAAAAGATCAGTGGGCTCTATAGAGTGGGCTGTCATCCACCCACTCCGTTTATTGTGGCCCGCAACCAGTTACCAAGCCATTTAAGTGGCCCGAGCTCTTCAAAGGGTTGGGCACCCCTGGTTTAGAGTTAGGTTGTAAAAAACAAATAGAGTTGCTATATAATAGTTGTTTAGTTCAGGGGCCCTCAGCCCGTCAGCTCTTCTATATTTCCTTGGGATGTTTAAACAATATAAGAATCCAGTGGCTGACTCAGCCCAATAGGTTCTACCTTCATATACAATATACCTATTTGGTGAACCAACACTTTAACTGTCCTGCTTTGCACTTGAAAATGTGATTATTTTTATAATACTGAAACTGTCATTACTTTATTGAAGCCTTCCTCATATAAAAATGCTCTTAATGCCAAGATGATGGGTCTATCGTTCATCCTATTGTGAGAGATGAATAAAGATAAGAGTTGTATAGCTCTTCTGCAGGGATACTACCATCTCAGCACATTTTGCATATCTTGTTAGATCCCCATTTCTGAAAACACGCACTCCATGGCCACTGTATACATTATAAAAACACCATGCTTTTTCCTTTTAAATATATCCATTTAGAGCCCAGTGCACTTTCTTATAGTCAAATTGCAGTGTTTATTTGCTGTTCTAAGGCTGTTGTTATTTTTGGGCAGCCTGCAAGTGAATGTATTGTTGGCGCAAAGCCTTGCAGAATATTGAGTTATTGAACTTGTTTTAGTGTGCTAGGCGATTCATCAGTACGTGGAGAGGAAGAAGCACTTTGGCAGGCAATGAAGAAACATTAAAGGTCTCCGTTCTTCATCTGCAAGGAACTGTTTTATCAGACCGGGGAAATAAATATTAGACTTCATGGCAGAATGGCCTCACAGTTTATTTTTCTCTATGCTCTGCCAAGTATTTATTTGGGTTTTTGGTTTAATATTGTAATTACGCAGTATGAAGAATTTCGCATTACCCTCTTAGATGAATTCCCATCTATACATTATCCTCTGAAATGTAATGGAAAAACAGTTGGTAAGCAACAATCAATGACGTGAGGAAATGATTTTTTAAATGCTTCAAGGCTTGTCTGACTCCCTTAGGTACAGATACTTTGAATGATGCCTGAATTGTACGAATGCAGTGGATTATTGAAAATGTGAAGTTCTTTAAATGTATTAATCAAATGTACACGTCTTTAATCTTCTTAAGAAAAGGCATTCTGTACCTGTTCTTTTTTATTTTAGTATAATTAAGGATGAATGAAAACAGCATTTATAAAAGTTTCTGATTAAACAAAGGTATAAATGTTAATACCAGTGTAATATCTTAGGAAGCCCATGATCACCAGCCAGCCAAGTTGGTAAAAGCAAAGAGTCTTTATTTTTCAACTTTTTGCATGTGTGCGCTATAATCTGTTTTGTACTGTATTTGGTCTTATAGCAGCACCATCTTAGATGTATAGCATTTTTACGGTGTGCCCACCAAGTATCTTTTTGTATTTTGTATAGACCCTGACCAGGTCTCTTGTGCTGGAGCACCCCTCCCCCTCTTCATTACCTCACATTAGTGGCCACCAGTGTATAGGAAGATACCCTTCAGTTCTCCCACATAGAGGAGTTTATCTCCCATGGTTGAGACCCAGGTTCTTTCATTCTATTACTAGGGTAGGACCCACTAATTCGGGGTACTTTGTCGCAGTAAGTTCGCTTAGCACTATATGACCATATAGTGTGACCAAACCCCCGTATTTTTGAATATGTTCAGGTGTTTTTAACTAGCCTTGCAGGATAAATGTCATTTTTGCATGTGTGCGCTATAATCTGTTTTGTTCTGTATTTGGTCTTATAGCAGCACCATCTTAGATGTATAGCATTTTTAGGGTGTGCCCACCAAGTATCTTTTTGTATTTTGTTTTTATTTTTTAACTAACTTTAGCATAAAAAAACAAAAAAAACAAACAGCGTATCCTCCTCTGGTATAGCTCAAACTTTCAGCTCACCACCAGAAAACCTTGTCCCATAACAAGGCCTGAAGTCCCTGCCTGCTCCAGGATTCCATTGAAAGGCCTCCACAGTCCAACAGGGTCTCAGTAGCCCACACAGTACACAGCTCCTAAAAGGTATCTGTTGTAAGGTAGAGTCTGAATTCTAGCTTAGACAAATCTGGCAGAAAGGCACAAAATCCGTATCCGGAAGAATAGTCACGGGCAGGCAGAGGCTCCTACATGTTCTGGCAAGGGAAAGCAGAATTGTCAGGTGGAAGCATAGTTGAAAAATCAGGCATAAGTCCAAAACCGGTAGTTCAGCAGTTCACACAGGAAGGCAGACACCCAGGGAACAAATCCACACAAATGGCCCCTGAGCACAGGAAGTTCTGCTATTTAGGCGACTATTCACACCTCGGCGTACTAAATCGCGGCGTTTTGTCCCGCGAATTGCGGCGACAAATAGCGGCGTTTTGTACCGCGATTGTGAATGCAGCCTCACCCCCTCTATGGAGATGGTTCACATCTCCTATGCCGAACGCCGAAAGACGCCTGAAAAAAAGGTCCGGGACTTTTTTTCAGGCGACAGGCAACAGGCGGCAGGCGTTCGGCGTGGAGATGTGAACCATCTCCATAGAGGGCAATGTTACATCATCCCTCTGGCGTGTCGGGGCGGCAGCAGGCGTCACACTACAGGCGACAAAACGCCTAGGTGTGAATGGGCGATAAAGGCTGAACTGATTGCATAATGACTGCAGCTAGAAGAAACTGACCAGATTTTTATAATGAAATCCGGGGACATCATTTTTTTTTCACTAGTAATGGCGGCAATCAGCAACTCTGCCCGTCGCCGCCGCCTGCCTCACAGCCTGTCAAGTCCCATTCTCCTGGCCCCGGCTACTACTGGGTGGGGAGCGGAGGAAGATCACTCCACTGGGGAAGGCAAGGTGATAAGCAGGCAGGCGGCTGGCTCGGACTTGAGCCAAGGCAGAAGAACATGAGAGCGGAGCTGAATGGAAATGTGCCCAAAACTGAAAAAATATTCCCTCCACTCCGACCCGACCAGCACATGTGTATCAGAATAATGAAAAAAATACACCCCCCAAGCTAGTAGGAGCAGCAGAGCGGGGGGGGGGGGGTGATTCAGATATATTTTTTTATTGTGCACTGTCTTTTAAATAGTAAAATAATAATTTTAAAAAATCATAATTTTGTCCCCTATTTTGGCGCTATAACTTTTGCGCAAACCAGTCGCTTATTGCGTTTTCTTTTTTTTTACCAAAAATATGTAGAAGAATATGTATCGGACTAAACTGAGAAAAACAATAGTTTTTTTTTTTTAAGTTGGGATATTTATTATAGCAAAAAGTAAAAAATATTGTGTTTTCTTTTTAAATTGTCGCTCTTTTTTTGTTTATAGCGCCAAAAACAAAAACCGCAGAGGTGATCAAATACCACCAAAAGACAGCTCTATTTGTGAGTTAAAATGAATGCAGCCAGACTCAGTGGAGGGAGATTTCTGCAGCATATTTGGCAAGCAAAGTATATATAAAATAATATGCAAAGTGGTTGGAGGGAAGCTTCAGAATGGCAAAGATGTTTTTATTACAAATTATGTGAGCAGACTGCAGTTCCTCTTTAAGTTTTCATTGGTGACTTATTTTTAATTAATTTTGTACTCTTAAATTTCTCCAGCTTTAATTAATATGTTTTCTATTTATCAAGTGAACCAATCAAAGTAACGGAGCATGAATTTCATGTTCTGGTATTGTAATGAATCTCCCAAATGTCTTCCCTAGATGGGGCATGTCAATACAGATGAAACCATGCAATTGGACAGGAACGATAACAAACCTTTTAGATTATTATTTTTAATCCCTTTTTTGTAATCTTTACATAATTAAATATATATTTAATTATTTACCATAATTTTTACATAAATAAATAAATAAAATGTATGGAAATGCCAAACACAATAATGGAAATTGCAGCGCTGGAACGTATATAAGATAGACAACACGGGCTGCGAGAGAGGGGAGTATAATATCTCTTCTCTTACCGTTTTTCATGACGAGAAAAATGACATTTTTTAAATTGGTCGTGAATAACGGTCGTGTGTTAGCTCCAGAGCATTTTTCTCGACGAGAAAAATGTCCATTCAAAATTTAAAACCTGCTCTATTTTTTTTCGCCGTTTTTCACGTTGTTCTATTCCACAACATGAAAAACGATCGTTTGCAGGCTTTAACGATGGGGACAAAAACACACATGCTCAAAAGCAAGTTATGAGACGGGAGCGCTCGTTCTGGTAAAACTAGCGCTCGTAATGGAGATAGCACATTCGTCACGCTGTAATTGACTGAATTTTTAATAACACACGGTAACACAAAATCAGCAAAAGCAGCACAAAGGGTGGCGCCATTTTAATGGAACTTCCCCTTTATAGTGCCGTCATACGTGTTGTCGTACGTGTTGTATGTCACCACGCTTTGCTCGAGCATTTTTTTTCAGGATCGTGTGAATGCAAGGCAGGCTTGAGAGGAATCACGGCGAGAAAAACTTTGTTTTTTTCAATGACACAAATAACGGTTGTGGGTACGCGGCATTAGTCCGTAGGGTTCAATATGGAGTTGGCCGACCCTTTGCAGTTATAACAGCTTCAACTCTTCTGGGAAGGCTGTCCACAAGGTTTATAAGTGTGTCTATGGGAATATTTGACCATTCTTCCATAAGCACATTTATGAGCTCAGGCACTGATGTTGGATGAGAAGGCCTGGCTCACAGTCTCCACTAATTCATCCCAAAGTTTTCTATCAGGTTGAGGCCAGGACTTTGTGCAGGCCAGTCAAGTTCCTCAACCCCAAATGTGCTCATCCATGTCTTTATTGAATTTTGTTTTGAGCACTGGTCCAAATCAGTTGGTGGAGGGGGGATTATGGTGTGGGGTTGACCACACAGCCATCCAGCCTGTCTATTGACGATCAGCTCAACCCGGGTATGCCGCAGTGTGAGTGATCCATCTGGTGGTGAGAGCTGAAACTGCTTATATTGAAACAATTATGTGCAACATTGTTTTGTGAGTGCAACTTGTAAGGGGGGGAATTTATTTTAAACTAATACATTTTAGTGTTTATGGAATTAAAGGGGTTAAAGGTTCATTTTTTGTGCGTGTAAAGGCAGGTGTTCTAATACTTTTGACAATATAGTGTAATTAAATACTGTTATGCTGCGTACACACGATCGGAAATTCCGACAAGAAAACCATGTATTTTTTCAACGGAATTTTGGCTCAAACTTGTGTTGCATACACACGGTCACACAAAATTCCGACTGTTAAGAACACGGGGTTCAGAGCATGCGTCAAACGATTAGAATTTCCGACAAGAACTTTTCCCATCGGAAAATTTGAGAACCAGCTCTTATTTTTTTGCTGTCAGAAATTCTGACAAAAAAAGTCAGATGGGGCATACACACGGTCCAAATTTCTGACCAAAAGCTCACACCAAACTTTTCTTGTTGGAAATTCCGATCGTGTGTACGCGGCATTAGCCTTTATTATAACGTTATTTAATCTAAGGCCTCGTACAGACGACCCAACATGTCCGATGAAAACGGTCCGCGGACCGTTTTCATCGGACATGTCCGCTGGGATCATTTGGTCTGATGGCTGTACGCGCCATCAGACCAAATTTCCAGCAGACAGACGACGCGGTGACGACACGGTTACAACGCGGTGACGTGGCGGCGACGTGCGTGAACCCAGAAGTTCAATGCTTCCACGCATGCGTCGAATCACTTCGACGTCATGCGCGGGTTTCTCGAGCCAGCGGACATGTCCGAGTCATACTGACCATCGGACATGTCCGGCGGACATGGTTCCAGCAGACATGTTTCTTAGCATGCTAAGAAACAGTTGTCCGCTGGAAACCTGTCCGGTCGGCCGGAAAATTGTCTGGTCGGCCCTACACACGACCGAACATGTCTGCTGAAACTGGTCCGACGGTCCAGTTTCAGCGGACATGTTCGGTCGTGTGAAAGAGGCCTAATATATCCATACCTGCCCTATATCAGATCTCCTCCCTGGCAGGTTTGATATTCTAAAGCTATCTTGATAAATGACTAGCAGGTAAGAGGCAAGAGACCACTAATGCCTCTTTTCCAGTGAGCTGATTGGTTCGGTACGGTTCGGTAGGATACGCTATTTTGGGTGTTTCCATTATGAAAGTGCCATAAAACCGAACCGTACTGCACCATTCTGGGTCAGATGTGAGGCCATAGAAAATGGAACGGTTCGGTTAGGGTGGAGCTACAATACATTCCACTGATTGGTGGACACACTAGGCATTTTTTCTAAACCGTGTATGGCCCCTGACTGTCCGACTTGCAGTGGAAACGCTCACCAAAATAGACCGGACCATTCTAACCGTTCCAAACTGTACCGACCCGAAGCGTTACGCTCAGTGGAAATGAGGCAGTCTTTGGAGAGGCATTAGAAATCCCTGAAGTGTAAAATCCCTATAGATGTTAGCATTTACAGGTAAAGCTAGTTATACACTGCCTTGGGTATGATGGTATCGCAAGGATCCAAAGTGTAGAGCTATCGGTAAGCAAAATTCAACCCTGGAGCAGCCAATGATTTGTTGATATCTATTCATGTGTGCCATAAAGAAGAATAGTGCATTAATAACTAAAAGTGGCCAATATGAACTGACACATGGATGAATGAGGCCAGTGCTAAATGTTAGTCATTGAGTTAAATTTACTCTATGCTACTCACGCATTTTTGCTTAAAGGTATTTTTATGGCCGACTGTTCCCATTACACTCCTCTGGAAAATCATTGAGGAGCTCTGTAAAAAGCACAGTTCCTTTATAATGGCAAAGGGGAATTGCTGACATGAATTAAACAAAAATTGTTTTTTGGAGTTTGTTGTAGTAATGGTTGTCATAAATCTTTTGTTAACTTAAAATCTCCAAATACATAGTTATGTTCCGAAATCTAATATACACATGTTCTCAGAAGAGCATTCTAAAATATCTATTAGCATGTGTAACTTACTGTTTTTATTATACTTTTTTAGTATTAACTTTTGACATTACCTTCTCAGTCTTTTTGAAGTAGAATGAATGGTTTATGATGAGTAAAAAGTCATCACAAACTGGCCAATTTCAAAAGAACAAAATATATTTTGTATATAATAAATGTTGTAAAATTCATTTTGAGGCCAAAGCTGCAGATATAAGGCTATTTCCATAGCTATTAAATTCATGATGAGGGAGGGAAGGCTGGAACTGCAAAATTATATTAACAAAGAAATAGGAACCAAAATTATTTTACAGTGCAAAGTGCAGCAGGATTGTTATGAAATGCTTTTAGAGGACCTTTTTGTTAAAACAATAGCATGGTATTGATATAAATATATGAATCATATGCTACTAATAATGTATTTGCTGTTTTTTTTCTGCTAGACTTTGAGGCCGGGTTCACATCTATGTGAATTGGATGCGGATTTCTCTGCATCCAATTCACATAGCAGGTTAATGAGAGCGGCTCCCTATGGAGCCGGTTCACATATGTCCGGGGTGGCTGCGGAGCGCACTGCACAGAAATGCTGTGCGTCTTTGGCTCTGTTTCAGGACCAAATTCAGGCATATTCGGCCCTGATTCATTCCTGAAACAAAGAACAGGGACACACAGCACCCCTGTGCGATCCGGGTAGGGGGCGTGTTTCATTTAAATGAAGCGCGTCCCCGCGCCGAACGAACTGCGCATGCGCCGTCCGTAAAAACTCCCAGGGTGCATTGCTCCAAATGACGTCGCAAGGACGTCATTGGTTTTGACTAGAACGTAAATGGCGTCCAGCCCCATTCACGGACGACTTACGCAAACAACGTAAAATGTTCAAAATTATACGCGGGAATGACGGCCATACTTAACATTGAGTACGCCACCATATAGCAGCTTTAACTATACGCCGGAAAAAGCCGAACGGAAACAACGTAAAAAAATGCGACGGCCGGTCGTACGTTCATGGATCGTCGGAAATAGCTAATTTGCATACTCGACGCGGATTACGAGGGGAACGCCACCTAGCGGATGCCGAAAAATTGCATCTTAGATCCGACGGCGTACGAAGACGTACGCCTGTCGGATCTAGCCGAGATGCCGTCGTATCTTGTTTTGAGGATTCAAAACAAAGATACGATGTGGGAATTTTGAAATTACGCCAGCGTATCAGTAGATACGCCGGTGTAATTTCTTTGTGGATCTACCCCACCGTGTTTCCCCCGAAAATAAGCCCGGGTCTTATATTAATTTTGGCAACAAAAGACACAGTAGGGCTTATTTCGGGGTAGGTCTTACCATGTAATGTGATGTCTTCTCTCCACCTCTTCATCCCTGCCTGACAGGGATCCCCAGTGTGAACCGAGTTAAAATACTTGTAAAATCCTAAAATCCACTCTATTACAGTATTTATACAATGTACATTGTGTGTGTTTCTGTAATATAATTGTGCCAAATACCTTCGTTATAGCACCGCTCTGTGCTTCTGTGACCTGCCGGAGCTCTCTTCCCTTCAATTATATTACAGAAACACACACATTGTACATTATATACTACTGTAATAGAGTGGATTATAGGTGTAGCACCTATGTACCTTACAGTACTGGTGCTATCTAAATTTATGTGTAGATCAGAGTGTAGTTAAAGGGGTTGTAAAGGCAAAAGTCTTTTTACCTTAATGCATCCTATGCATTAAGGTAAAAAAACATCTGACAGCACCGCCCCCCCCGAGCCCCCGTTTTACTTACTTCAACGTTCGAAAGTCCCGGGCGCGTGCTTGTCATCTTGTTCGGTTCCCAGCCTGGCCGTTGATTGGCTAGCATTCCACCATTGGAAAGCATTCCACCATGCGAGGGAGCTCGCATGAACGTGGAAAGCTTTTGCGAGGAGGAGCCGAGACAGCCGCCGAGGGACCCCAGAAGACAGGATTCGGTGCCACTCCGTGCAAATTGAACTGCACAGCGGAGGTAGGTATAACATGTTTGTTGTTTTAAAAAAAAAATCTGCCTTTAGTGTTCCTTTAAACTCTGATCCAGATTGTTGGTAGCAAAATGCGGTCTCTGTCTCAGCTTGGCTGTGTTGTGAGTCAATTCTGCTGTACTGGGGTGTTCTTCCAGCCCAGGTGGCAGCAGTGGGGTCAAGGTGTGGGTGCTCTTCCCACCAGCCAATCACGGGGGTTTGTCCCCGCTGTGCATGCTGGGGAGGGGTATTTATGGGACAGACACCATTGGTTCTGGGTTCTTCTTCGTCCAGTGTGGCACCCACCTTCAGGGTGGCCACACCACGGCGCCATGGCCTACCTGGCCGGGGCGTGCGTGCCACGTGGTGTTCCTGGTTCCGGGGCCATGCTGACCCGGAGCATCTGAACAGCGGCAGGGACCCAGTGAGTGACTGGGTTCCCATTCTTGAAGATCCCAAGCTGTACTGCTGTTCGGTGGGGAGTCGGTCTGAGGAGCGCCATTGAGAGGCTGACGGTCCAAAAGGGCCTGGATAAACCACCGGGGATCAAAGTAGCTGGACACCGAGGGATTGATCATCTGTCGGTCGGTACCTGGGCGGCAAGTTGAAGGAGATCCAGACGTAACTCAATTAAGGAGGGGTATCTCCAATAATTCAACCCAGAGGGGGCATGTGGCAGAGGTATCTTAGACTCTTTGAGAGGGGTCTGTGGCAAAGACTTTCTCCCAAGTTCAAGTTCACCAAGGAGGGTCTGTGGCAGAGACTTATCCTACAAGTGTCCGAGTGATACTCCGGCTGCCAGGTCAGTGAGAGAGGCCTGTCCGGGTACACTAAACCCACTCTGGCGGGAGTGGTGAAAAGGAGTGTTACGTTTGGGAGCAGGACTGTTTCCTATCATTACGCCTAAATCTGCTATTCTCCTATCTTCTTCAGCTTTACTTTCCTCACCACAAGTTTTACTGTTTTTACCCGGCTGGGTAATGAAGAGTACATCAAAGAGCACCTGTCTGGACATTGCTTTTACTTCTACTACATGCAATACACATCATTCACCCCTAGGAATTTCGGGGGAGCCACGAGGTAACACGCCGCCCAAAAATCCAGCAGCTCCACTGGGGGTAATGCTACATAGGATTTTACAAGCATTTTAAACTAGGGCTTAATTTCGAGGTAGGGCTTATATTACAGCCCTCCTAGAAAATAGCGCTAGGTCTTATTTTCGGGAAAACACAGTACAATATAACGTGATATAATAGCATTCTCTGAGTGTTAGGCCTCGTACACACGGCCGAGGAACTCGACGTGCCAAACACATCGAGTTCCTCGGCCAGTTCAGCCCTGAAGCCGCCGAGGAGCTCGGCGGGACGAGAGCTCCCATAGAACAACGAGGAAATAGAGAACATGTTCTCTATTTCCTCGCCGAGGTCCTCGTCGGCTTCCTCGGCCGAAAGTGTACACACGACCAGTTTCCTCGGCAGAATTCAGCCAGAAACTCGGTCGGAAGCTGAATTCTGCCGAGGAAACTGGTCGTGTGTACGAGGCCTCAGTCTTAGTGGTTATTCTGGTGCATTGTTCAGATAACACCTGCAGACCTACAAATGATATCATATGCCTGAGTTTGAACAAAATTAAAAAGATCTAGGGGGACGCTCTTTGCCAATCGATAGAGTTACGATTTATTAATATGTCAATGAATGTTTGGCTAACAAACCCAGTTCTGCTCAGTAATAATTACTTCCTTAAAATTATATACTTTGAGTTGGTTCTTCCCTGATATGATTTGAGGAAATGTTTTATTGGATGACATCTTATCACCAGATTTATTAATGAATGGACCCTTTGTTCAGTGAAGTTCACTGTGAACATAATATACTTTTATTTCTGCTTAACATTGTTTACCTTTCTACCAATTTCTATGAAGCCGTGTATAACTTGTTAAAAAACAACTATTTTACATGGGCATGATATAACATTAGGGCACTATTATGCCGTGTACACACGGTCGGAATTTCTGACAACAAATGTTCGATGTGAGCTAGTTGTCGGAAAATCCAGCCGCGTGTATGCTCCATCGGACATTTGCTGTCGGAGAGCTGGTTCTCAATTTTTCCGACAACAAAAGTTCACAATTCAATGCACAAAAATTCTACGCATGCTCGGAATAATTGGACTTAATTTTTCTTGGCTCGTCGTAGTGTTGTACGTCACTGCGTTCTTGACGTTTGCAATTTCCGACAACATTTGTGTGACCGTGGGCCTGATTTACTAAGCTATGTGCGCTGCGCTGGTTCATGCATTAATTAGTACTCCGGGTGGAGGCTTAATCAGGCGCATGAACCAGCGTAGCAGCCGGCGCATTGAAACTAATATGTAAAGCCGCGCCGAACTCCCTATAGAAGTCTATGGGAGAAATCAAAAGTGTTCATTTTAAAGGCTAATCTGCAAGTTTAGTCCTAAAAAGTGTTTGGGGACCTCAGTCCTGCCCCAGGGAACATGTATCAATGCTTTTTTTATTTTTTAAAACGGCCGTTTTTTCGGGAGCAGTGAAATTAATAATTCTTAAAGTGAAACAATAAAAGTGAAATATTCCTTTAAATTTCGTACCTAGGGGGGGTGTAATGTCAGCATGTGAAATAGCGCATTTTTCCCGCACTTAGAACTCCCCCTGCACAAAGTGACATTCTGAAGGAAAAAAGTCATTTAAAATTTCACACGCGGCTATAATGAATTGTCGGCTCTGACAATTCTAAAGGGATTCATTCATAAAACAAACAAAAAAATGTGTAGGGGTTCCCCCAAATTAAATTACCAGGCCCTTCAGGTCTGGAATGGATATTAAGGGGAACCCCGCCGTAAAAACCAAAAAAAAAAAAGACGTGCGGTTCCCGGCAAATATCCATTCCAGACCCTTCAGGTCTGGTGTGGATTTTAAGGGGAACTCCACCCCAAATTGAAAAAAAAAATGGCGTGGAGTCCCCCTAAAAATCCACACCAGACCCTTATCCGAGCACGTTGACCTGGCCGGCCGCAGAAAAGAGGGGGGGACAGAGTGCGGCCCCCCCCCCTCTCCTGAACCGCACCAGGCCACATGCCCTCAACATGGGGAGGATGTCCCCATGTTGATGGGGACAAGGGTCTCATCCCCACAACCCTTGCCCGGTGGTTGTGGGGGTATGCGGGCGGGAGGTTTATCAGAATCTGGAAGACCCCTTTAACAAAGGGGACCCCCAGATCCTGACCCCCCCCCTGTGTGAAATGGTAATGGGGTACATTGTACCTCTACCATTTCACCCCAAAAAAAATGTCAAAGTGATAAAAATGACAGTAGCCGGTTTTTGACAAATCTTTTAATAAAATCTTCTTTTCTTCTTTCCTTCGGGGTTCCTCCGCTGCTTCTTTCTTCTCGTCCACATCTTGCCCGACGTCTTCTTCTATCTTCTCCGTCCGTCCTTCCGCCTTCTGGTCCCGCATCTTGCCCGTTGTCTTCTCCGTCCGCCTCCTCGTCCGCATCTTGGGTCTTCTGCGGTCTTCTTCTCGGTCCGCCGCCTTCTCGTCCCCTGCGTTTGAATTGTAATTGGCCGCCGTTTTCCCGCTCCTGGGACCCGCCCCCCTCTGACGCCACAAGTAAACTCCTTAGAAGGTCATGTGCGTCAGAGGGGGGCGGGGTCGCAGAGCGTCACACAGCGGGGGAATTCAATTTCAATCGCGCCGCCCGGAGAAGAAGTTCACGCCGTGTCACACTCATGTGACCCCGCCCCCCTCTGACGCCACAAGTAAACTCCTTAGAAGGTCATGTGCGTCAGAGGGGGGCGGGGTCACATGAGTGTGACACGGCGGGAACTTCTTCTCCGGGCGGCGCGATTGAAATTGAATTCCCCCGCTGTGTGACGCTCTGCGACCCCGCCCCCCTCTGACGCACATGACCTTCTAAGGAGTTTACTTGTGGCGTCAGAGGGGGGCGGGTCCCAGGAGCGGGAAAACGGCGGCCAATTACAATTCAAACGCAGGGGACGAGAAGGCGGCGGACCGAGAAGAAGACCGCAGAAGACCCAAGATGCGGACGAGGAGGCGGACGGAGAAGACAACGGGCAAGATGCGGGACCAGAAGGCGGAAGGACGGACGGAGAAGATAGAAGAAGACGTCGGGCAAGATGTGGACGAGAAGAAAGAAGCAGCGGAAGAACCCCGAAGGAAAGAAGAAAAGAAGATTTTATTAAAAGATTTGTCAAAAACCGGCTACTGTCATTTTTATCACTTTGACATTTTTTTTGGGGTGAAATGGTAGAGGTACAATGTACCCCATTACCATTTCACACAGGGGGGGGGTCAGGATCTGGGGGTCCCCTTTGTTAAAGGGGTCTTCCAGATTCTGATAAACCTCCCGCCCGCATACCCCCACAACCACCGGGCAAGGGTTGTGGGGATGAGACCCTTGTCCCCATCAACATGGGGACATCCTCCCCATGTTGAGGGCATGTGGCCTGGTGCGGTTCAGGAGGGGGGGGGGGGCCGCACTCTGTCCCCCCCTCTTTTCTGCGGCCGGCCAGGTCAACGTGCTCGGATAAGGGTCTGGTGTGGATTTTTAGGGGGACTCCACGCCATTTTTTTTTTCAATTTGGGGTGGAGTTCCCCTTAAAATCCACACCAGACCTGAAGGGTCTGGAATGGATATTTGCCGGGAACCGCACGTCTTTTTTTTTTGGGGTTTTTACGGCGGGGTTCCCCTTAATATCCATTCCAGACCTGAAGGGCCTGGTAATTAAATTTGGAGGGACCCCCTTTTTTTTTTTTTTTTTTTAATGAGCAATGACTCTATTCTTTATAGCCATGAGTACTTTAACCACTTGCCCACCGGGTTAATTCTGGCACTTCTCTCCTTCATGTGAAAATCACAATTTTTTGGCTAGAAAATTAATCAGAACCCCCAAACATTATATATTTTTTTTAGCAGACATCCTAGGGAATAAAATGGCAGTCATTGCAATACTTTTTGTCACACCGTATTTGCGCAGCGGTCTTACAAGCGCACTTTTTTTGGATAAAAATCACTTTTTTGAATTAAAAAATAAGACAACAATACATTTTGCCCAATTTTTTTCTATATTGTGAAAGATAATGTTACGCCGAGTAAAATGATACCCAACATGTCACGCTTAAAAATTGCGCCCGCTCGTGGCATGGCGTCAAACTTTTACCCTTTAAAAAACTCGATAGGCGACGTTTAAAAAATTCTACAGGTTGCATTTTTTGAGTTGCAGAGTAGGTCTAGGGCTAGAATTATTGCTCTCACTCTAACGATCGCGGCGATACCTCACTTGTGTGGTTTGAATACTGTTTTCATATGCGGGCGCTACTCGCGTATGCGTTTGCTTCTGTGCGCGAGCTCGTCGCGACGGGGCGCTTTAAAAAATTTTTTTGGGGTTTTCTTATTTATTTTTATTTAGTTTTATAATGTTTTACACTGAAATAAAAAAATAAAAAAAAATGATCAGTTTTCTTCCTATTACAAGGAATGTAAACATCCCTTGTAATAGGACTAGTGTGTGACAGGTCCTCTTTATGGAGAGAGGCGGGGTCAATAAGGCTGGAAAGCATGGTATTGCAAAAAAAAAAAAAAGATCTCATGCTTTCAGCTGCAATCATGTTCGTTCACCACAGTGGTGTAGTGTATAGCACTTTGACCTAGCAGCAAAAGAGTCGTTGGTTCGAATCCCGCCCGTGACAGCATCTGCATGGAGTTTGCATGTTCTCCCTGTGCCTGCGTGGGTTTCCTCCCACAATATAAAAACACGCTGTAAATCGGTTCCGGTCTAAATAAGCCCTAATATGCAGTAGTATATTAAGGTTTGGTTCTGCCCAAGGCCTGACTACATATCTGCACCTCCTAATAGAAAAATGACCCACCCCTTCCTGTCAAGGTCACACCCTGTTTTTGTATAACCCCGCCCAGTAATTTTCAGGGGACCCACACACTAGTTCTGGGGGGGCACTGGATTCCCTTAACCACTTCCATACCAGGCACTTACGCACCTTCCCGCCCAAGCCAATTTTCAGCTTTCAACACTGTCGCACTTTGAATGGCAATTGCGCGGTCATACAACACTGTACCCAAACAAAATTGGCGTCCTTTTTTCCCCACAAATAGAGCTTTCTTTTGTTGTTATTTGATCACCTCTGCGTTTTTTTTTTGCGCAACAACTAAAAAAAGACTGCAAATTTTGAAACAAAAAAACCTTTTTCTTTTTTTAGGTTAATTTTTTTGTAAATAAGTTTTTCTCTTTCAATTACGGGCACTGATATGGCGGCACTGATGGGCCCCGATGAGATGGCACTGATGGACATCGATGAGGTAGTACTGACGGCACAGATGAGGTGGCATTGATTGGCGGCGCTGCTATGCGGCACTGATGGGCACTCATAGGCGGCACTGATGGGCACTCATGGGCGGCACAGATGGGCGGCACTTATGGGTGGCACTGATGGATACTTATGGGCGGCACTTATGGGTGGCACTGATGGATACTTATGGGTGGCACAGGTGGGCACTGTGCATGGATGGGCACTGTGGGGTGGCACTGATTTTCCCAGTCAGTGCCCATTTGTGGGCACTGATTGGCATCTTTTTTCTTATTTTTTAATGCTTTTTGTTTTTTTGTTCTATATTTTTTTTGTTTTTGCACACCCTGGTGGTCCAGGGTGGGCATCCCTGGTAGTCCAGTGTGGTGATCCGAGGGGGGGCTGCGCTGATAAACAATCAGCGCGAACGCCCCCTGTCAGGAGAGCCGCCGATCGGCTCTCCTATACTCGCGTCTGTAAGACGCGAGTGAGGAAGAGCCATCGATGGCTCTTCCTGTTTACATCGTGATCAGCCGTGATTGGACACGGCTGATCACGTGGTAAAGAGTCTCCGTCTCCGTGAGAGACTCTTTACCGAGATCGGAGATGCAGGGTGTCAGACTGACACCCCGCATCACCGATCGCCGCGCTGCGTGCCCCCACAGGCGCGTGCGGCATGAAATCCTGCAGGACGTCCTGTCAGGATTGTGTAACCACTTCCCGGACGTAAATCGGCCATAGGCTGGGCGGGAAGTGGTTAATTTGCATAGTTTTTCTCTCACTTCCTGTTTGGCTATGGGGCAGGAAGTGAAGGCAAATCTCCCCAATTGGACACAGATAATACAAAATAAACTGACAGGGCCTATAACCCTCCCTCACTCTATCCAAAATGAAAGAAAATAAAACTTGTTGATTATAGTTCTTGTCAGGGGCGGACTGACCATTGAGTCACTCGGGCACTGCCCGAGGGCCCCATGCCACTAGGGGGCCCCATCCGGGTTGCCAGGCTCAGTAAAACCAGGGACAGTATGTAAAAATCTGTGTTTTTTTTAGATCTGTCCCTGATATGTCCGAAAATGACATGCTTTTAATGTGAATATCCCAAGATTTTAGCTGCCCGCCTCTGCACTACCTCCTGGCGTGGTGGTCATCTGTAAGCCAGAGGGGCCCCATAATCTTCTATTGCCCAGGGGCCCCATGAGTTGTCAGTCCGCCCCTGGTTCTAGTTTAAGCACAAATTTCATAGAGTTTTATTGAGAGCCCTAAGAAAATATAACCATGCCAATAGGCCAGGATAGAGCGTTGCTAATATGTAGGAATGTGTGTGTTAGAGCACCCCACCCAATGTTAACTAAAAAATTATTAATTTGCAAATAAGTATTATCTGCTCATTTTTTTGGGGATGTCTGCACCCCTGATAGTGACAACATTTGTGAGGTGTCTTCACCCTTTCTAATTCATTCACTTCCTGTCACATAGCCAAACAGGAAGTGAGGGTAAAACCTTACTAATATATTTTCTTGGGGACACAGAGATCAATCTAAATAGTTTCCCATTATGTAAATTGCACTCTAGCATTTTGCTGTGTACACCCCAAATTATTAGGGATCTTGGACTTTGGGGTCCATTTACTAAAGGCAAATCCACTCCTACAAGTGCAAAGCAAGGAAGAAAACAAAACAACTTTGCTTCTACAGGATTGGATGTTAAAACCATCAGTGCTTCCTCTCAGATTTTCTGCAACTATGCTTGTACTGCAGAGTGGCTTTGCCTTTACTAAACCCCAAACTAAATAATCATTTGGGGCAGGGATCCTCAAACTACGGCCCTCCAGCTGTTGTAGAACTACACATCCCATGAGGCCTTGTAATGCACTGACATTCACAGACATGACTAGGCATGATGGGAATTGTAGTTCCTGAACAACTGGAGGGCCGTAGTTTGAAGACCCATGATTTGGGGTGTACACAGCAGTGCTGGAGTGCAATTTGCTTAATGGGGACACTAGTTAGATTGACCGGTGTCCCCAAGAAATGACACTGGTAGGGTTTTAACCTCACTTCCTGTTCAGCTGTGTGACAGGAAGTGAAGCCAATTTTAAGAAAAGGGACACAAAGCTCAACACAAAAATAAAAAAACACAAAGCAGGGGTTCTAACACTCACTTGGCTTCCCTCAAACACCCACAATTTGAATAGGATTGCCTTGCGCTAGATTTAAGCACAGTGCTGTAAATCAGCACGTCAAGCCTGTCCACCAATAGCAAACCCCCCCCCCCCCCACAGGCCATGTTTGCAGGTTTTCCTTCATCTTGCACATGTGCTTTAAAATACAGTCTGGACAGCAATTCTTGATAAGATAAATCCCCAAAACATGTCCTGTCGGGGGTACTTGAGGGCTGAGGACCACTGCAGAATAAAAAAAATACTTACCAGTTTTTGTCTTTAAAGTCAGGGAGAATAAACATGGCAAACATTTCATGATTACACACCAGGAAAGAAGCTTAGACAAAAATCACACATAATTTGTTAGGCCCTAACCTAGTTCAGCTGCAGCTGTCAACATATGTAGCATGAAAAAGTAACAAAAGACAAACTTAACAATTTTAAAGTAATTTTTATTGGTCAACAAAACAAGGAAAGCAAAAAAAGACAAACAAACAAAAATACATTTCAAAATTCTAATTAACCATAGCTTTACACATTTTTCAGAAAATAAGGCCACATAGACAAATACATCAAAGTGAACATCATTTAAAAATAAACCAAAACCATTGGCAAAAAGCAACAAACCACATTTGTGTTTAGCAACAGCATTTCTGCCAGCCTGCCCCTTCTGAGGGCAGCTGAGGACTGATCGATCCAAGCTTTTTATAACAGTGCTAGTAATGAAGCAATTGAAATCACATGACCAAATTGCAGTCTCTAGTTTGGGTGAGCTTGTAATTGGGCACACCTGCAATTAACCCAAACCACGCTCTATGAGCATCCAATGAGTGTTTTTCACCTTTTAAAAAGAAAGGATATTTTTTTTCTAAGTGTTTGAGCATGCTCAGTTCATCACACATGTAGGAACCAAGCTGCAATGGAATGAGAGCTTTTTTTTTTTGGTTTCCCCTGATCTGATGCTTTCCAGCCTGAAGGGGAGGTGTTAAAGACAGAAGTAAACACGCACATTTAATAATCTATTTGTGTGAAAAAAAAGGTTGCCAATTTTGTTTGGGAGCCACGTCGCACGACTGCGCAATTGTCAGTTAAAGCGACGCCGCGCCGAATCACAAAAACTTGCCCGGTCATTGACCAGAAATATGGTCCGGGCTCAAGTGGTTAAAAATTAACAAAACACAAAAGTGAGCCCAATTTTTGGGGATAATGTGAAAGATGATGTTACACTGAGTAAATAGATACCTTACATGTCACGCTTTACTATTGGAAACACTCCTGCAATGGGGCCAAAATGAATTCCGTGAATATCCCCATAGGTGACCTTTTTCTTTTTTTTCCAGGTTACCAGTTTATAGTTACAAAGAAGGTCTAGTGGTAAAAGTATTGCTCTCGCTCTAACGCACGCGTCAATACCTCACATGTGTGGTTTGAACGATGTTTATATATGTGGGCGGGACTTGCGTAAGTCCCGCCCACATATGTAAAAATTATTTTTACTTTTTGCTATAATAAATATCCCCAAAAATATATATTCAAAAAACTAAAAAAACCCTCAGTTTAGGCCGATACGTATTCTACATCTTTTTGGTTCCAAAAAATCGCAAATAGCGTTTAGTGTTTGGTTTTTGCAAAAGTTATAGCGTCTACAAATTTTTTTTTGTTGTTGTTTTAACTAGTTATTGGGGCGATCAGCGATTTTTATCGGTACTGCGACATTATGGCGGACACATCGAACACTTTTTTGGAACCATTGGCATTTTTCTAGCGATCAGTGCTGTAAAAAATGCATTGCTTACTCAAAAAATGCCACTGGCAGGGAAGGGGTTAACACTAGGTGCGAGGGAGGGGTTAAATATGTTCCCTGGGTGTGTTCTAACTGTAGGGGGGGGGGACTGACATGTGTAAATGACAGATCGCTGTTCATGAAGGGGAACTCCAGACCCCCGGAAAAAAAATAAGGTGGGTTCCCTCCAGGTGCATACCAGGCTCTTAGGCTTGGTCTGGAACATAAGGGGTTAAACCCGCGCAAAAAAAATAGCGTGGGGTCCCCCCCAAGATCCAAACCAAGCCATTATCCCAGGCACGCAGTCTGGTCAGACAGGAATGGGGGTGGGGACGAGCGAGCGCCCCCCTCCCTCCTGAGCCATACCAGACCACATGCCCTCAACATGGGGGAGTGTGTGCTGTGGGGGAGGGGGGCACTGCCCCCCCAACCCAAAGCACTCTTGTCCCCATGTCGATAGGGACAAGAGCCTCTTCCCGACAACCCTGGCCGTTGGTTGTCGGGGTATGCGGGCGGAGGGCTTATCAGAATCTGAGAGACCCCTTTAATAAAGGGGTCCCCAGATTCCGGCCCCCCACCCTATGTGAATGAGTATGGGGGTACATTGTACCCCTACCCATTCACCTGGGGAAAAAAATGGAAAAAAATAATACACCACACATGAATAAATTAATTTATTAGTCAGCCGGGGGTCTTCTGCCGGGGCCCCCCACCACCACCCCATTAGGCCCCGGGCTTCGCCATCTTCTGCCGGAACCCCCTTCACCAGTGAGGCTCCTGCCTTTGGGGGAGGGTCCCGGGCTACTACGACGGTTTCTGCGGGGGGGGGGTGCACTGGCACCCCACCCCCGTCTTCAGCGACGTAATTCACCGGGACCCCCTTCACCAGGGAGGCTCCTGCCTTTGGGGGAGGGTCCCGGGCTTCCACGACGGTTTCTGCGGGGGGGGTGCACTGGCACCCCACCCCCGTCTTCAGCGACGTAATTCACCGGGACCCCCTTCACCAGGGAGGCTCCTGCCTTTGGGGGAGGGTCCCGGGCTTCCACGACGGTTTCTGCGGGGGGGGGTGCACTGGCACCCCACCCCCGTCTTCAGCGACGTAATTCACCGGGACCCCCTTCACCAGGGAGGCTCCTGCCTTTGGGGGAGGGTCCCGGGCTTCCACGACGGTTTCTGCGGGGGGGGGTGCACTGGCACCCCACCCCCGTCTTCAGCGACGTAATTCACCGGGACCCCCTTCACCAGGGAGGCTCCTGCCTTTGGGGGAGGGTCCCGGGCTTCCACGACGGTTTCTGCGGGGGGGGGTGCACTGGCACCCCACCCCCGTCTTCAGCGACGTAATTCACCGGGACCCCCTTCACCAGGGAGGCTCCTGCCTTTGGGGGAGGGTCCCGGGCTTCCACGACGGTTTCTGCGGGGGGGGGTGCACTGGCACCCCACCCCCGTCTTCAGCGACGTAATTCACCGGGACCCCCTTCACCAGGGAGGCTCCTGCCTTTGGGGGAGGGTCCCGGGCTTGTACGGTGTCTTCCGCCGGAGGGCGCCACTCTCCGGGCTTCTGCGATGCCTTCCGCTTCTGCCTGTCTCCTCCGGGAGCACAGGGCTTGTCTCCGCTGTCTTCTCCCTTCTCTTCCATTCGATGTTGACACGACGAGGTCCGGCGCTGGAATGCCGTCTGAGCAGTGGGCATGGACTTATATAGGGCAATGCCACCATGTGACCTCAACCCATGTGACATCACATTCCCATCATGCCCAGGGAATGTGATGTCACATGGGTTGAGGTCACATGGTGGCATTGCCCTATATAAGTCCATGCCCGCCGCTGACACGGCATGTCAGCGCGGAACCTCGTCGTGTCAACATCCAATGGAAGAGAAGGGAGAGGACAGCGCAGACAAGCCCTGTGCTCCCGGAGGAGACAGGCAGAAGAAGGAAGAGAGAAGAAAGAAGACGGAAGAAAGCCCTGGCTCCGCGGGGGAGCCAGGCAGAAGAGGGAGCAGAGAAAAGACCTGGGAGTTGGCGCACCCCCGGCAGAAGACCAGGAAGACCGGAACCCTGGCGGAAGGCACCGGAAAGACCGGGGGATAGGCGCCATCCCCCGGCAGAAGACCCCGAAGTCCGGATGCCCCTCCCTAATGAAAAAGAGCTTAAATGGGGTGGGGGCATCCGGCGGAAGGCTCCGGAGAGGACCGAGGGATGGCGCCCTCCCCCGGCAGAAATCACCGAAGCCCAGGGTCCCGGCAGAAGATCGGGAGAGAAGAAACCCCCCCTTCTAAGAGAGCTAAAGAAGAAAGGGGGGGCTCCGGAGCTGATTAATAAAATATTTTATTGTGTGTGGTGTTTTATTTTACTTTACATTTCCCCCATGTGAATGGGTAGAGGTACGATGTACCCCATACTCATTCACATAGGGTGGGGGGCCGGCATCTGGGGGCCCCCTTATTAAAGGGAGCTCGCAGATTCCGATTAGCCCCGCCCGCATACCCCGACAACCAATGGCAAGGGTTGTCGGGAAGAGGCTCTTGTCCCTATCGACATGGGGGCAAGAGTGCTGTGGGGTGGGGGGGCAGTGCCCCCCTCCCCCACAGCACACACTCCCCCATGTTGAGGGCATGCGGTCTGGTACGGCTCAGGAGGGGGGGGCGCTCGCTCGTCCCCGCCCCCATTCCTGTCCGGGCCAGACTGCATGCTTGGGATGAGGGCTTGGTTTGGATCTGGGGGGGACCCCCGCGCCGAATCGGCGCGGGTTTAACCCCTCACGTTCCGGACCAAGCCTAAGAGCCTAATGTAGCCCTGGAGGGGGACCCGCGCCGATTTCAAGTTTGAAATTTGGCGCGGAGTTCCCCTTCAGGGCTGAAAACAGCTCGGAGATTCCCGTGCGCCGCGTCACGCAGCGCATTCACGGGTACGCCGCTTGGTATTTACCAAGATTTTCACGGCGTACTGACAAGGCGCACGGGAATCCCTGACTTTTCTCTCTGCGCATGCCCAGTATGCAAATGAACCTCCCGAGGTTCAGGCGCACTGTGCAAGCGTACGGGGATCTGTTTTCAAAAAACACTTTCCCTTTCAATTCGGCCCGCCAAACACTTCAAAACACATGTCACTTCACTTCCCCTGCATCACCCCACCTCCCCCCCTAATAAACTCCCGCCCAAACCCCCGCAATTTACAGTTTAATGTGCCGTGCGCCAGGTCTGTACTGGTGCACAATGCACCCTCTCCTGGGCGCACGGAGCACATTAGTAACTAGGGAAATACACTGCACTAGCAGCGTATTTCTTTAGTAAATGGCAAAACGGCTGCTACTCCTGCTTTTACTCCATGAGTCATGGAGTAAAGGCTTGGTAAATCAGCCCCCGTGTGTATGCAAGACAAGTTTGAGCCAACATCCATCGTAAAAAAAACCCCACAGTTTTGATGTTGGAATCTTCGATCGTCTGTACACGGCATTATAGAGGTAATGTTTAAAAAGTGAAACTTTTGCCAAAATTAAATAAAAAAAATGTAAATAAAGAGGTGTCATACTGCCCTGCATCCCGTGCCTCATATATTTGCTTCTTCACTAACCGTAGATTCTCCAAGTAAGTAAAAAAAAAATATTTTTTCATTTTGAATAGAGTAAGGGAGGGTTATAACCCCTGTCAGTTTTATTTTTGCAATCTGTGTCCCTCTCATTTCACTTTCTGTCCCATAGCCCAAGCAAGAAGTTAGAGGAAATCCCCCTAAGTTTGGGAATCCCTGGTTGTTACCAGAACTAGTGTACCCTTAGGTAGATTTCTCCTCTATTCTTGTTCTGGTGACAACCTAAAATATAAGATTTTTTTTGTGGTGGTTATTGTAAGCAGGACAAATAGAGAGGATGATTCTCCCTGACAGGGGTTCTAATCCTTTTCCACTCTATCCAAAGCTAAAAAAAAACAAAGTTTTGTCTTTAGCTATACTTTCACCATCTGATACATTTGACTTGTCAGATGTCCTCCTCCACTGCAGGCCATGGTTCCACTTGCCAGCTGCTATGTCATGAAGTCCCACAGAAAAAGCACACCTGCTTGCTACTTACCTGCCAGGAGCAAACCTGTGTCCTAACATCCTAGGATGCTAGGTGGCAGGAAACACTTATGCCCTATCAGATGTCACCTGCATCCAAGTAACCAAGGGTGCTAAATAGCAGGAGCCGTCTGCACTTTAGAAACCCAGTACACTAGATTACAGGAGTGGCCTGCGTTCTAACAACCAAGGCCAGTTGGCATCAGTAGCCATTGTAGTAAATTTCCAATTATATTTTATTAAGTAATTTTTTTTTTTTTAAATAAGGTTATACTTACCTGCTCTGTGCAATAGTTTTGCACAGAGCAACCCCGATCCTCTTCTCAGGTCTCCTGCCAGGGCTGAAACTGAAAACGCCATTTCATTATTTTTAATATTCAAAACAAACTCACCCATCCATCCATGTCTTCATGCTTTAGTTTGTTGAGAAATCACTTTGAACCCCCGTCCCTCCCATATGGCATCTTGAGAAAGGGCAAATTATTCATGTAGAATTTACTTCCTGGAATCACTTTAATGTTGATTGAGGGAGTTTAGTTCTGCTTTAACCTCTTAAGGACCGGCCCATGTAGATATACGTCGGCAGAATGGCATGGACAGGCATAATCACGTACCTGTACGTGGTCCTTTAAATGCCTGCCGTGTGGTCGCAAACGCGCCGGCGCGCTCGCGACCCTGCCGCCTTTCCCGTGAGTCGAACCGCGGGTCCCGCGGACTTGATCGCCGCGGGTATCCCCGCGATCGTCTCAAGGAGGTATAGAGCGGGGAGATGCTTGTGTAAACAAGCATCTCCCTGCTCTGCCTAGTGACAATGACACTGATCTCTGCTCCGTGTACTCGTGGAGACTGATGCTGTGCCCCTTGTACATAGGGACACAGATCGGTCACCTCCCCCAGTCAGTCCCCTCCCCCCACAGTTAGAAACACTATGCAGGGTACACATTTAACCCCTTCCTCGCCCCCTAGTGTTAACCCCTTCCCTGCCAGTCACATTTATGCAGCAATTAGTGTATATTTTTAGCACTAATCGCTGTATAAATGTGAATGGTCCCAAAAATTGGTCAAAAGTGTCCGATGTGTCTGCCCTAATGTGGCAGTCCCAATAAAAAAATCTCAGATCGCCGCCATTACTAGTAAAAAAAAAAAAAAAAATTCTGTCCCCTATTTTGTAGGCGCTATAACTTTTGCGCAAACCAGTCGCTTATTGCGATTTTTTTTTTTTTTTTTACCAAAAATATGTAAAAGAATACGTATCGGCCTAAAGTGAGAAAAAAAATCTTTTTTTTTAAAGAAAATTGGTATATTTATTATAAAAAAAAGTAAAAAATATTGTGTTTTTTTTTTCAAAATTGTCGCTTTTTTTTGTTTATAGCGCAAAAAAAAAAACAACACAGAGGTGATCAAATACCACCAAAAGAAAGTTTTATTTGTGGGAAAAAAAGGACATCAATTTTGTTTGCAATTGTCAGTTAAAGCGATGCAGTTTTGGAAGCTGAAATGTCGCCTGGGCAGGAGGGGGGTATATGTGCCCAGTAAGAAAGTGGTTAAAGTGATTGTAAACGTTCGATTTTTTGTAAATAACAAACATGTTGTCCTTACCATGCATGCTGGCTGTGTGTGTCCATTGACACACAGAGCGTGACTCATCCCCTCTTCACTGTCTGTGATTGACAACACCAGGAGTCAATGGCTCCCCCTACTGTCTCTGATCCAATCCAATGAGAGAGCCGCTGCCCCCGTGCACATTACTGGATCGAGATTTGACTCAGGAGCTGCACTCAGAATGTTTTGTTACCTAGATGCCTTAAATGCATGAAGGTAAAAAACATTGTGCCTTTACAACCACTTTAACCACTTGACGGAAGGTTTTACCCCCTTCATAACCAGGCCATTTTTTTGCTATTCAGTGCTGGCATGTGCATTTCGTTTCGTTCCGAAATGAAATTCGGACAAATTTTTCATTATTCGGATGGATACGAATTCCTGAATTGCAATATTAACGAATTTACCGAATCCGAACGAACGTTTTCAATTCCGAAATCGAAAACCCGCGAACGAAATTCGATCGGAATTCGAAAAAAATATTCTATTCGAAAAGAGACTATTTGTTTTTCGAATCCGGTCGAAATATTTTCGAATTCGACCGGATTTTTCAAAATTCAGTCGAAAACGAACGAATTTCGAAAACGGTCGAAATATTTTCGAATTCGACCGATGTAACGAATCTAACTTAACGAAATTAATTAAATAACGAATTAAAATGAAACAAAACAAATTTTTCCCTTTTGCACATGCCTATTCAGTGCTGCGCTACTTTACCTGTTAACTGCTTGGTCATGCAACACTGTACACAAATGTTATATATATAATTTTTTTCACACAAATAGAGCTTTCTTTTGCTGGTATTTGATCCCTCCCATTTTTTTTTTTTTTATAAATAAAAATTTACAAAATTTGAAAAAAACAAAAAGAAAGATTTTGCAAATAAATAATATTTCTTCATGTATTTAAGGCCAAAATGTATTCTGCTACATTTCTTTGGTGAAAAATAACCCACATCAGTGTTTATTATTTAGTCTGTAGGAAAGTTATACAGTAGCTCACAAAAGTGAGTACACCCCTCACATTTTTGTAAATATTTTATTACTGGTATGTCTTTTTATTTAATTTCTTAATTTTGCAAAAAAAAAAAAAAGTGACAAAAATGACATTAAAAAACTCGCTATGCCTCCTACTAAATACCTTGGACTGTCTACTTTCCAAAAAGGAGTCATCTGGGGGATATTTGTACCGTCCTGGCATTTTAAGGCCCTTAAAAAATGAGATAGGCCGTCAGCACATCAGGATTGAACAATTTTCAAATATATACTATAGCTTGGCACACCTACAGTATCTCACAAAAGTGAGTACACCTCTCACATTTTTGTAAATATTTTATTATATCTTTTCATGTGACAACACTGAAGAAATTACACTTTGCTACAATGCAAAATAGTGAGTGTACAGCTTGTATAACAGTGTAAATTTGCTCAAAATAACTCAACACAGCCATTAATGTCTAAACCGCTGGCAACAAAAGTGAGTACACCCCTAAGTGAAAATGTCCAAATAGGGCCCAAAGTGTCAATATTTTGTGTGGCCACTATTAGTTTCTATCACTGCCTTAATCCTCTTGGGCATGGAGTTTGCCAGAGCTTCCTAGGTTGCCACTGGGGTCCTCTTCAACTCCTCCATGATGACATCATAGAGATGGTGGATGTTAGAGACCAAATTAGGCCCAATTTTCCCTCCCCAGTGTCATGTGACTTGTTAGTGTAACAAGGTCTCTGATGTGAATGGGGAGCAAGTGTGTTAAATTTGATGTTATCATTTTCACTCTGTCATACTGGTCACTGGAAGTTCAACATGGCACCTAATTTTAAAGAACTCTCTAAGGATCTGAAAATAAAAGAATTGTTGCTCTACAGAAAGATGGCCTAGGCTATAAGAAGATTGCCAAGACCCTGAAACTGAGCCACAGCATGGTGGCCAAGACCATACAGTGGTTTAACAGGACAGGTTCCACTCAGAACAGGCCTCGCCATGGTCGACCAAAGAGGTTGAGTGCACGTGCTCAGTGTCATATCCAGAAGTTGTCTTTGGGAAATAGATGTATGAGTGCTGCCAGAATTGCTGCAGAGGTTGAAGGGGTCAGCCTGTGAGTGCTCAGACCATATGCTGCACACTGCTTCAAATTGGTCTGCAAGGCTGTCATCCTAGAAGAAAGCCTCTTCTAAAGATGATGCACAAGAAAGCCCGCAAACAGTTTGCTGAAGACAAACAAAGGACATGTACAAAACAATTTGTGTATAAGTGTAAAATTTGAAATATTGGAATAAAAGTGATCACAAAAATATAAAATGTAGATAAAAAGCAATGTGGTAAGTGAAAGGATGCTGGCCCGATGCGTTTCGACTCTATTGGTCTTCAACAGGGGCTGTTGAAGACCAATAGAGTCGAAACATGTTGGGCCAGCATCCTTTCGCTTCCCACATTGCTTTTTATCTACATTTTATATTTTTGTGATCACTTTTATTACAATATATCTTACATTGTGTTGTATGATATTTAACCTATAATAACCGTATTTGGTTGACCTGCACCATATGGAGCCTGTTTTTCTATTCCATTTCACGTTTGGGCCCTGATGACCATTTTTTCCCCTACTACCATCGCTTGGATCATTGATTGATTTTCCATTGCTGTCCTGTCTTATGGTTTGGAATTGCAAGAACCATCATCTTGTCCAGCGTGGCATTCTTACAGCGTTGGAGGCGGAGCATTAGGAACCAAAGGTTCAGAGCTCGTTTGACCCACTGCCGTATGGCATGTGTGTCCACCGTATTCGGTAAGAGTACCCAACTTTTAATCTGAGAACTCCTTGAAGTTTTTACAGGCATTTGATCGGTTCACTTGGATTACATGTCAACACCCTATCTGTAAGCTGTTTTCCTTTCACGCACTTGTTTGGACTTTGGCATTCATCACTTGTGAACTTTTTATTTGCATTGCACTTATCAACATGTGTACACACTTCCCCGTGTGTTATAGTGGATTTATACTTACCATTTCCTCACTGTCACTGAGAGCTAGTGATTTATTGTCACTATCCCTTTTATTTTGTGTTTTTCTTTATAGTTTCTTGCACAGATGTTTCCATTCATTTGGACTCATTATTCAGCGCTACACTAATTTTTTGTATATTGCTTTAGACTTTGTTTGAGCGTTAGCAGCTATTGTTTTTTCTAGTTTGTTTTGGTTTAGAGCAGTATTTCTCCCCTTTTTTCACAGACTAATGCCGCGTACAGACGGTCGTTTTTTTGTGATGAAAAAAAACGACGTTTTAAATCATGAAATAAAACAAAGTTTTTGAAACATCATTTTCAAAGACGAAGTTGCCTACACACCATCGTTTTTTCACAATGCTCTAGCAAAGCGAGGTTACGTTTCACCACTTTTTTCCATTGAAGCTTGCTTCATAATTAGCTTCTGGGCATGCGCGGGTGTAAAAACGTCGTTTTAAACGTCGTTTTTTGCTACACACGATCAATTTCTGTGAAGTAAAAAACAACGTTTTGAAAAACTACACAAAAAATTCAAGCATGTTCGAATTTTTTTTTGAAGACATAAAACAACGTTTTGCCCCACACACTATCATTTTAAATGACGTTTTTTAAAACGTCGTTTTTTTTCATCACAAAAAACGACCGTCTGTATGCGGCATAAGGACATGGATAACTGGAACCATGTTCTGTGGTCTGATGAGACCAAGATAAACTTATTTGGTTCAGATGGTGTCAAGCGTGTGTGACGGCAACCAGGTGAGGAGTACAAAGACAAGTGTGTCTTGCCTACAGTCAAGCATAGTGGTGGGAGTGGCATGGTCTGGGGATGCATGAGTGCTGCCGGCACTGGGGAGCTACAGTTCATTGAGGGAACCATGAATGGCAACATGTACTGTGACATACTGAAGCAGAGCATGATCCCCTCTCTTCGGTGACTGGGCCGTAGGGCAGTATTTCAACATGATAACAACCCCAAACACACCTACAAGATGACCACTACGTTGCTAAAGAAGCTAAGGGTAAAGGTGATGGACTGGCCAAGCGTGTATCCAGACCTAAAACCTATTGAGCATCTGTGGGGCTTCCTCAAACAGAAGGTGGAGGAGCGCAAGGTCTCTAAAATCCACCAGCTCCGTGATGTCATCATGGAAGAGTGGAAAATAACTCCAGTGGCAACCTATGAAGCTCTGGGGAACTCCATGCCCAAGAGGGTTAACGCAGTGATAAAAAATAATAGTGGCCACACAAAATATTGACACTTTGGGCCCCATTTGGACATTTTCACTTTGGGGTGCCAGCAGTTTAGACATTAATGGCTGTGTGTTGAGTTATTTTGAGGGGACAGCAAATGTACACTGTTATACAAGCTGTACACTCACTACTTTACATTGTATCAAAGTTTTTTTTCAGTGTTGTCACGTGAAAATATAATAAAATATTTACAAAAAATGTAAGGGGTGTACTCACTTTTGTGAGATACTGTAGGTGTGCCAAGCTATAGTATATATTTGATGATTGATCAATCCTGATGTGTTGATGGCCTATCTCATATTTTAAGGGCCCTAAAATGCCAGGACAGTAAAAATATCCCCCAAACGACCCCTTTTTGGAAAGTAGACAGTCCAAGGTATTTAGTAGGAGGCATAACGAGTTTTTTAATGTAATTTTTGTCACATTCTTTTTTGCAAAATTAAATAAAATGTGTTTTTATTTTTTACATACTGACGCTGGTGCAGTACAGAGTCATCATATGACTTGTGGTGGTGATCAGTGACACTGACAGCATGTAAAAAATAAATACATATTTTTTTATTTATTTTTTTATTCCGTCAACTGAGTTGCTCACTGTCACCATAATGACACTGTACTACTCTGTGGGGAATGATCAGGTTTTTTTTTTTGCATAGTTATTGCTCATAACAGTGATGATCATGGTTATAAGCAATCATTTTAACTGTCAAGAATGACTTTCAGTCATGAAAACTTGCTTACTATTGTGATCTGTGATTGGCTGCAGCTAATCACACGGTACAGGGTGCCTGCACCTACCGCCTACTCACAGTAAATGTACTGTGGGTGGGGAGCAAGTGATGTGTTTTACTTCCTCTTTATTTCCCTGCAAAGTAAAAGCATAATGAGCTTGTATGCATCACATATTAGCTAATTATGTTGCACTTACCTGCAAACGAAGCCTGCGATGTCCCCGCTGGTAGCCGCGTCCATCTTTACCCCTCTTCCTTCCGGGGCCATGGACTCCGGCTCTGACTGAAATTGCTGAATTCTAATAGGCCAGGGGCCTGCAGCAGCCCTATTTGACGACCTTGTTACTTTAGTAGAAATAAATGGTTGATGGACTACTGATTCCAGTCAGTCCGACTTACAAATCCTGTGTCCTCAGGCCACAACAATTTGTCACAGAACCCCAGTCTCTCCTCTGGCCTTGCACCCAGCTCCCCCTGGCATGCTTCCAGATATCCACTGTGCCTCACTCACCAAACTTCTCCTGCCTGAGTCCTTCTTGAAGAATTTACCCGGACCATGCATACCGACTGCTTCTCCAGCTCCTGTTCCAGGACACCTCTCCATGACTGTGTAGGGAAAGGCTCCATCCCAGCTTCCGAGCTCCACTGTCCGAGGCCTACACCCCCCCCCCTAGATGGGGGTGAGCCTCCTGCTGCAGTCTTGCACTCCATTCTTCAGTTCACCCAGCCAACAACACCCCTCCAGTGGGCTGGACCTGAGTTTATGTAGGAGGCCTGCCCCCTGCCAACACCAGTTGGGGATTAATCAGGGCTCCTCACATGAACTTCCTGTCACTCCAATTCCCAGCCCTTCCCCTCTTCCAGAACATTCTCCCTGGAAGCAGGGGAGGGCTCAAGAACTGAAAGACAAGTTGTCACACCCACTCACCCACTGCTACACTAACCACTCCCTGCCCCCCAGATCAAAACAAGCGGGCCTAGCATGCAGCATATGCCTGCCTAAATTTACCTGCCTGGCAGCTATCACCCAAAACACATTACCTCTAGCACCTACCAATGGTAGAGGGTGCTACATCAATATGAGATCTGAGGTCTTTCTGATCCCAGATCTCATATTTCAGAGGTCCTGTCATGCTTTTTTTCTATTACAAGGGATATTTACATTCCTTGTTATAGGAATAAAGGGGATACCATTTTTTTTTAAAAGAACAATGTAAAAATAAAAAAGGTAAAATATGTAAGAAAATATATATATTTTTTAAACGTGCCTCGTCCAGCTCGCATGTAGAAGGGAACGCATACGTGAATAGCGCCTGCATATGAGAACAGTGTTCAAACCACATAGAGCGATATCAATAATTCTAGCACTAGAACACCTCTGTACAGCCTTGTATACATGATCTGATTTTCATCGGACAAAGTGTAGGACTTTTGTCCGAAGGGTGTTGGCCGTGAACCTGTATTGCATATGTAGCGCCTGGTTACTTTAAGTACCGGTGCTGTTCAAATTTAGAGGGAGATCAGAGTGTAGTTAAACTCTGATCCAAATTGTTATGTGCAAAGCAGGGTCTCTGGCTCAGCTTGGCTGTGCTGTGGGCTCATTCTGTTGTGCTGGGACGTTCTTCCCACCCCTGTGCAGTAGATGGCAGCAGTCGAGTCAAAGTTTGGGTGCTCTTCCCCAGCAGCCAATCAGGAGGGTTAAGCTTCGCTGTGCATGCTGGGGGAGTGTATTTATGGGGCAGACGCCATTGGTGCTGGGTCTCCTTCGTCCAGTGTGGCACCCACCTTTAAGGTGGCCACATCACGGCGCCCCGGCAGTATGGCCTACCTGGCCGGGGCGTGCGTGCCACACGGTGTTCCTGGTTCCCGGGACCATGTTGGCCCGGAAAAAATCTGAGCAGCGACGGGAGCCCAGTGAGCGACTGGGTTCCCACCTTTGAGGATCCCAAGCGGTATTGCTGTTCAGTGGGGAGTCTGTCTGAGGAGCGCCATTGAGAGGCTGGCGATCCAAAAGGGCCTCGACAAACCACCGGGGATCAAGGTAGCCGGACACTGAAGGATTAATCACCTGTCAGTCGGTACCTGGGTGACATTAAGAAGGAGATCCAGGCGTAATTTACCTAAGTCCCCTTTCACACTTATACGACTTGTCTCACGATTTTGTACTGCAAAATCGTATGACAAGTCATTCTCCATGATTTTCAATGAACACCATTCATACTGGCATGACTTTAAGTAGTGCCGACTTCAAAGTAGTCCCTGCACTACTTTGGTCCAACTTCCTTGCGAGTTGATGTCCATAGACCTCAATGTTAAACCCTCAAGTAGCATGTAAATCGTACCTGAATAATATAGACACGATTTCAGTACAACTTTGTAAGCACAAGCAGCTTTTTAACCCTTGTCCCACCCAATCCTTTCAGCATAGAAGCCCCTCTCAAGCACATTTTTCCACCACACATTCACTTCCTGGTTATTCCCTCAGGAACAATGTGCTCCAAACAGGTAAAAAAAAAAAAAAAAAAGATGTTCTTGATAATGAGCAAATCATTCGATTTATCCGTGAGTGCCCAGCTATTTATGATTTGTGTGACCCAAACTACAAAGACAAGATAAACTACAAAGACAATATCCCACTGACCACCAATGAAGGGGACATTCTTCCCACTGACCACCAATGAAGGAGAAATTCTTCCCACTGACTACCAATGAAGGGGACATTCTTCCCACTGACCACCAATGTAAGAAGCATTCTTCTCACTGACCACCAATGTAAGGGACATCCTTCCAACTGACCACCAATGTAAGGGACATCCTTCCAACTGACCACCAATGTAAGGGACATCCTTCCCACTGACCACCAATGTAAGGGACATCCTTCCCACTGACCACCAATGTTAGGAGCATTCTTCCCACTGGCCACCAATGTAAGGGACATCCTTCCCACTGACCACCAATGTAAGGAGCATTCTTCCCACTGGCCACCAATGTAAGGGACATCCTTCCCACTGACCACCAATGTAAGGATCATTCTTCCCACTGACCACCAATGTAAGGAGCATTCTTCCCACTGGCCACCAATGTAAGGGACATCCTTCCCACTGACCACCAATGTAAGGGACATCCTTCCCACTGACCACCAATGTAAGGAGCATTCTTCCCACTGGCCACCAATGTAAGGGACATCCTTCCCACTGACCACCAATGTAAGGAGCATTCTTCCCACTGACCAACAATGTAAGGAGCATTCTTCCCACTGGCCACCAATGTAAGGGACATCCTTCCCACTGACCACCAATGTAAGGAGCATTCTTCCCACTGACCACCAATGTAAGGATCATTCTTCTCACTGACCACCAATGTAAGGGACATCCTTCCCACTGACCACCAATGTAAGGAGCATTCTTCTCATTCTTCATTATAGAGAACCCAAAATTGACCCCTATCTTCACGATTGGCAATGATGGGATGTACCCAATATCAACGTCTTCTCCGCCTCCACTTCTCCTCCTCTTCTTCCTCATGCACTGCTACTGCCGCAGCAGCAATGACAACTGCGGGGGCAGGAAAAGGAATTGCCTCACACCATGTATGTTTTTATTGGTTAATGCCAAAGTTGTGGCAAAGTCGAAGTTGTACTGATCCCAAATCGCGGCCGCAAAAATCGTGCGACTTTGAAGTCTTATAAATGTGAAAGGGGCCTAAGGAGGATTGCCTCCGTAACTACAATCAGAGAGGGTCTGTGGCAGAGGCGTCTCCCTGATGTTCACCAAGGAGGGTCTGTGGCAGAGACTTTATCCTACAAATGTTCGAGTGATACTCCGGCTGCCAGGTCAGTGAGAGAGGCCTGTCCGGGTACACTAATTCCACTCAGGCAGGAGTGGAGCAGAGAAGTGTTACGTTTGGGAGCAGGACTGTTTCCCTATCATTGCGCCTGAATTTGCTATTCTCCTTTCTTCCTCAACTTTACTTTCCTCACCACAAGTTTTATTGTTTTTACCCGGCTGGGTAATAAAGAGCACAGCAAAGAGCACCTGTTGTGGACATTCCTTTACTTCTACTAAATGCACCATTCACCCCTAGGGATTGGGGAGAGCCACAAGGTAAATGTGCCACCCAAAACAACCAGCAGCTCCTCCGGGGGTAGTACTACACATGTAAAGTAGATAGTGCAGCGCTAGAGGAAAAGTCCAAATAAAGATCATCCAGGTGATTCTCTTATAAGTGACTGACAATATGAGGCATGCAGGTGATATAGCGTGGGTTAACAGGAGACCTCCACCAATAATAACAATGGCCGCTCACCTCACTGATAATAAAAAATCGCTTTCCCATAAGGGTCAATCCCAGGCATGTAACAGCATAATCCAAGCAGGAAAGGAATACATCTCAGGTAATATCAGCATGGATGGCAGATCTCAAGTAATATCAACATGGATAGCAGCCATGGAATCCGATGTAAGAAAAACAAAACATAGTGTTTCTCCGCAATAACCAATATAACATTTAATAGTGAAAATACACTTACATAAAAAGCACTATATCCAGTGCTAGGAATCAAATGCAAACAAAAACGCACACAGCATGGTCCGATAAATGGCAGCGGGTGACGTCACGTACTTCCCTACCGAACGTTGCGTCCCAAGGGCGGGACTTCTTCAGCGGATGTGACATCCGCTGAAGAAGTCCCGCCCTTGGGACGCAACGTTCGGTAGGGAAGTACGTGACGTCACCCGCTGCCATTTATCGGACCATGCTGTGTGCGTTTTTGTTTGCATTTGATTCCTAGCACTGGATATAGTGCTTTTTATGTAAGTGTATTTTCACTATTAAATGTTATATTGGTTATTGCGGAGAAACACTATGTTTTGTTTTTCTTACATCGGATTCCATGGCTGCTATCCATGTTGATATTACTTGAGATCTGCCATCCATGCTGATATTACCTGAGATGTATTCCTTTCCTGCTTGGATTATGCTGTTACATGCCTGGGATTGACCCTTATGGGAAAGCGATTTTTTATTATCAGTGAGGTGAGCGGCCATTGTTATTATTGGTGGAGGTCTCCTGTTAACCCACGCTATATCACCTGCATGCCTCATATTGTCAGTCACTTATAAGAGAATCACCTGGATGATCTTTATTTGGACTTTTCCTCTAGCGCTGCACTATCTACTTTACATTGACTCTTAAGGAATTTATAAATTGAATCCTAGTGCATAGCTGCTGATTCTGTTTTACCTGTATATTGCGCTGATTTTTTTACTATTTCATTCGTAGTACTACACATACAAACGGCAAATAATTGTCGTCCAACAAACAGGAAACAATGTTTTTTTTTCAGGTTGTTGGTGCCACCATATGGGCAACTTCTGCCAACGTTGTGTTTGGTGAGCATTGCTTCTGAGCATGCGTGTTTGTACTTTGGAGTTTTGTCCGACAAACACAAAATTGTTGGCGGACAATTTTAAAGCATGCTATCCCACATTTGTTCACGGTAAATTCGACAATTGTCCGACGGAGCATACAAACGGTCGGATTTTCCTAACAACAACCTGTCATCACACAATTCCCGTCCGATAATCTGATCGTGTGTACGAGGCTTAACTCTAAACATGCAACCTGTAGAATTTTTTTAAAAGTTGCCTATGGAGATTTTTAGGGGAAACATTTTGTTGCTGAAGTGGTAAAGTGCAGCGCTAAATATGATAAACGTGAACACCTGCTATTCAAACATGTATTGATAGCAGAGAGTCACTGTGGTGCATACAACAAATATACAATATAAATCCAATATTGTCATTCAATAAAATATATAGTGAACACATTTACATACGACAAAAAGTGCTAGTGCATAGTTTTTATATAGTCCATAAAGTGTTTCCAGTGGATGAAGTGACTCTTTAACCACTTAAGACCCGGACCTTTAGGCAGCTAAAGGACCTGGCCAGTTTTTGCGATTCGGCACTGCATCGCTTTAACTGACAATTGCGCGGTCGTGCGACGTGGCTCCCAAACAAAATTGGTGTCCCTTTTTCCCCACAAATAGAGCTTTCTTTTGGTGGTATTTGATCACCTCTGCGGTTTTTATTTGTTGCGCTATAAACAAAAATAGAGCGACAATTTTGAAAAAAAAAAATGCAATATTTTTTACTTTTTGCTATAATAAATATCCCCCAAAAATATATAAAAACTTTTTTTTCCTCTGCTTAGGCCGATATGTATTCGTCTACATATTTTTGGGGTAAAAAATCGCAATAAGCGTTTATCGATTGGTTTGCGCAAAATTTATAGCGTTTACAAAATAGGGGATAGTTTTATTGCATTTTTTTTTTTTTTACTACTAATGGCGGCGATCAGCGATTTTTTTCGTGACTGCGACATTATGGCGGAAACCTTTAGGCAATTTTGACACATTTTTGGGACCATTGTCATTTTCACAGCAAAAAATGCATTAAAAATGCATTGTTTACTGTGAAAATGACAATTGCAGTTTGGGAGTTAACCACAAGGGGGCGCTGAAGGGGTTAAGTGTGACCTCATTTGTGTTTCTAACTGTAGGGAGGTGTGGCTGTAGGTGTGACGTCATTGATTGTGTTTCCCTATAAAAGGGAACACACGATCAATGGCGGCGCCACAGTGAAGAACGGGGAAGCTGTGTTTACACACAGCTCTCCCCGTTCTTCAGCTCCGGGGATCGATCGCGGGACTCCCGCAGCGATCGGGTCCCGCCGGTCGCGGGCCCGCGACCCACGGCTGGGCACTTAAAGAGGACGTACATATGCAGGAGGCGGCCCTTAACACTGATCGGTCTCCTCCCCTCCCTAGGTAACACATTTAACCCCTTGATCGCCCCCTAGTGTTAACTCCTTCCCTGCCAGTGACATTTATACAAAAATCTGTGCATTTTTATAGCACTGATCGCACAGTCCCTTAGCTGTTCCCACAATAGTGTCAAAAGCATCCTATATGTCCGCAATAATGTCACAATCACGATAGAAAAAAAAAATCACAGATCGCCGCCATTACTAGTATAAAAATAAATAAAATAAAAATGCCATAATCTATCCCCTATTTTGTAGATGCTATAACTTTTGCGCAAACCAAAAGTTAGGCCCCATACACATCTGAGTGCGGGAAAGCCAGCATTGTTATATAAATCAATCAATGTCCCCTTATGAGTGAAGCTGTACATGTGTGTCCTCCATGTCACTGGGGAGGAAGGACCCAGCAATGCACGTTTGTAGAAGGATGTCCCTCCTCCAGGTAACAGTCTATTACAGGTACGCTGCTGCCTGCACACCGGCTTCTCCGCTTATATCCCGTACTCACAACACTCACACAGCACATGACCATTAACTATGTACAGTACGGGGCCGCGGTGCACTCTGGGATTCGTAGTCCACAAGTTCATTCCCCTCCATCATTCCTCTGCACGAGGAAACTACAAGTCCTCCCAGCATGCCCCGCGCGGCCGGCTTGTGTCACATGGTGAACGAGGGCCGCTGATTGGAATGATGACAGTGTAGTGCGGTGCTCGGGGGGCGGAGCTAAGGTCTTCCTTCTTGTGAATTACATGTCAATAAGGGAGATCATTAGACTGGGAGTCCCATCTGACAGCTGGCCGGACAGAATTAGACTGAGACCTTGCCAGACTGCACCTGTCCCCTCCCCTGCCTGTGTCTGCAGTCAGCATGCTGAACTTGTGACAGTGATCACATTGTCCCTGGAGGGATCCATTATACAGATCACACACTGCTCTCTATGCACTGGGGGATTATTAGGGGTGTGCCCAGGTAATTGGTGCCCCTTCCTGGAGTTGTGACGATTTGGGTGCTCACCTGGAGCCGACCCCCATCACAGGCATGAGACATGGCGTCTGTCAAGGTGGCAGTGCGAGTCCGACCGATGAACCGCAGGTAAGGGGTCCGCCGTGTGCGGGGGGTCCACACGTCTATGTGGTCTGTTTTCTATAATAGTCGCTGTAAGGATCTGATGTCTTATGTTGTAAATAAGGGGGCTTTGCATGCATAATGTGACTTTGATTTTGGGTGGGACCTGGAGGGCAGCTAAGTGGTTAGCACTTTCACCTAGCAGCACTAAGGTCGCCTGTTCGAATTCCAACCACGGCACTACCTGCCTGGAGTCTGCATGTTCTCCCTGTGCTTGCGTGGGTTTCCTCCGTGTACTCCGGTTTCCTCCCACACATTGACTGTGGCTTTGAAATCATGCGACTTCATCTGAAATCACGCAAGTTCAAAGCTGCATGTCAGTGTACAGCTTTATGCACACATGTCTATAAAGTCGCACCTGAAATCGTCAAAAGTAGTGCAGGAACTACTTTGTCGAACTGGTGTACAGAGCAATTGCCGCCAATAGGCTGCGACTTGTCAAGTGATGTAACAAATCGCATGAGAAGTCGCGCCAATGTGAACGGGGACTAAGGGACTGTAAATTGTAAGCCCATGAGGGTAGGGACTGATGTGAATGTACAATATATATGTGTAGTGCTGTGTAAATTGACGGCGCTATATAATTACCTGTAATAAATGAATAATTATGCAGGTCTGTGCACCCAATGGGCTGACTACTACCCCCATCATCAGAGAGCGTGCCATAAAAACTGGGGTACCCTGGATCCCCTGTGCTGAAGAGACCAGAGAGGTCTGCATGGAGATTCAGCTCTAAGGGCCCTTTCACACTCACGGATCCCATGAGGATCCGTGACTTTCTCATCTGCATGCTCAGCGGGGATCACTCCGTTGATCCCCGCTGAGCCGGCAGATGACAGGGCGGTCCCTACACACTGTGCAGGGACCGCCCTGTCAGATCTCCGCTCTCTTCTATGGGGGGATCGGCTGAACACGGACCATCTGTCCGTGTTCACCCGATCTGATCCGCAGACGGATGGAAAAATAGGATTTTCCTTTATGTGCAGAATCGGACCATAGCGGGAACAGATGAATTCGGGTGTCAGCGGATGTTCATCTGCTATCCAATAGGGATACATGTATTTCATCCAAAAACGGAGGGATGAAATGCAGACATATAGCTTGATTCATAAAGAGTTAGACCGGCGTATCTACTGACATAACTCGGAATCTGCGCTGACCTACGTTTTTAAGTGTATTCTCAAACTGAGATACACTTAAACCTAGCTAAGATACGACGGCTTGCGCCGTCGTATCTTAGGGTGCAATATTTAGGCTGGCCGCTAGGTGGCGCTTCCATTGCGCTCCGCGTAGAATATGTAAATCACTAGATACGCCTATTCACGAACGTACGTGCGCCCGTGGCAGTAAAGATACGCCGTTTACGTAAGGCATTTTCAGGCGTAAAGTTATTCCATCAAATAGCTGGACTAGTAATGTTAAGTATGGCCGTCGTTCCCGCGTCGAAATTTGAAAATTTTACGTCGTTTGCGTAAGTCGTCCGTGAATAGGGCTGGATGTAGTTTACGTCCACGTCAAAACCAATACGTCCTTACGGCGTACTTTGCCGCAATGCACACTGGGATATGTACACGGACGGCGCATGCGCCGTTCGTAAAAAACGTCAATCACGTCGGGTCACAGTTAATCTACATAAAACACGCCCCCCACATCCTCATTTGAATTTGGCGCGCTTACATCGGCCTATTTACGATATGCCGCCGTAACTTAGCAGGCAAGTACTTTGTGAATACAGTACTTGCCTAGCTAACTTATGGCGGCGTAGTGTAAATACGGTACGCTACGCCACCGCAAAGATGCGGCGGTCTATTTGAATCTAGCTAATACTGTCCGCATGTGTGAAAGTGCCCCTCCCCGTACTGAAATGCCAGTTTTCTGCTGCCTCTACATGTAATGATACAAAGATACAATAATCCCGCTGACTGATTAAAAAAATCAATCAAATTTAAAAACAAATAATCCCTAAAGCAGGACTTCATCCAAAAATGGAAGTTCTGCTTTCTTTGATTTTTTCCACCATTACATTCGGGAAGAAGGAGCAGGTAACTAGTTTTGACAGGTACCCGTTTCCACTTCTGCTCGAGTCGCCCAGGCAAGCAATGACAAACCTTGGCACCCCAGATGTTTTGGAACTACATTTCCCATGATGCTCACCTACACTGCAGAGCATCATGGGAAATGTAGTTCCGAAACATCTGGGGTGCCAAGGCTCGCCATCACTGGCCTAGGTGATCTGAGCAGAAGTTCCCCCCCCCCCCCCTCCCCCCTCACTTTGCAGCATTCTGGGACAGATCCCAAAAGTTTGCGGGACCATTCATAAAGGGTTACCGCATACTAGCTCATTATGAAATACTTACCCGAGAAGGAGGTGTCGGCAGGTGATCTCCGTTCCACGCCGAGGGAGCTGACTTTTTCCCTTGGCGTGTGTTCCGGGTATCGCGGCTCCGGTGCTGTGAGTGGCCGGAGCCGTTATGTCGTCGCTCCCGCGCGTCACTTTCAATCAGAGAATGCTTTGCATTGATTTAGAAAGTGCAAAGCATTTTATGAATGTTACCTGTGCTGAGCAGCCATCCTCTTGTGTTCACAATGCAGCAGGCCAGCTGCTCAGAACATGACTCGGAAGCAAGTGGAGATCATTGGAGGAGTGGTGCCTACTGCAGTGATTTCCAGCTTTCTGGGGGCATTGGCCAGGTATGGTGTATATCAGGGGTAGGCAATCTCGGCCCTCCAGCTGTGGTTGAAACTACAAGTCCTATGAGACATTGCAAGACCCTGACAATCACAGGCATGTCTTCTAGAGACAAATGCATGATGGGATTTGTAGTTTCACCACAGCTGGAGGGCCGAGGTTGCCTACCCCTGGTGTATATACACTATATTAGAAAAAGTATTGAAATGCCTGCCTTTACAGTTTGTGGTAACAGTTTGGGAATGGCCCCTTCCTGTTCTAACATGACTGCACACCAGTGCACAAAGAAAGGTCCCTAAAGACATGAATGAGCTAATTTGGGGTGGAGGAACTTGATTGAACTGCACAGAGTCCTGACCTTATCCCAACAGAACACCTTTTGGGATCAATTGGATCAGAGACCAAGTGCCAGGCATTCTTGTCCACATCAGTGCCTGACTTCACAAATGCACTTTGGAAAAATGGTCAAACATTCCCATAGACACACTCCTAAACCATCTGGACAGCCTTCCCAGAAGAGTTGAAGCTGTTATAGCTGCAAAGGGTGGGCCAACTCAATATTGCACCCTACGGACTAAGACGCCCTTAAAGTTCATGTGTGTGTAAAGGCAGGCATCCCAATACTTTTGGTAATATAGTGTGTATATATAAAAATATACATACCTGGAATTCTTCTTTAAAGTAGAACTATATGCACACTTTTTCTTTCATGTTGGATAGGCTAAGGAAGGATTATGACCCCTGTCAGTTTATCTTTTGCCATCTGTGTCTCATTGGGGAGATTTCCTTTCACTTCCTGTCCCATAGCCAAAACAGGAAGTGAGAGGAGAGAGGAGAACCCCTCAAAGTGAGGACCCTGGTTGTCACCAGAAATAGTGTGCCCATTGGAAGATTTCCCCTCTTATTACTTTTCTGGGAACAATCCATCATTTGGGATTGTATTTTACTTTCGCTTTCATTGATAACAGTAAACAGGACAAATAGAGAGGGTAACTCTCCCTTAGGCTGGGTTCACACTACGATTTTCCCGTCCGTCAGCCGCATACGATTTCAGTATTGAAAACGTACGGGAAAACGTATAGATAGACAATGCATTGCAAATCGTATGCACTCAGATGCATCCGGGTGCGTACGATTTGCTGGCAAAACGTTTTTTAAATGTACGCAAAACCGTGTTCAACCACGGTTTTGCGGCCGTTTTTGAAACAGTATGGCAAACGCATACGTTTTTTTTTAACATTAATGTCAATGGAAAACGCACATATGTGCGGTTCCATACGTTAACGTCCGTTTCAGCCGCATACGTTTTTTCATATAAATCGTATGCGGCTGACGGAAGGGAAAATCGTAGTGTGAACCCAGCCTAATGGGGATACAGACAGCAATAAAAACCACACAATTTTCCCAATCCCTCTTCATTGTCTCCAAAACGTAAAAAAAATTGTTTTGTACTTTTAAAGAGGAAGTAACCCCCCCCCCCCCCCGGAACAAGGGGGAAAAACTGCATAATGAGCTAGTATGCATAGCATATTAGCTCATTATGTGGCACTTACCTGAGGTCAAAGTCCTCCTCGTTCCCCTCCGCTGCCGCCGCCGCCATGTTCCTTTGCGTCTTCTTCCTGTTTCCAGCTTTCTGGGGGCATTGGCCAGGTATGGTGTATATCAGGGGTAGGCAATCTCGGCCCTCCACCTGTGGTTGAAACTACAAGTCCCATGAGACATTGCAAGACCCTGACAATCACAGGCATGTCTTCTAGAGACAAATGCATGATGGGATTTGTAGTTTCACCACAGCTGGAGGGCCGAGGTTGCCTACCCCTGGTGTATATACACTATATAGTATTGAAATGCCTGCCTTTACAGTTTGTGGTAATTCCGGCGCTGTGATTGGCCGGAGCGGCAATTACGTCACTCCCGCGCAGGACCGGCAGGTCCCAGCGCATGCGCAGAAATATGGCATTAACCCCAATAATGGCATTCACAAAAATGGCACGCTGAGTGCGCCTGCGCCGTTGTCTACGCCGCGCATGCGCCGTAGACATCGGCGCCTGTCATTATTGCAAATATTTCTTGCACCTACAGGTAAGCCTTAATCTAGGCTTACCTGTAGGTGCAAGTTGTGTGGTTGGGTTTACAACCACTTTAAGCACACTGCCATGCTGCCCCATACAGTCATGTCCAAAAATATTGGCACCCCTGCATTTCTGTCAGATAAGGCACCACTTTGCCCAGAAAAACAGTAACCATTTAAAATGGTGAAAAACCTGACACAACTTTTTCTGTTGTGTGCGACACGGAACAAGCAGCAAAGAATTGTCTGATGATTTGAGAACAAAAATTGTGGAAAAGCATGGAAAATCTCAAGGTCACAAGTCCATCTCCAGAGATCTTAATGTTCCTGTGTCCACTCTGCATAACATTGTCAAGAAGTTAACAGCCCATGGCACGGTAGCTAATCTCCCTGGACAAAAGAGAAAAGTTAATCATAGAGTTTGCCAAAATGTACCGGAGGAAGGGAAAATTATTTTGGGAGAATGTGCCGTGGATGTGATTGTGCCCGTGGATGTGATTGTGCCCGTGGATGTGATTGTGCCCGTGGATGTGATTGTGCCGTGGATAGACTAAACAAAATTACAGATTTTTGGTAAAGTCCATAATTCTGCTGTTCACACTTGAAACGGATGTGGCTGACAGTAGGGGTCTGGTGAGTCCCTGTCCTCCGTTTCAGGGACAAATCGAGCCCAAATTTTTGCCTGAAACAGAGCCAATCACAATCTCCTGTCATGTGAATTGAATGCGGGCTCACTCATTTTTGGGAGTTTGAGTTGCTGCTTTAGGCACTGGGTGTCTGGGCTGTGTGCATGGAATTATGAAATCTCAAGACTACCAAAGAATTCTGGGGTGCAATGTAGGGGCCAGTGTCAGAAAGATGGGTCTTGCAGCAGAACAATGACCCAAGGCACATGTCAAAAGGCACCCAGAAATGGTTTAAAGGAGTTGTAAACCCTCCTGTTTTTTTCACTTTAAAAAAGGGGTTGTAAAGATAAAAAAAATTTCCCTAAATAGCTTTCTTTTACCTTAGTGCAGTCCTCCTTCACTTACCTCATCCTTCGATTTTTTTCTTTTTTTTTTCTTTTTTTTTAAACAATAGATTTTTATTGAAAGTATTTACTTAACAGTACAGATTAAAATTGTCACATTAATCCTTAGTAACCAACCGAGTTACCTTGGTTCATGAGATTGTTCTTATAACAATACAGTGCTTGGTAGCCTCTTGAGGGGGCGAGCAGGAGTGTCAGGACGCTCTCTACTTTGCAGATAGAGAAAGGAGCTGTGTGTTAGTGGGCGTCCTGACACTCCTGCTCGTCCCCTCCCCCCTCAAGAGGCTTTTTCCACACCAGGGAGAAAGCCTCACATTACTGTGTGTAGTTACAGACAGAAGAACAGGAAGTGAGGATTTCTCAGAAGAAATAAGGACATTTAAAAGCAAAATGGAAGGATGAGGTAAGTGAAGGAGCACTGCACTAAGGTAAGGGAAGCTTTTTAGGGATTTTTTTTTTTACCTTTACAACCCCTTTAGTGCATCTTGGCAGTTTGCACTATAAACAAAAATAGAGCGACAATTTTGAAAAAAATTCAATATTTTTTGCTATAATAAACATCCCCCCCCAAAAATATATAAAAAAAATTTTCCCCCTCAGTTTAGGCCGATCCGTATTATTCTACGTATTTTTGGTAAAATATTGATATTGTATTGTTTTGGTTTGCGCAAAAGTTATAGCGTCTACAAAATAGGGGATCGTTTTATGGCATTTTTATTAATATATTTTTTTTATTAGTTATGGTGGCGATCTGCAATTTTTTTTTATTTATTTATTTTTTTCTTATCGTGACTGCGACATTATGGCGGACACATGGATAACAATAGAGGTAAAAATAATGATTATACAACGTTGTCATTTTGTATGTAGTTTTTATAGATATCTCTACATTGGAGGAACGGGTCCCACTCGGGAGGCCTTTGTACCACCCCAGTTGGACTTCTATATATTGAACTGTGTATGTATTTATAAATAAAGTTTTTGTCATTATTCCATTTGACCCTGTTGTTGATTCTCCCTCAAAGACCTTATTTGAGACGTCTGCCTCATCCACCTCCCCTTCTCTTTACATGGATGATAACCCCTCGTACATCGGTGGGAGGTGTTGGGATATCCGAGGTTGCATTCCTCTGGGTGTGTGTTGAGGAATGTTCCTTGGGATAATGTGTACACAGGAGGAGAACAAACAACAGCTGTGCCTTGTAAACAGATTTAATAACAGACGCCACAACCAACATCTAAAGCCTAGGTCACTGCCTTCAGCTTCCTGACTCCAGATTGAAGACTCCTGATTCCAGGAAACTTTTATAAAGCAGATACTGTATATAAAACTTTCACCAAACTTTCTACAACTTTTTTTAAACTTTAAAGGAACCCTATACCTGACCATGTATTCCAACAACAATCTTTTAACCACTTGAGATCCGCGCTATAGACAAAAGACGTCTACAGCGCGGCTCTCAAGTGCAGAGTGGACGTCTTTGGACGTCTTTTTCTGGGTATTACCCGCGCGCGCCACTGGGGGGCGAGCAGCGGGTAAACACTGTGCCGGCGCATCGCTGGGAAGCCGATGCGTGTACCTGGAGGCCGCTATGTCCGCCGGGTACACGTGATCATCGGTGACAGCAGGGACGTGGAGCTCTGTGTGTAAACACAGAGCTCCACGTCCTGTCGGCGAGAGAGGAGACCGATCTGTGTCTCTTGTACATAGGGACACAGCATCGGTCACCTCCCCCGGTCAGTCCCCTCCCCCCACACAGTTAGAACACACCCAGGTAATACATTTAACCCCTTCCTCACCCCCTAGTGGTTAACCCCTTCCTTGCCAGTCACATGTATACAGTAATTAGTGCATTTTTATAGCACTGATTGCTGTATAAATTTGAATGGTCCCAAATTTGTGTCAAAAGTGTCCGATACGTCCGTCGCAATATCGCAGGCCTGACAAAAAAAAATAAAAAATCGCAGATCGCCGCTATTACTAGTAGAAAATAAAAAATAAATCATAAATCTATCCCCTATTTTGTAGGTGCTATAACTTTTGCGCAAACCGATCAAATACGCTTATTGCAATATTTTTGTTAGTAGAAGAATACGTATCGGCCTAAACCGAGGAAAACATTTTTTTTTTTAAAATTGGGATATTATTATAACAAAAAGTAAAAAATATTGTGTTTTTTTTTTCTCCAAATTTTCTGTCTTTTTTTCGTTTATAGCGCAAAAAATAAAAATCGCAGAGATGATCAAATACCACCAAAAGAAAGCTCTATTTGTGGGAAAAAAAATGATAAAAATATAATTTGGGTACAGTGTTGTATGACCGCGCAATTGTCATTCAAAACGCGTCAGCGCTGAAAATTGGTCTGGACACAAAGGGGGTTTAAGTGCCCAGTAAGTGTGAAGGGGGTTTAAGTGAACAGTTATACGGTGGCAGGTTGGCCCGGCTGCGCAAAATCATGTAAATTCCAGCCATTAGGGGCCGACGCGCGTGCCCGGCACGTTACAGAGCGAGAACCGGGAGCTGTGTGTGTGTGTGTGTAAACACACAGCTCTCGGTCCTGTCAGGGGGAGAAATGACTGTTCGTCTGTTCATACAATGTATGAACAGTGATCTGTCATTTCCCCTAGTCAGTCCACCCCCCTTCAGTTAGAACACACCTAGGGAACATAATTAACCCCGTCCTCGCCCCCTAGTGTTAACCCCTTCCCTGCCAGTGGCATTTTTACAGTAATCAATGCATTTTTACAGCACTGATCGCTATAAAAATGCCAATGGTCCCAAAAATGTAAACGCTATAACTTTTGCGCAAACCAATCAATAAACGCTTATTGCGTTTTTTTATTTATTTATTTTTTTACGAAAAATATGTATCGGCCTAAACCGAGGGGGACCTATGAAAAACGCAATAAGCATAGTAAAATCACATGTGTTCTCTGTGCCATTATCGGCACCTTCTTCTCTTTCGGCAAAATGCAGAAAACGCCATTGTCGGCCGTTATGTTTTCAGCGCATCACTAAACACTAGGGGTGCAACGGATCGTCATTGATCCGTGATCCGAACCGAAAAAGATTGATCCGAACCGCACACACGTGATCCGAGGATTGTTTTCTAAAAAAAAAAAAATAATAATAATTTGCGCATGTTCAGTCCACACACAGCGTGGTAATGGCGAACGGAGGAGCTTGAATGCCCCACGTCATTTAAATCCCCTGTATGGGAGCATTTTGGCTTCCCTGTCTAATATTATGATGAAGGAAAGAGGTTAGTGGATAAAACCGTGACGGTGTGTAGGCACTGTGGCACAAGAATGCCATATGACAGTGGGAACACATCAAGTATTGTCACTAGGGGTGCAACTGATCTGTACAGATCAGCACCTTCGGGTCGGGACACACGGCGATCCACGGGCCTCCCGGTCCATAGGAAAGGCAGCGGCTTCGGCCTAGCTATCGAAGCGGCGGCCATCGCGGTCCACCCGGCGCGGGGGATGCAGGCTGCTCCTCGGAAGTTTGTGGGCACTTGAGCTCAATACGTCATTGACTCCTAACAGCCCAGCGATGAGCTCCATGCTGCACCTTGAGAAATCCACACGGGGAGCTGCTGCCGCCGCCGCACCGGGCGTCCTGCTGCTTGCCAGAGAAGAGAGAGGAGGCGATCGGGGGGATCTGTATGGACTGAGCACGTAGGGGGGATTTTCACTAGACACTCAGCCCGCCGATCAATGACACTAAAGGGATCTGATGATTGGGATAGTTCAGGTCACAGTAGGGAACTGGTGACACCACTTTCGTACATGTCGGATTTCCAAACACTGTATTTAAGCACATAAGCTCCGTTTTGTGTTGAGAAGAACTGTGAAATCAAAAACTCTGGTGGGTGTAACAAGATTTGTCTTTTTTTTTTTTTTTTGCTGATCCGAAAATGATCCGATCCGTGACTCCTGATCCGAGGATCGATCCGATCCGTGAGTTTTTTGATCCGTTGCACCCCTACTAAACACGATGTCCACAGGTGCACTCTAAACCAGTCGTTCAGGTTGAGAACAACAATGTACCTGCCTAAGGGCTTGTTCAGAAAAGGCAGTGGCCCTTGTCACAGACGTGGTTCGTGGTGGATCACTTTTCAGAAGGCAGTTGACAGGTGGTTGGGAGACATGTTGACTCCTCATGGCCTCATTTAAACCCTGAAAAGGCCAAACCACTGCAAGTTGCATGTAGTTGCAGGTCAGTTGCACCGCAGGCCCTTTAACTTGAATGGTTCAGTGGTGGTGCTGCCTACCAAACGCGATAGTGGGGTTTCAATTTGCTTTGCTTCCCAGCTGCCTGTCCTTGTTTATTAAGTGGGGGCAGCAAAACTGTGGCTCAACCTCCCGGTGTTGCTACATGTGTGAGCGAGCCCTAAAAGGTGTTTCCCCTCAGGTTTTGCACCAAGTCTCTCGCACTTGCTTTATATTGCTTGTTCAAGTTATAAAAGGTGAAATCATACTGTGAGTGTAACATGTTAACAGGTGACTGGTTCTGCCTGCAGGCAGGTATGCGTTTCCGCATGCAAATAACAAACTCATTTCATGTGACATAATGCTGCCTGGTTACAAACACGAGAAGGTGAGAGGTTTCTTTAAAAGGCAACCTTTACCCATATGTTAAAGCTGAAGTTTATTGATTTTTGTTATTTATTTTTATCAGCACCATGGACGTTACTTACATTTAATGACACGTAAATAAGTAATTTCCACCCTTAACTAATGTGCGCTGATGGGCACTGATAGGCAGCACTGATGAGGCGGCACTTATGGCCACTGATGGGGGGCACTGGTGGGCAGTGATAGGCAGCACTGATTGGTGGTACTACTGGGGCTTTCATGTAATCAGGGCCCTGATTACCTGCAAGGAGATGCCTCTGATCGCACTCCTCGCCACACACTCTGTCCGTGTGAGGCGAGACGATGCTCGGCACTTCCGTATTTACATGTGAATGGCCGGTGATTGGACACAGCCCATCACATGGTTAAAGAGCAGTGGCTCTTTACAGAGATCGGAGTTGGCCATGGTAGCAGCGTGCCCCCACAGGTGCGCGATAGCGGGCGCTCTGGGGCACCGTCATATGACATTATCCCAGAACGAGAGTCGCAACGTCCCTCCATCATTTTGATGGTAGGCGGGCAGCAAGCGGTTGAGAAACGGAGATGCCGTCATCACATGGGGGTCACTTGTCATTCATGCAAGTACTGTCCCTGGTGCTGATTTGCAAAAAAAAAAAAAATGAATTGCTAAACTTGAGCTTTAAAGAGGCTGTAAACCCGTACAATACCCAGTGAAGTGACTGGCCTCAAGTGATGCACAGAGATAAAATAAATCCTCCTACATAAGTTGTACCTGGCCGTCTGCCAACCTTTCTTCTCTACATCCGTTCAAAGTACTGAATTTATAAGCTTGTCAAATGGAAAATAATAAAAGGGGCGGAGGGCTGAAGTTACACTCTGTAGATCTCAGTGAGGAGAGTTCTGAGAGCTGATTGGAGGGAAGGGACACACCCCTCCTGCACACAGGAACAGAGCTGAGGGCCTTCTCCTATCACTCGTGCTAATGGAAGAGAAATGATCAGCAGACAAAAATGAAACTTGGTGCTCTTATTTGAGCCGAGTACACACCATAGAGGGATATGCTTTGTTCATATTTCATGTCTGAGGTTTACAACCATTTTAAAGTTACACTAGTCAAACATGGTAACTGGATTTAGGCTTACTTAATGGACACAATGTACCAGCTGAGGGAACCGTATGGGCATTCACCTTGGACATTTGGCTGTCCTGTTTATTCAGTTCATGCCAGCATGTTCTCTGGCTCTGTAAGCCTGGGTTCACACTTGTGTGTCTGCAATTTCATGTGTTCTTTAGGTGTGGTGTGTGTGTGTGTGTGTGTGTTTTTTTTTTTTTTGTGTTGTCCTAGTGCTACCTTTGAAATCCTATGGGGGTGTTTTGTGGGGGTAGTTTTAGTGCTTCAGGGATTAAGTGTAATAGGGGTACCTTGTATTTGGCATTTTTAACCCCATATGGAGCCCAAAAAACTTTTTTGCAAGCAGTGCATATTGCATAGACGAGAATGGGCATTTTAAGGTGGTATTACACCTTAATCGACCACTTATTATATTGCAGTTTACCAATTCTTAGATGTGCATTTGTTTTCTTTTTTAGACCTTCTTTATTCTATTTTCATCTAGTGTTGCAGCCAGCAAATCTGTTTTTCACAGGCTGCCCCGCAAAATGTATCAATTTACAGGGGTAAGATAAACCATATAACACTGAAAGGGGTACTTGCAACGATCAGCTTTTATTTATATAAAACCTTTACCCCAAAAGAGAAAAAAATAACCTGTTTTCTGTAACGGATTATAAAGGGTTAGCTGGGTTTTGGCTTCAATTTGTTACTGTAGCTAAATTCTGCTAATACATTTAACACAACCCTCTTCCCATGCTGCTGCCTGCGGTGCCTCCTGTGCTCATTCATTCAGCGTTATGTCTCACAAATACAGGAGGTGTGTCAATGGCCAGATCGCCAGGTGAAAAAAGCTAAAGAAATCAAAACGAATACAGCCTCCACATTAGGGCTGGGGAAAAAATTGATTTGAATCTTGAATCGAGTTGTGAGGGCAATTCGATTCAGATTTTGACCAAATCGATCCCTTTTTTTAATTTATTTTTTCCATAGTACCGGCGCTCCACGGACTAGGCCGAAGCCGTGGCCTCGCCTAAAAAATCCTGCCCGCAGCTCACCGCGATCCTGGGAAAAGGGCGCAAGGCCAGAAGCCGCTCGCGGCCTTTTCCCAGGATCGCGGCGAGCTGCAGGCAGGATTTTTTAGGCTAGTCCGCGGCCTTTTCCCAGGATCGCGGTGGACTAGGCCGAGGCTGCGGCCTTGCCTAAAAAAAATTGCCCAGGGGGGGCGTGTCCGACGGCGATAGGAAAAGGACGCACTTTGGCTGAGCTCTGCAGGCCTGGATATAATCCATTGACATCAGCTACCTTAAAGCAGCATTTTTGCCAAAAACCTTCACTACCTGCCTCCTATGTCCCTTCGGGATACCGATTGCTAACTTCTAGACACAGATTGTGCAGCATCAGCCATAATCCGGCTCCCGGCCGGCACCCTTCTCCACAGCCCAGTCACCATCTTGGGCCTACGCGGTCTCCGGACCCTCCGCGATCCACAGCTAAGATCCCCACTTCTGGATACACCAGGTCAGTGTTCGACCTACACCGGGATCCCCACTGCCCAGATACCTCCATAATCCGGCTCCCCGTTGGCCCCACCGTCCAGGCCTCTCCACGCTCCGGTTGCCATCTTGGGGCCCTCCCGATCAGCAATCCCCCCACGCTGGCTTGCGGCTTCCCCCGACATCTTGAATCCCCTACACACCACCCGGAATACACAGAGGACGGGGTCCGACCGGCTGGCTGTTGCTCCGTGCTCTGGGAGAGCTCCACCGAACTGTGTCTGGGCGCCATCTTGGGGCCCACGGGACCTCCCGATCGGTCGACTTGCGGGACGTGGGGTCGCGGCACCTCCCCATCAGCGGTATCTCCGGCTGGCAGGAACGAGTCCTCACCTGCAAGATCGCGGTGGTTTGATCCTGGGATCCCGCGGCCGGACGCACCTCCGTTGGGCGGCAGATTTAGGCGAGACCGCGGCTTCGGCCTAGTCCCGGAGGTCGGCGGCCATCTTAGTGCACCCAAACTACCTGCCTAGATCAGTATATATCCCTCTGGACACCTGAACCCCCCCCCTAGGGAACGTAGAGGATCTGTCATTTGTCCTAGACCCTCAAATTAACAACAAATCTGTCATTGTTCCCTGTAGCTGTTAAAGAAGTTACTCTCCCAGCTGACTAATGTACCTAATGAAGGTTTAAAGACAGGAGGGGGAGGCATGTACAGCCTGTGAAATGGAGGAAATTTAGAATCATAACATTGGCCTCAATTTATTATTATTTAGTGGCCCCCGCTCTGCATCACCAGCTTTTACAGCCTCGGGAGCCATATCGCTAGCTCAAAAAAACTGCGCAACAGAAGTTTTATATGGGTAAGGTCGGAGACCAACGTCGCATTTACAAAAAACCCGCACTGCAGACCACGACTCAGCCATCCCCTCTTATGGACCGCTTTGTGCTCAGGCCCCAATCTCCAGGCTCTGCGACTGCTGTCGCCGCCCCACCTGATGTGAACCCGCTGATTGATCCTTCTCTTTTTACTGTACCGACCGCATCTCAGCCACCAGCCTCTACTCTTCCAGCAATGGCGGCACCGGTGACAGAGACAGTGCTCGACCAAAAACTACAAGCTCTGCTACAGAACCTCACCAACAACATCACTAAAGAGGTAAATAAACTAGCACATGAATTTAGAGGGGAGATGGATCAATTGGGGGAACGCACAGACAACCTTGAGACTAAATTTGATGATATGGTCCAATATGTCCATGCCTTAGAAGATGAAAACGCTACCCTTAAAAATGCTGTGACACAGCTCCAAATACAACAAGAAGACCTCGAGAACAGAGAGCGCCGACAAAACTTACGGATCAGCGGAGTTCCTGAGTCAATTTCCGATAAGGAAATTTGACCCTACCTGTTGGCTCTATTCATTTATCTTGCACCCGATATCCCGGATATAGATTGGCGTCTTGATCGGGCACATAGATCGCTGGCTCCTAAGCCTCCTCAAGGAGCTAATCCCAGAGACATTATTGTCCGCTTCCACTTCTACGAAAGCAAAGAAACTTTGACCTCCATCACACGTAACAGATCGAGAATTGAATTTAAAGGTTCAAAGATCCAACTTTTTAGCGATCTATCTCCCATTACCTTGGCCAAACGGCGCGCTTTGAGGCCAGTTACAGCACACCTACAGCGGCACCAAGTCACATACCGATGGGGATTTCCATTCCGCTTATCAGTAACCAAAGAAGAAGATCTACAGGCACAACCTCCAGTACCCAGGCCCCTCTCTACTCCGGGCAAGATATGGACTCCGGTTCGTCACAGATCTCGAAATACCGTCTCCACCCCTCAAAGGGCTACATCATCTAAGGGTCACACCTGAATTTGCCTTATTTTCCTTTTTTATTTTTTGTGTTGCTCTATACAAGGTGATCCTGATCTTCACCTTTTGTGCCTGAGTGCTCTGATCCCGAGATCTAACTTTTCTTTTTTGTCTGCTTTATGCAGTTGGGTTTTCATCCTCTGAACACATGTTAGATAAAAATCCCTCTCTTATTATTTTTTCATTGCAGTTTTCTTGAAATGTATTGAGGCCAATAAATTGGCTTTTGCGGGCTGGCATGCCCCCCCTTTGTCACTGTCATGGTCCTGGAATGTGACCGTGACCTCCTGAGAGGATCATCCCCCTCAGGCTTCATACCTGAAAGGTATTTTTTTGTTTTTTTTGTTCCATGTTTAATAACTTTTTTTCTACAGGCAATGGAGATCCTAGGGGCCGTTTTGTTTTTTGACCTCCTTTTCAAATACTCCTGGAACTCCCACATATTAACCATGTTTTTTTTTTTTGTTTTTTTTTAGGGTCTATTTTTGACCCGTCTCAGAAACACGGCTGTGTTTCCATTACCTTGTACCAATTTTTCCTGTTTGTATTTGTTACTACAATCACTAGTTTTTATACATCATGGTTTCTGCTGATCATATGTTTACTGTACGCAATGCAAGATATATTTACAATGCTTAGTAATGGCTATTAATATACTGTCTTACAATGTTAAGGGCCTGGGCTCCATTCGTAAACGTTGGCTGGCGTTGAAAGAGTTCAGGTCTTTTGATGCTGACGTGATCATGGTTCAGGAGACACATTTTAAAGCTAATGGTTCATTTAAATTTGCATCTAAACACTTTCCCACTACATTTATTGCCTCTGATCCCTCCGGTAAAGCCGGAGTGGCTATTCTCTTTAAACGTTCCACTGCCATACGTGTTAAATCTTCATTTCTAGACCCTCGTGGCCGCTTTATTCTCCTGAGCTGTGATCACATGAACACGTCTTTCACTCTGGCGAATGTGTATGCTCCCAACTCAGGTCAGATTGGGTTTCTTGAGGAATTTTTTGAAAAACTTGCGGCCTTCTCCCAACCCTTCATGATCATTGGGGGAGATTTCAATTTATGTATGTCCCCCTGTAAAGACAGATTCTCTTTGCTCCATAAAACTCCCCCTAGACAAGCACAAAAATCTTCTGCCTCTTTTCGAAGGACAATTAGAGCTCATAACCTGTTTGACGCTTGGAGAGTAAAACATCCAATCGCTAAACAATTTACCTTTTTCTCACCCTCATGCAAATTATACACCAGATTAGATAATTTTTTCATTACCGCTCCATTGTTGTCTTATTTAGCTGACTCTAATGTTCACCCGATCACATGGTCAGATCATGCGCCCATCTCACTCGAGCTCCTCCTGTCTGCACCATCTCGAACATGTCACTGGCGTCTCAATGAGTCCCTTCTCAATGCTCCTGCTATTCACCTACACTTACAACACCAATTATCCGAATTTTTTCAACTTAACGAGGGCTCGGTGTCTGAGGTCTCCACCCTGTGGGAAGCTCATAAGGCTTTTTTTAGGGGTGAATGCATTGCCGCTGGATCTTGCCTTAAGAGAGACCGTGCTCTTCAACGCACAAATCTATTAGCCGACTTAACTAAAGCTGAGAGGAATCTTCTTAGTTTTCCCACGGTGGAGCGCCTCCGCATTGTGACCTCTCTGAGAAACCGTATCAAATCCCTAGATCTGAACAAAATTGATAAATCTATGCTCTGGTCGAAGCAAAAGTTTTATGAATTCGCCAACAAACCTCACAGACTGCTGGTCAATAGGTTAAAACCTCGCCCCCATGCCTCTTTACCTGATTTCATCTTCCAGCCAGACGGAACCCCCACCTATTGCCCCCGAGGTATGACTAAAATATTTGGACAATTCTACCAAGACCTATACAACTGTCTATCTAAGGACTCTGAGTCCCAGTTCTCTCAGGAGAAATTTGACGCTTTTGTTGACACTCTTAACCTACCCAAACTATCCCCAGATGCCCGTTCTGGACTTAATGCACAGATCACTACTGAGGAGGTTTCCAGGGTCATTAAAGAACTTCCATCTCATAAATCCCCAGGCCCTGATGGACTCCCTTACTCCTACTATAATAAATTTCTCCCAGAATTATTGCCCCATATGGTAACTTTATTTGCATCCTTGTTAAAAGGGACTGTACCCTGCACTCAATTCTTACATGCATATATAACGGTCATCCCGAAACCGGACAAAGACCCATCAATTCCTGACAACTACCGCCCTATAGCTCTTTTAAACTTGGACTATAAAATATTCACCAAAATATTGGCAAACAGACTCTCCCTTCTTCTTCCATCTTTGATACATAGGGATCAGGTGGGTTTTGTACCTACTAGACACGCAGGGGATAACACAAGACGAACCATTGATCTTATTGACCTTCTGACCAAGACCGGGAGACCTGCTATCGTGTTGAGTTTAGATGCGCAAAAAGCTTTTGACCGTCTAGATTGGTCCTTTATGTTTGCCACCCTGACAAAATATGGCTTTTCAGGCCCATTTATGCAGGCCTTAAAGGCGCTGTACTCCATACCCACTTCTCAGGTCCGACTGGCTTCCTGCGTCTCATCGCCATTCCCCTTGAGTAACGGTACCAGACAGGGTTGTCCCCTGTCTCCTCTTTTATTTATTTTAAGTCTGGAACCCTTGGCTGCGGCTATTAGATCCCATCCAGATATAAGGGGGGTGGCGCTGAGACAGGAGGAGTACAAACGTTCACTCTTTGCGGACGACATATTGCTAACAATCACTCGCCCACATATCTCCCTCCCTTCCCTTCACATTACTCTAGACTTATTTAGTAACCTCTCCGGTTTTAAGATTAACTCAACCAAAATGGAGGCCCTCCCTATAAATATCCCAGCGGATACACTCGCCTCTCTGCAAAGTAACTTCAAATATCGCTGGTGCACCCACTCCCTGAAATATTTAGGGGTACGTCTGTCCAATCTCTATTCTACCCTATATCAGGTTAATTTCCCTCCTTTATTTACTGAAATAGGTAGATTACTGAAATTATGGACGAAACTTCCGCTGTCCCTCATCGGAAGGATAAACGTCCTCAAAATGTCTATACTTCCTAAACTATTGTACTTCTTTGAAACTCTTCCCGTACAGATTCCCATGACCCAACTGAAAGCATTACATAGGAACTTTCTAAACTTCATCTGGAATAACGCCTCCCATAGAATAGCCAGCTCAGTCCTCATGGCCCCCCGCTCACAGGGTGGCTTGGGAGCTCCCGATATAGTCAAATACTATTATGCCACTCACTTAAAAGCTATAATCTCATGGACGTCTAGATTTGCCCCAAACAGATGGTCTGAAATATAGATGGGAATTACAGTTCCTGCCCATCCATGCTCATTGTTGTGGCCCTCACCTGATAAATCCTTTACTCATATACGGAAAATCTGTCTGAATCCGATGCTTTTTACTCTCTTAATCTGGAAACGCTGTTCTAGTAAATTTTCTTTATCGTCTCCTTACCCACCCCTAATAAATATCCTCTTTAACCCGGAAATTCCCGATTTAGCTTATCCTACGACTCAATGTTACCCTGGACCCATGCAAACATATTTCAACTTCGTCATCTAGTACACCCAATAACGCATACATTATTATCTTTCACAGACCTACAATCAAAACATAATATCCCGAAAACCCTTTTTTACTCCTTCTTACAGATTAGACATTTCTTTGCTTCCCGATCCCCCCAATTGACCCTTAGCGTACCTACTGACTTTGAATTGCTCTGTTCTAGGGGTCCTCACGAACTTAACCAGATTTCCACTATCTACAAAATTCTACACTCAGCTTCTCCCCTCTCTGAAAATACCCATTCATACATGAGGAAATGGTCCCACATACTGTGCAAGCCCATCGCATTGGCAGAGTGGAGACGAATTTGGGACGCTTCCTCTAGGGCCTCTAGATGTGTAGCTCAGAAAGAAACTACATATAAAATACTTATGTTCTGGTACAGAACCCCAGAATTTTTAGCGGCACATAAGCTGTCCCCGCACAGCCAATGCTGGAGATGTGGCTCCTCTGTAGGTACACATCTCCACATCTTTTGGGACTGTCCAGTAATTACTCCCTTTTGGTCACAAGTCCATAAACTCCTGGTGAAGGTCCTAGAAATAGACGTGCCCTTTCAGCCTTTACATATGTTATTGGGCTTACCACTCCCGAAAATCTCCAAAAATCTTGGCAAACTAATGACGTTCCTTTTACTGGCAGCCAAACGTGTCATACCTCAACGCTGGAGAGCTACCTCCCCTCCCACCTTTGCACAATTTTTATCGACGGTTGCGGACATTAGAAGGATGGAACGTCTTACAGCTGTTATAGATGACTCTCTACCCAAATTCGAAGCTGACTCTCTACCCAAATTCGAAGCTATCTGGGAGGGATGGGATTCTTCTGAATTTAACACAGAGCCTCATTCTACTCTACCATAGCTGCATACCAATTGCCCATATTCCCCACAGCCTTGTATAAGATGATGTCCTTCCCTTTTTTATTTTATTTTATTTCCTTTCTCTCCCCTTCTTTCTCTGCATGGGTCTGTGATTGTCGATATATGTTTCTGCTCAGCGGAGCCATGATAGGTTGTTCATGTTAAACCCACCACTTATTTTCTATTTTATGGTATAACTAACTTGTATACAACCAGACTTGTCTGTATCCTGTTATAAACGTGACTGTACTTTCCTTGCATTTTTTTTTTCATCATTTAAATGTCTGGACTTTGTGATTACTTTGTCTGATTTGAAAAATGTATAAATAAACAATTTAAAAAAAAAAAAAAAATTGCCCACAACTCGCCGCGATCCTGGGAAAAGGCTGTGTGCGGCATCCGGCCTTGCGGCCTTTTCCCAGGATTGCGGCGAGCTGCGGCAGGATTTTTTTAGGCGAGGCCGCAGAACCCGATGGGATTATCGGACAAATTTTCCAACAAAACAACTGAGCAAGTTAAAATGTTCATATTGGGCACAAAATATCAAGATTTTGTGTGGCCACCATTATTTTCCAGCACTGCCTTAACCCTCTTGGGCATGGAGTTCACCAGAGCTTCACAGGTTGTCACTGGAGTCCTCTTCCACTCCTCCATGACGACATCACAGAGCTGGTGGATGTTATAGACTTTGCGTTCCTCCACCTTCTGTTTGAGGGTACCCCACAGAGGCTCAATAGGGTTTAGGTCTGGAGACATGCTTGGCCAGTCGATCACCTTTACCCTTAGCTTCTTTAGCAAGGCAGTGGACGTCTGGGAGGTGTGTTTGGGTCGTTATCATGTTGGAATTGTTACGGAACCATGAACCAGACGTACAACAAGAGATAAGAGAAAATAAGAAGGCTTTATTGAAAATCAAGCAGTAAAGCAAAAGTCCAACGGATGGTGAAACCAGAGGTCAGGAACCAGAAGGGTAGTCAGACGAAGCCAGGATCAGGAACCAGCAGGGAAGTCAGACGAAGCCAGGATCAGGAACCAGCAGGGAAGTCAGACGAAGCCAGGATCAGGAACCAGCAGGGAAGTCAGACGAAGCCAGGATCAGAACCAGAAGCAGCAGCAGTCTTAGAAGCATGTGCACACAGGAGGACCAAGCAAGGAACTGAAGTCACAGACCTCCTATATATGTGAGCCAGGCATCCAGCTCCTCCCAGTGGGAAGGAGGAGCCGCAGGGTGGGAGGCTACAAGAGACCTAGAAACCAAGATGGCCGCCAGCACATGTCAAACGAAGGAGACAGGAGAGAGGTAAGACCATGACAGTACCTCCCCCTCAAGGGCCCCTCCTCCGCGGTGCAAAAAACGGTTTCTGAGGGAAGCGTGCGTGGAAGGCTCGGAGCAAGGCAGGAGCATGGACATCTGCGGAGGGAACCCAGGAACGCTCCTCAGGGCCATAACCACGCCAGTGGACCAAAAACTGCACCCGACCGCGGACCAGGCGTGAGTCCAGGATATTGCTCACCTCATACTCCTCGTGATTGCCCACTTGGACCGGACGAGGCCGAGGAACCGAGGAAGTGAAGCGATTGCACACCAGTGGCTTCAACAGGGAGACATGAAACACGTTGGAGATCCGCATGCCAGGAGGAAGCGCAAGGGCATAGGCTACCGGGTTTACCCTGCGAAGCACTCGGAAGGGACCAACAAAGCGAGGAGCCAGCTTGGGAGTGGGCACTCGAAGGTTGAGGTTGCGAGTGGACAACCATACACGGTCTCCGACCTGGTAGGAAGGAGCAGGCGCTCGTCTGCGATCAGCCTGGAGTTTCTGGCGCTGCGCAGAGACCTCAAGGGACCTCTGGATCTGTACCCAAGAAGCACGTAGAGCAGAAAGGTGATCCTCCACAGCCGGAATATCCTGGGGAGAGAATGCCTCCGGTAACACGGCAGGTTGGAACCCATAATTGGCCATGAAGGGAGACGTCCCAGAGGAAGAGTTCACAGCCGTGTTCCTGGCAAACTCAGCCCAAGGCAGGAGGTCAACCCAATTGTCCTGGTGATCGGAGACATAGCAACGAAGGAATTGCTCCAAGGCCTGATTGGATCGTTCTGCGGCCCCATTGGACTGAGGGTGGTAGGCCGAGGAGAAGGAGAGATGAATCCCCAACTGGGAGCAAAAGGCGCGCCAGAACCTGGACACAAACTGACTCCCCCGATCCGACACTATCTCCTTGGGCAAACCGTGCAACCGGAAGACCTCCCGGGCAAAAATCGTGGCCAACTCTTGTGCAGAGGGTAACTTCTTGAGAGGAACACAGTGGCACATTTTGGAAAACCGATCCACAATCATGAGAATGACCGTATGGCCTCGGGATGCAGGGAGGTCCACAATGAAATCCATCCCCAGGTGTGACCATGGGCGCTCCCCGGTGGCTATGGGTTGCAGCAGGCCCAACGGAAGGTGCCGAGGGGACTTACTTTGGGCACAAACGGAGCATGCCGCTACATATGCGGCGATGTCGGAACGTAGGGAAGGCCACCAGAACAGACGTGAAACAGCCCAGGACAGCTGATTCTTACCAGGATGCCCCGCGGTCTTGGAGTTATGGTAGGTTCGCAACAACCGAGTGCGCAACTCCTCAGGCACAAAACATCTGCCGTTGGGTGTCCCAGAGGGAGCACCAGACTGAGCCGCCAAAATCTGCTCACCAAGGGGAGAGGTCAGGCTGGTGCGAATGGCGGCCAGGATCTGATTCGGAGGTATGACCGAAGTCGGTATAGATTCCTCCCTGGACAGCTCGGAGTACTGCCGTGATAAGGCATCCGCCCTGATGTTCTTGGAACCAGGTAGGTAGGAGACCACGTAATTAAAACGTGACAAGAACAGAGCCCATCTGGCCTGACGTGGTGTCAATCTCTTGGCCTCAGAAAGGTAGGTCAGATTCTTGTGGTCCGTCAGGATGAGAACCGGAACCACCGAGCCCTCGAGCAAGTGCCTCCACTCTTTGAGAGCCTGCACTATGGCCAATAACTCCCTGTCACCAATCTGATAGTTGCACTCCGCGGGTGACAGTTTCCGGGAGTAAAACCCACAAGGAAGCAGCGGACCCTCTGGTGTCCTACGCTGAGACAGAAGGGCGCCTACTCCCGTCTCGGACGCGTCCACCTCGAGGACAAAGGGCAACCCAGGGTTGGGATGAGACAGAATCGGAGCTGACACAAAGGCGGATTTTAGGGCCTCAAAAGCCCGGATGGCCTCGAGCGGCCAGACCTGGGAATTACTGCCCTTCCTGGTCAGATCCGTGAGAGGCTTGGCCAGCATGGAGAAGTCCCTGATGAACTTCCGATAATAATTGGCGAAGCCCAAAAAGCGCTGCAGGGAACGAAGACCACTGGGCTGGGGCCACTGTAAGACAGCCGAGACCTTCTCAGGATCCATGGAGAACCCCTCAGCAGAAATGATGTAACCTAGGAAGGTTACCTGGGATCGGTGAAATTCGCATTTCTCAAGCTTACCGAACAGCTTGTTCTCTCGTAACCGTTGCAACACTCGTTTGACATCCAGAATGTGGGCCTCCATGGATTCAGAATATACCAAGATGTCATCCAAGTAGACCACCACACACTGCTGCAACAGGTCACGGAAAACATCGTTGATGAATTCCTGAAAGACTGCGGGCGCATTGCACAACCCAAAGGGCATAACCAAGGATTCATAATGACCGGTCCTGGTGTTAAACGCGGTCTTCCACTCATCGCCCGCCTTGATCCTTACCAGGTTATATGCCGCCCTCAAGTCGAGTTTGGTAAAGACCGTGGCCCCTTTCAGGCGATCGAACAGCTCAGAAATCAAGGGTATCGGGTAAGCGTTCTTGATCGTGATGCGATTGAGACCCCTGTAATCGATGCAAGGCCTCAACTCACCGCCCTTCTTTTTCACAAAGAAAAATCCAGCCCCTGCCGGGGACGAGGATTTGCGAATGTGACCACGGGACAGCGCCTCCATCACGTACTCCTCCATGGCCTCATTCTCCGCAACCGACAGTGGATAGACCCTGCCGCGAGGAGGAACGGCACTAGGTTGTAACTCTATGGCACAATCATAGGGGCGGTGCGGAGGTAGGGCAACTGCGCGTACCTTATCGAATACATCCCGGTACTCCTCGTATTCAGGAGGCAACAGAGAGTCCGAGGAAGTACACAGCAACTTGACAGGCCCATGGATGCACTTAGCCCCACACTGTGGTGACCAAGAGAGGATCTCGGCCGATCTCCAGTCGAAAGTCGGATTATGCTTCTGGAGCCAGGGGTACCCCAAGACCACCGAGTAGTGTGGAGACGAAATAACTTGGAAGCAGACCGACTCTCTGTGAGCGACACCAATGGCTATCCCCACTGGAAGGGTCTCATGAGTCACGTGTGACGGCTGGAGGGGTCTGCCGTCTATCGCCTCTAGAGCCAGCGGGGAACCTCGAGCCTGTAGAGGAATGGAATTGGCGGCAGCGAACTCACTATCAATGAAAAAACCACCAGCACCAGAGTCCACCAACGCCTGGGTCGTCACCGAGCCCCCGACCCAGGAGAGGACAACAGTGATCAGTGGTTTATCAACACGGGAAACCGGGGACGAGGAGACTCCACCCAAGATCTGCCCCCGACAGGATCTCAGGTGCGAGCGTTTCCCGGACGGTTCGGACATGCCAACCGAAAATGCCCACCGAGACCACAGTACATGCATCGGCCCTCGCGTCTCCGGAGTACCCTCTCCCCCTCGGACAGGCGAGCAAACCCCAGCTGCATGGGTTCACCCCCAGACAAGTCAACACCAGGAGGCGTGGGAGGAGAGGGAGGCACGGGTGGGACAGCAAAAGTAGGCGCCAAACTGTTAGGAGGCCTCCGCAGGCGCTCCTTAAAGGAAGGTCTCTCCCTGAGTCTGGTGTCAATCAAAATCAGGAAAGAAATAAGAGCCTCGAGCTCCACTGGTAGGTCCTTAGCTGCAACCTCATCCTTCAAGGCATCCGAGAGACCATGAGAGAAAGCAGCGACCAGAGCCTCATTATTCCAACCTACCTCTGCTGCCAGGGTACGAAACTCAATGGCGTATTCGGCTACGGATCGTGAACCCTGTCTGACGGACATAAGGAGCTTCGCAGCAGAGGCGGCGCGAGCCGGCACATCGAATACCTTCCGAAGAGAAGCAACAAAACCGGAAAACTCGGCAACCACCGGATTGTTGTTCTCCCATAAAGGGCTGGCCCAGGCCAAGGCCTTGTCCGAGAGCAGCGAGATCAAGAAGCCCACCTTTGATCTCTCAGTGGGAAAGGCATGTGGCAGCAACTCGAAATAAATGCCCACTTGGTTAAGGAAACCTCGGCACTGAGTTGGCTCTCCCCCAAATCGTTGTGGAAGGGGGGCAGAACCGGACATACCCCGAAACACCGCAGGCGCAACATCAGGTGTCGGGGTAGACTCTGGCGCAACAACCGGAGCGGCAGTAGGAGCGGGCCCAGGAGCGACAACCGACCCATCGGCAACGGGAGCGACATGAGCCGTGCGTTCAAGCAGGGTTTGCAACGCCACGGCGAACTGACCCAACAGGGACTCCAGCTGATCAAGTCTGGCAACCAGCGTGGGTAGCGAGGATGGCTCTGTACCGTCAAAATTCATGGCTTGGTCCTAATGTTACGGAACCATGAACCAGACGTACAACAAGAGATAAGAGAAAATAAGAAGGCTTTATTGAAAATCAAGCAGTAAAGCAAAAGTCCAACGGATGGTGAAACCAGAGGTCAGGAACCAGAAGGGTAGTCAGACGAAGCCAGGATCAGGAACCAGCAGGGAAGTCAGACGAAGCCAGGATCAGGAACCAGCAGGGAAGTCAGACGAAGCCAGGATCAGGAACCAGCAGGGAAGTCAGACGAAGCCAGGATCAGAACCAGAAGCAGCAGCAGTCTTAGAAGCATGTGCACACAGGAGGACCAAGCAAGGAACTGAAGTCACAGACCTCCTATATATGTGAGCCAGGCATCCAGCTCCTCCCAGTGGGAAGGAGGAGCCGCAGGGTGGGAGGCTACAAGAGACCTAGAAACCAAGATGGCCGCCAGCACATGTCAAACGAAGGAGACAGGAGAGAGGTAAGACCATGACAGGAATACTGCCCTGCGGCCCAGTCTATGAAGGGAGGAGAACATCCTGAAACAGAGCATGTCACAGACATGTTGGCATTCATGGTTCCCTCAATGAACTGTAGCTCCCCTGTGCCGGCAGCACTCATGCAGCCCCAGACCATGACACTCCCACCACCATGCTTGACTGTGGGTAAGACACACTTGTCTTTGTACTCCTCACCTGGTTGCCGCCACACACTTGACACCATCTGAACCAAATAAGTTTATGTTTGTCTCATCAGACCACAGGACTTGGTTCCAGTAATCCATGTCCTTAGTCTGCTTGTCTTCAGCAAACTGCGGGCTTTCTTGTGGATCATCTTTAGAAGAGGCTTCCTTCTGGGATGACAGCCATGCAGACCAATTTGATGCAGTGTGCGACGTATGGTCTGAGCACTGACAGGCTGACCCCCCACCTCTTCAACCTCTGTAGTAATGTTGGCAGCACTCACGTCTATTTCCCAAAGACAACCTCCTGCATATGACGCTGAGCACGTGCACTCAACTTTTTTGGTTGACCATGATGAGGCCTATTCTGAGTGGAACCCGTCCTGTTAAACCGCTGCATGGTATTGGCCACCATGCTGCAGCTCAGTTTCAGGATCTTGGCAATCTTCTTATAGCCTAGGCCAGGGGTGTCAAACTGAATTTCATTGTGGGCCGCATCAGCATTATGATTGCCCTCAAAAAGGCCGGTTGTATCTGTAAGATTAGATGTCCAGCGCATCCCCTCCCCTTACATTAGATGTCAAGAGCCACCCCACCATCAGAAGTTGAGTCCCCCACTCTCCCTTACATCACAGTGCACCCCCATTTCTTATGCTGCTCTTAGGAAGAAGCTGGATGCATTGCTTGAAAGCAGAATGTAAGGGTCTGGAGGAGGACCAGAGGAGGGCTGGAGCTCTCCTGCAGCTGCAAGGAGAGGTGGCGAGGGCCACATGAAATGGCCTGGAGGGCCGGATTTGGCCCACTGGCCTTGTGTTTGACACATGTGGCCTAGGCTATCTTTATGTAGAGCATCAATTCCTTTTTTCTGATCCTCAGAGTTCTTTGCCATGAGGTGCCATTTTGAACTTCCAGTGACTATGAGAGCGTGAGAGCAATAACCCCAAATTTAACACACCTGCTCCCCATTCACACCTGTGATCTTGTAACACTAACGAGTCACATGACACTGGGGAGGGAAAATGGCTAATTGGGAAAAAAATTGACATTTTCACTTAGGGGTGTACTCACTTTTGCTGCCAGCGAATTTAGACATTAAAGTGGATGGATGTAAACCCACTCTCATCCTTTCTAAACTACTGCCATAGTGCTGATCTATAAGGATATAGATGCCTCCTGCATGTCTCCTTACCTGTCAAATTTCTCCCCTCTGTCTGTTATAAGAACTGAAAAACTGCAGATTCTGTGGGTGGGTCTGTTGTCTGGAGCTCTGTGGGTGGAGTTGTGATGTCAGTAGACTCCCCGCCCACCTCTACACTCCCCTTGTCAACATGCATTTTTTTTCCCTGTGTACTCCTTACACTAAATTCTGCTATGATCACTAACATCCAGTCAAAATCCAGAAAAGTAGCCACATGACTTCATAAAAGGAGTGGGGGTGGGAATTGTCTCCAGGCTAGTGCATGAGATATGTAAATAACCTGTCACTCACAGCAAGGGGGCGCAACGGACCAAGGTTTTTCTCTGTAAGTCCGTTTTATTTCACTGAACAATAAAAGAGGATTGCTCAGTGCTGGATTAACTCTGTGTGGCAAGACTGGGCACCGAAGATAGGAAATCTTATACTGTACATTGTGACATCAAAAAAAAAAAGGGGTTTAGATCCACTTTAATGGCTGTGTGTTGAGTTATTTTGAGGGGACAGTAAATGTACACTGTTATACAAGCTGTACCGTATTTGCCGGCGTATAAGACGACCCCCTATTTTTCCAGGAAAAATGTTGGTTTTGGGATATACTCACCATATAAGACTACCCCCTACCTACTAGTCTGTCTGGAAGCTGAGGGGTAGCCAAAACAACCGCTGACAGCAACAACCGCTGACAGAAACAGGCATTTTTCAAATCTCACTGTGCCGTGGCATTACATGCCCCCTGCTGTGCCGTGGCATTACATGCCCCCTGCTGTGCCGTGGCATTACATGCCCCCTGCTGTGCCGTGGCATTACATGCCCCTGCTGTGCCGTGGCATTACATGCCCCTGCTGTGCCGTGGCATTACATGCCCCTGCTGTGCCGTGGCATTACATGCCCCTGCTGTGCCGTGCCATTACATGCCTCCGCTGTGCCATCACATGCCTCCGCTGTGCCATCACATGCCTCCGCTGTGCCATCACATGCCTCCGCTGTCCATCACATGCCTCCGCTGTCCATCACATGCCTCCACTGTCCATCACATGCCTCCACTGTCCATCACATGCCTCCACTGTCCATCACATGCCTCCACTGTCCATCACATGCCTCCACTGTGCTGGCCAAGACGATCTTCCTATCTTATTTTTTTGCTGCGGACATCCATGATTCAAAAGCCGCGCCTCCTCCTCACACTGTTCCGTGATGGGTGGAACACTAATTTTCCCAGCGGGGCCTCTGTTCAGTGTTCCGCCTATCACGGAACAGTCTGAGGAGGAGGCGCAGCTTTTAAATCATGTCCGCAGCCTGACGTAGACAGATCCGGCGTATAAGACTTTGGATGCATTTTTTTGCATCCAAAAGGTCGTCTTATACGCCGGCAAATACGGTAAACTCGCTACTTTATATTGTAGCAAAGTGTCATTTTTTTTTTCTGTGTTGTCGGATGAAAAGATATAATAAAATATTTACAAAAATTTGAGGGGTGTACTCACTTTTGTGAGATACTGTAGGTGTGCCAAGCTTGTAGCATCATACTGCAAAAGGCTGTAATTGGTGCCAAAGGTGCTTCAGCAAAGGCTGTGAATACTTATGTACATATGATTGCAACAAAATGTGGAAAAAGTGAAGCACTGTGAATACTTTCCGGATGCACTGTATGTGTAAGTAAGGAAAAGCAATAACTAGTCCCACATATAATGTAAAGCGTGACCTGCTGTGATTCAGTAGAAATCAATTCTCTGTAAAATGTGATGCTTTGTCTGCGCTGAACGCCGGGGTGGTCATGTGATCGGTAACAATGACTATTTGTTCTCCTCTAATTGTGCGTTTCAGTTTTGCGGTTTGAAATGGTTTCACTTTACAGACAGTTAGAGCTCCTGTTCATGAGATCGCTTACAGGACTTACAGCTGTTCTTTCCCGGAAATGCGATCAAAAATGAAAATTTAAGATTTAGGTGACTTTGCAGCACCACAGTGACCGTGCTTTGGCATGGTAAAATAAATCTCCACAGGGAGAAATATGTGGTCTGCCATTTCTGACATTCACTACTGAAAATGCCAGTTGCCTGGCTATCATTCAGATGCATTCACTTCAGTCCTTTTTGGGCCACTGATTTTTATTTTTTGCAAACTTGTTTCAGGCTAGGGACTGTTTCACTGCAGTTTCTAATGATGTGTAACCTCCCCATTGCCCTTTTGGTAGGCAAAGACCTCATACTTTCCATACCAGCACTTCTTCTCCTTCCTCCGTCACAGCTGGTGACATTACTAGAGGTCGACCGATATGGGTTTTTCTCTGGCCGATGCCAATATTTAGAAATCTGGGCGGCCGATGGCCGATATATGATGCCAATTTTTTTTATGGCACTTGAGAATGGCACTAGCAGAAGGCACTTATTGGCAGGTTGCACTGGATGGCACTGAAAGATGGTACTAGCAGATGGCACTGATTGGCACTGGCAGGTGGCACTAATTGACACTGGCAGATGGCACATGGCACTGGCAGGTGGCACTAACAGGTGGCACTGGTTGACACTGACTGGCAGGTGGCACTAATTGGCATTGGCAGGTGGCACTGATGGCTTTAGTTGGCACTGGATGGAAGGTGGCACTAATTGGCACTGGATGGAAGGTGGCACTGGTATTGGCACTGGCAGGTGGCATTGGCAGATTGCACTGGATGGAAGGTGGCACTGGATGGTGGCACTGGTGCAAAAAAAAATGGTGTCACCCCCCCTCAGTACAGACCCCCTCTCCCTCCAGTATAGACACCCCCCCTGCTACAGACACCAGAGAGCGGTGTGTGTCCCACGAGCGCGGGCCCCTCTTCCTCTGTGGGCGTAAACAGAGAGGAGGGCCGCCGCGCTGGGTGTACCAAGATGGCAGATTGCCGCCGCGGTCACAGCATCAGGAAAGGCCACGGCTTCGGCCTAGCTCCGGATCCGTGGCACCGCTAGCGGCCATGTAAAATATCGGCCTAATTTTGGATAAAAATTGGCCGATGCCAATTTCTCAAACGGCCAAATATCGGCCGATATATCGGCCTACCGATATATCGGTCGACCTCTAGACATTACCTGGCGCTTCCAGAGAAAGGCAAGCTTGTGACCTCCCCTGTTACTGTTCTTGGGCCTAGCAGGCAGTTGCTAGTCCCAATCACTGCCACATAAGCAAGGGAGTGACGTCAACGCGTAGGAAAACAAGGAAGCAACGTCAACGCGTAGGAGAGCAAGGCTGTGGAGGCAAGGTAAGTATGAGGGCATTGTGCCCATGTGCAGAGACCTTTTTCCCTCTGCCATCCCGGAAAGATGTCAGTGTTTCTGTAATTCACTTATACAGGCAACTAGCATCTTTCTTCACCAGACCAGCAATGGCACCCCTCTTTGTCCTTTAAGTGATTGTAAGCCCATTCTCACATTGCTCCGATTTGGCAAAAGTCAAATTGCATACCAAATCTGCGACTTTGCTGCGCCGCACCGATTCCCAAAAGTAGTTTCTGCACCACTTTTGCCGACTTTGGGTGCGATTTCAATAGACATCTATCTGTGCATGAAGTCTGACTGCATTGCCGGGTTAAAATTGTGTGAGTTCAGCTGAACGCGCTCAATTTCTAACTCGCAACAATTTAAACCTAGGCCTAGGCTAAAGGTTTGTGGTGTGTTTTTTGTTAATTAAAAAAAATAAAAAAAAATAATAATACTTGCCTGCTCTGTGCAAGGATTTAGCACCTAGTGGCCCAATCCTCTTTTTCTGGTGTCCCCCGGCGGCGAACCTGGCCCCATGATTAACCACTTGAGATCCGCGCTATGGTCGAAAGACGTCCACAGCGCGGCTCTCAAGTGCCGGGTGGACGTCCCTGGACATCCTGTTGTTGTTGTTGTTCCCTGTGCGCGCCACTGGGGGCGCGCAGCGGGGAAACAACGTGCCCGGCGCATCGTTCGGGAGCCGATGCGAGTGCCTGGCGGCCGCGATGTCCGCCAGACACTCGCGATCGTTGGTAACACAGCAGGACGTGGAGCTCTGTGTGTAAACACAGAGCTCCACGTGCTGTCAGGGAGAGAGGAGACCGATCTGTGTCCCTTTACATAGGGACACAGCATCGGTCGCCTCCCCCAGTCAGTCCCCTCCCCCCACACAGTAAGAACACAATGAGAGAATACATTTAACCCCTTCCTCACCCCCTAGTGTTAACCCCTTCACTGCCAGTCACATTTATACAGTAATTAGTGCATTTTTATAGCACTGATCGCTGTATAAATGTGAATGGTCCCAAAATTGTGTCAAAAGTGTCCGATACGTCCGCCGCAATATCGCAGCCCTGACAAAAAAATCGCAAATCGCTGCCATTACAAAAAAAAAAAAAAATCATAAATCTATCCCCCATTTTGTAGGCGCTATAACTTTTGCGCAAACCAGTCGCTTATTGCGATTGTTTTTTTTTTTACAAAAATACGTCGAAAAATACGTATCGGCCTTAACTGAGAAAAAAAAGTTTTTTTAAAAAAAATTGGGATATTTATTATAGCAACAAGTAAAAAATATATATATATTTTTAAATTGTCGCTCTTTTTTTGTTTATAGCGCAAAAAAATAAAAACTGCAGAGGTGATCAAATACCACCAAAAGAAAGCTCTATTTGTGGGGAAAAAAGGACGTCAATTTTGTTTGGGAGCCACGTCGCACGACCGCGCAAATGTCCGTTAAAGCGACGCAGTGCCGGAAGCTGAAAGTTCGCCTGGGCACGAAGGGGGTTTATGTGCCCAGTAAGCAAGTGGTTGAATTAAAAAAAAAAAAAATGTAATTAAAAGTCATTTGAAAAAATAAATAAACCTCTTTTAAGAGCTATGGGTGGCGTTTTGACGATGCTTCCGCCCTGCAATGATATGGAGACAGGTGGGGGCCATCTTCCCCTCACTCATCTCCATACCACACAGAAGAGCGGGCACGATCGCCGGTAAGTGGCGAAGTGCACCGGAGTGCGGCGGCCATCTGCCAATAAAAGTGATCTTGCGCTAAATCCGCTGCAGAGAGCACTTTTGTCTGAAAGCGGACCACCCGCTGAAAAAGAGGATACCGGGGTTATGGTAGCTAGCTGCTGCCACAATAACGATAACCCTCTTCAAAGTACCGATATATAACAACGGCAGGCGGTTCTGTAAGTGGTTAAAGCAAGATTAAACCAATCAATTTAACGGTTCACAAAACGGTTACGTTCCCGGCATGCCTCTCAACCAACCTAGGGAACTATCAAATGGCTGGTGTCATAACTGATCACATGTGTAGCATCATGACAGCTGCAAATCAGAGGCCAAGATGGCAGCTTCCTTGGCTGAAAAGGATAGGAGGGTTTAGTTCCGCTTTAACGTAGTTGTAAAGGCTGAATTTTTTTTTACCTTCATACGTTCTATGCATGGGAAAGTAAAAAAAACTTCAGTGTGCAGCTCCCCCCCCCCCCCGCAACCCCCTTAATACTTGCCTAAACCCAATCCTGATCCAGCGATTGTGCATGAGACTCGAGGCTCTTCCGGTTCTCACGCTCCTGATAGGCTGAGAAGCAGCAGCAGAAGCCATTTGCTCCTGGTGCTGTCAATCGCAGCCAGTGAGGCGGGAGCAGGGGGAAGGGCTGAGCTGCGCTTTGTCTTATGGACTTAGAGAGCCGGCTCGGAAGCGAGCGCGCATGAGTGCCCCCACAGCAAGTGGCATGCTATGGAGGTACTCGGCAGAAGTGAGGGGCCCAGAGCGCCGGTGGGGACCCAAGAAGAGGAGGATCAAGGCTGCTCTGTGCAAAACCATTACACAGAGGAGGCAAGCAAGATATGTTTATTTTATTTTTTTTTATTCCGTTTTTTCCTTTTACAATCACTTTAAAGTGATATTAGTCTTTTTTTTTTTTTTTTTTTTACAATAATAAACATGTTATTCTTACCTGCTCCATGCAGTGGTTTTGCACAGAGCAGGCCAGATTCCTCGGCGGCACTCCTGGTCCCTCCCTCCTGCGAGTGCCACCAGATCAAGCAGCTTGCTATGGGGGCAACCCTCTCTCTCCTAATTGGTTTACTGACTTTGACTGTTTGTCAATCAGGAGGGAGCATCCCGGACAGCCAAGGCCCTCGTGCATCACCGCTTGATGGAGATGGGGGTCAGGTAAGTATTGGGGGGGGGGGGCCTTCTGCACACTGAAGGTTTTTAATTTTCATGCATAGAATGCATGAAGATCAATAACCTTCTGCCTTTAGTATCTATTTCTTTGGAGTTTAGCTTTAAGCGTAGGATCGGTTTTCTGAAATGATCTGATTTAAAATTAGCTTTGGCTTTTATTATGCCTACGCAAACCTGCATATTGTCACTTTATTAGTGGATCCACTTGACACCAGCAAATTTGTTGCCTTTGCGTTTTTGATCCTGCGCATATTAGTGGAAGTGTGTGTTTATCAGCAGTTTTTCAGTTTTTATCAAGCAGTTGCTATAAACACAATGACAGCTGAACTATACACAGGAGCTTTCAGAGTATCAGATCCTCGCATCCTGACAACTCCTAGTAAACAAATGTGCACAGGGACAGCGGCTGAGGAGGAACATATGTTAACTATAAAGCACTGTAGCTGGCTCTTTATTAGGCCACATTAATAGTGTATGACATGAGGGAACTCACGGCACAGGAAAATGCACGGGATGCAAAATATTGTACCTTCTAATTGAAAGGAACAGGTTGTTTTATGTTCCTGCTCAGAGACTGGATTTGTGTTGCAGCGTTCACCAAGTCCCCGGTGAATGCGTCGCGCTTCTTCTGCGACTACTCCGGATCCGGCGTGTCACTCATCCTCCTCCATTATACATGATGCTGCTGATACTTTGCATATTTTACCTTGCTGAAGATGTTGATGTTTTATGGTCGTGACTGAAATGTCGGTACCAAGTTCATTTTTTTTTACTGGCAAAGATACATTTTTTTTTTTTTGCATTTTTTTTTCTTCTAAATTGATTTATTTTTTAGTGTTTAGTATGTATTTTAGAATCTGTTAAAAGTTGACGTGTATGCAAACTCAACAGTAAATTTCTCCAGAAGACCTCATTCACACAAAGTGTACTATAGAAGTCACGTACCTTGGTTGGAGGCTGAGTTGATGAGGGCTTCCCTTGTGGCTCTGGTCTGAGCACCCCTGAATGTGGTCACACAGGTACAAGGCTCAAAGAAGCTTGGGTGCTGGTAGCTTGGTAGCGGGTCACTGCCACAGACAAAGATGTAGTCAAGGTGAGTATCGGGAAAGCAGGCAGAGCAAGGTCCAGTATGAGGCCGAGGCAAGTGTTGTACTATATGTTGTAATATGTTGGCCGATTTATGTGGGATGGTTTTTATATATATATATATATATATATATATATATATATATATATATATATATATATATATATTATATATATATATATATATATATATATATATATATATATATATTCTCTCAAAAGTCCAAAATTGACCAGGCCAGATTTCAGTCCAGGATGGGTCTATTTTACACATCAAACCATTACTCAGGCCACATGTAATCAAATTCAGTGAATAGGGAATATAATCCTGGAGTTCAGTCTTGTCTCTCAGAATATATTCACTATGTATTCTCTGTATGAATATGGTACAGGTCTAGAAGTGATGAGAATATATTCTCTATGTATTCTCTGATATGGAGGCACAGGTCTAGGAAGAGATTTGAATTATATGCTCTGTTGGATTTTGTATCGTCTGTGGACTTTGTTCGTTATTGGAAGTTAAATAAAATGCATTCTCTGGAGAGCCTAGTGTGTTGCTGCGGAACAACTAATTTATAGTCGTCATACTAACATCTAAATATCAATTATCTAATCGGACTCCACTATTGGACATACTATATCACTACAGCAAGGTCCAGTAGGAGGCTGAGGTCCGTATCAGGGAAGCAGGCAGAGCAAGGTCTAGTAGAGGGATATTCAATTAGCGGACCTCCAGCTGTTGCAGAACTACAAGTCCCATGAGGCATAGCAAGACTTTGACAGCCACAAGCATGACACCCAGTGGCAGAGGCATGACGGGACTTGTAGTTTTGCAACAGCTGGAGGTCCACTAATTGCATATCCCTGGTCTAGTAGATGGCTGAGGTCAGTATTAAGGAAGCAGGCAGAGCAAGGTTCGGTAGGAAGCCCAGGTCAGTATCAGAAGCAGGCAGAGCAAGGTCCAGTAGAAGGCTGATGCCAGTATTAGGGGAGCAGGCACAGCAAGGTCCAGTAGGAGGCTGAGGTCAGTATCGGAGAAGCAGGCAGAGCAAGGTCTAGTAGATGGCTGAGGTCAGTATCAGGGAAGCATGCAGAGCAAGGATCAGTAGGAGGCCCAGGTCATTATTGGGGAAGCAGGCAGAGCAAGGTCCAGTAGGAGGCTGAGTTCAGTATCAGGGAAGCATGCAGAGCAAGGATCAGTAGGAGGCCCAGGTTAGTATTGGGGAAGCAGGCAGAGCAAGGTCCAGTAGGAGGTCGGTATCGGGGATGCAGGAAAAGCATTGTCGAAGGCAAGCCAAGGTCAGTATCCAAAATCCACAGAGCCAGGAACACGGGTCACAAGAGAGCTGAAGAACATCCAGGAAGAGGGTTTCCTTGAAATGGGCAGCTTGGCGCCTATGCACATGGACATGCATGCCGATGTACGTGTCAGGGCACACTGGATATTACCCCAAGCTTGTCTGTGTGTTGGTACATGTGCATTAACATTAGCTGCATGGGAATGAGCATTAACTGCAAGAATGAGCATTAGCTATAGCTGTGCGAGTATTGGTCCCCTGACAACAGTGTTCACCCACATGAGTGCTGTGTTTTCTTGTATGCGGATGCACAGGTGTTCAGTGCATTCCGATACAAGCAGTTCTGTTCTTGTGAATTGGGACACAGCAGCTGTGCATGCACAGCCACTGCTCCCAATTTGACATCAGCATGGGTGTTGATGCGTGTCCCTAAACTCACGTTGTCTGTATTCAGGGCCATACACCCACGCCCGCACAAATGTCAAAGTGGGAGCAGCGGCTGTGTCCGTGCAGGTGTCGCATCCCGGGGGTTCAGAGGAGGAGTGGGATCACCCCTCAAAAACGCGTCGACATCTGGAAGGTCCTCCAGCTGTGTTGGACAGTCCTGGTGACCTGGTTGCTTTTTGTCTGTTGTGGACTCTGAAATGTGTTTACAATCCACTTTGAGTATGTTTGTTTCCCTCTTTTTGATTTTAATAAATATTACTTGGGTAATGTGCAAGGTTGGTGTGCCCTCTCTTCATTCCTTTACAGTGCTTCCATTGGGTATGCCCTGACCCTTGGACGGCAGCAAGGCCTCTGCATGTACTGGGAGCCATAGGAATTCCATTGCCATCACGCCCAGAGGCGATTCAGTTCGCATGTGCCGCGCTATACAAGTTTTTCATTCATTCATTCATTCACTACTGTTGAGCGCAGAAGATTTTGTTTGACTGTGGTCCCTGTGACATGAATGGGACTGCTTGCACAGGGATGTACAGTACACCCGCGCTGGGAAGGGAGGCCCTTGCAGAGGTGTACGCTGTAGTATGGCTGTGTGAATGAAGCCTTATTTGCTCTTTTTTCGGTCTGTTAAAGGGTACGTTCACCTTTTTTGTTGAAAAATTAAAAGGTGAACTGACTCCAAATATCCCCCATACATTAGAGGTAGGGATGCACTATAATATCGGCCGCCAAAAATTATCTGCGTTTTGCTGATGGAGAAAAAGGTACCGATAATGGCAGCCGAAAAAATTAATGTGCCGATAATGGCCGAAATTAAAATAAATTCATATTCATTTAAATTCATGATGTGGAATATAATTGTATATAAAAAAAATATATAATATATTAAAAAAAAAACTGTCCATTTCAGTTTTGGTTTTTAGCCAAGTGCATCCTAAATTTTTAATTTCGGGTTCAGAATTTTCATTTCGGTGACCACTAATGCATGAAAGTTTGGTTGTGATGGATGGATGCCACATATTAAAGTGCTTTGTAATCTGTACAGTCTCTCTTCAATCTTAAAGGGGTTGTAAAGACAAAAATATTTTCCTCTTAAATTAAAGTCTGACAGTAGCTGATAAAGTAAAAAGTAATGTTTTGGATTATAACTAGTTTGATACCTGTTGAAATCGAGCTTTTTTTATTCACCTCCGTCACTCCTGAATCGTTATTCTCACCGACTTCCTGGTTTGCGGTGCGCATTCATTCTTGCTACATCACGGCCTAATGGGAACTACAGTTCCCATTAGGCTTAGCCTTCATGCCTGTGAGGGATAAGAGAGCATCTTCACGCAGGGCTGTAGTCATAGGGAGGGGGGTGAGCACATTCTGCTTTCCACCATGCAAAACGGCTCAGATGCTGGTGGAAAGCAAGAAGAGGAGAGACAGGAAATGGCATTTTCAAACCTGGATTATTGTATTTTGCATAGCGTACTAGCTCATTATAAATTACTTACCTGAGATCGAAGCCCCCGAAGCGACTCTTGTTCCTCTCCTCCGCTGCCGCCATGATACCCAAGTGACATCCGGATATCGCGGCTCCGGCGCTGTGATTGACTGAAGCCGTGATGACGTCACTCCTGCACATGCACGTGTTAGCCATCAGTGACGGGAAACAATCGCCTTCACTAACGGCAAGCTCAGTGCGCCTGCGCCGTTGTCTACGACGCGCACGCACCGTAGATATCAGTGCAGTCTTTTCTGCAAATATCTCTTGAACCATGTAGGTTTAGGAGATATTTGTTGCACCTACAGGTAAGCCTTAATCTACGCCTAAATGTAGGTTAAAGTGGTCTGTAAGGATTTACAACCACTTTAAAGCAGATTTCCTCCCAAAAGGGGAAGCTCTGCTTGTTTGCCTCCTCCCCTCCTCCGCTGCCACATTTGGCACCTTTTTGGGGGGAGCGGGTAGCTGTTTTTTGACATTTACCCGCTCCCACTTCCAGGTGATCACCCAGAAGTTCGGCTCCCCTCCTCCTTCCCCTGCCGCTGGGCCTTTCACAAAGCGCCAGGCTTCACTGATGGCGGCGGCAGCACCCGATAGCCGATGGGAAAAAAATCAGCTCGGGTGAAGACACCGCTGGATCCTTGGACAGGTAAGTGTCCTGATATTAAATGTCAGCAGTTACAGTATTTGTAGCTGCTGACTTTTTTGTCTAAAAAAGCTCTAGAGCTTTGCTTTAAAGTGCTTGTAAACCCTTAGGCCTCGTACACACGATAGGTTAACCAGAGGACAACGGTCTGATGGACCGTTTTCATCGATCAAAACCGATCGTGTGTGGGCCCCAAAATTTTATTTAACCATCGGTTAAAAAAAAGCCAACTTGCTTTTAATTAAACCGATGGATTCCTAACCGATAGGTCAAAACCGATCGTTAGTAGGCACGACCATCGGTTAAAAATCCACGCATGCTCAGAATCAAGTCGACGCATGCTTGGAAGCATTAAACTTCATTTTTTTCAGCACGTCGTCGTGTTTTACGTCACCGCGTTCTGACACGATCGGTTATTTAACCAATGGTGTGTGGGCGCGATGGACCATCAGTCAGCTTCATCGGTTACCCGATGACAACAGTCCTTCAGACCGTTCTCATCGGATGGACTGATCGTGTGTACGAGGCTTAATGTATACCCAGTGAAGTGACTGGTCTTAGGTGATACACAAAAAATGAAACAAATCTGGCTACACGTTGTACATGTTTATCTGCAATCTTCTCTTCTCTACTTCTGTTCAATGTCCAGAATTTATAAAGCTTGTCTGAGGGTTTAGAAAATGGGGCAGAGAGCTGAAATTACACTGCAGAGCTGTATAAGGAAAGCTCTAAGAGCGTCGGAGGGAAGAGACAGAGCTGAAGCTGTCAATCACAGGCTGTGGGCTGAAGATCCCTCTTGTCACCTTTTTTTTTTGCTTGTAAAACATGTCAGAAGTGATTAATGCCGATGGCAGAGGAACAAAGCAGCAGACAGAAATGACACTGTGGCCCGGATTCAGATACAAAATACGCCGTCGTATCTCTGAGTGCGGGCCGTCGTATCTATGCGCCTGATTCAGAGAATCAGTTACGCATAGATATCCCTAAGATCCGACTGGTGTAAGTGTCTTAGGCTGCATAATCACGCTGGCCGCTAGGTGGCGCTTCCGTATAGTTACGCGAGGAATATGCTAATTAGGTATTTACGCCGATTTCGAAACGTACGTACCGCCAGGACATTTTTTTACGTCGTTTACGTTAGGCTTTTTTCGGCGTATAGTTACCCCTGCTATATGAGGCATAGCTAATGTTAAGTCTGGACGTCGTTCCCGCGCCGAGTTTTGAAAATTTTACGTCGTTTGCGTAAGTCGTTCGCGAATAGGGCTGGACGTCATTTACGTTCACGTCGAATCCAATACGTCCTTGCGGCGTACTTTGGATCAATGCACACTGGGATATTTCACGATCGGCGCATGCGCCGTAAAAAAAAAAAACGTCAAAAACGCAGGGTCATCCTAAATTTAAATAATACACGCCCACAACATCCCCATTTGAATTAGGCGGGCTTACGCCGCCACACATACGTTGCGCCGCCGTAACTAAGGGCGCAAGTTCTTTCTGCATACGGAACTTGCGCCCAAAGTTACAGCGGCGTAACGCATCGGAGAGTAAATAGGACCGCGCTGCAACCGCATGCCAAATGTTGCTATGGTGGTACAGTAGTACAATGAGAAAAAAAAATGGCATTCAAGGGGCAGCAATATAAGTCCTGAATACCTATAAAAGGGCTTTGCAAGATGCGATCCACTGCAGAATGCTTTTCAGAGGGGCTGTGGAGCCTGCCACCCATGGGAATGGTGTCCAGCAGACAATCTCAGTGACAACAGAAAGGCACGGCTCTATTTGTTACCTGGCACTTCGGATCCGTCCCTTGCAGTATTACATAAGTTGTTACTCTAAAATCCTGTTATTAGTTAATGGTTAACCAGAATCTATCAATGAACTCTGCTCATCTCTGCCAACAGACGCAGGCTTTTTACCTAGTGCCTGACCTAGATACAAGCCAGAGATACGGGAAACAGACTAAGCATTTCATATGCCAGGTGTGCTAGGAGAACTTCACAAGTGTTCCAAGTCATTTGCAAGGTTTTGGTTTTCTAAATATGTATTTATAGCAGGGCTGAGGTGTGAGAGGCAGGAGGAGCCAATAAGTGCTGAGCTGAAGCAGGCTGATAGGGGGAGAGAGCAGAGTGAGATGGGCTAATCACTGTTCTGCTGCTCCTTCACTGTTAGTCATAGTCCAGGATGACTTGGGCTCAGAGGAAGTTGGCTGAATGATGCTGGCTATCAAACTGAGGACAGCTTGTGGCAGAAAATAAGCACTATATCCAGGGTTTGACAAATTTGCTTGGAATCTAGGAGCCAGCTAAAAAAGTTAGGAGCCAGAAAACGCACCCCGTCCCGACGAGCTTGCGCGCAGAAGCGAACACATACGTGAGCAGCGCCCGCATATTTAAACGGTGTTCAAACCACACATGTGAGGTATCGCCGTGATTGGTAGAGCGAGAGTAATAATTCTAGCCCTAAACCTCCTCTGGAACTCAAAACATGCAACCTGTAGATTTTTTTAAACTTTGCCTATGGAGATTTTAAAGGGTAAAAGTTTGACGCCATTCCACGAGCGGACGCAATTTTGAAGCGTGACATGTTGGGTATGAATTTACTCGGCGTAACATTATCTTTCATAATATAAAAAAAAAAATGGGGATAACTTTACTGTTGTCTTATTTTTTAATAAAAAAAAAAAGTGTAATTTTTTCCCAAAAAAGTGCGCTTGTAAGACCGCTGCGCAAATACGGCGTGACAGAAAGTATTGCAACGATCGCCATTTTATTCTCTAGGGTGTTAGGATAAAAAATATATATAATGTTTGGGGGTTCTAATTAGAGGGAAGAAGATGGCAGTGAAAAATTACATTAGAATTGCTGTTTAACTTGTAATGCTTAACTTGTAATACCAACGGCCACCACCAGATGGCGCCAGCTCACATCTGGTGGTAATAACTTGTAATACCAACGGCTCACCACCAGATGGCGCCAGCTCACAAGCCAAGTCGCCAGGACACTATTTCTAGTCGCCATGGCGACCGGGATTTGTCGAGCCCTGACTATATCTATATAAAATCTCTATATCTATCATATATATTTTTATTTTTTTCAAACAAGACTTTACAATCACTGGACGTTAAAATAATGTTAAAAAAATGCCAGTAGCTTTGCAGTAAGTCTTTCAAAGTTTTTAACGTTTTTGCAATAGCGTTTATTAGTGTTTTTTTCCGAATTGGCGGTTTTAGCATTTTTTTCCCAATTGATCAAAAACGTTAAACGCTGGTGGGCCACGTTTTTGAGCGTTTGGCGCTTTTTGTGGTCAGATAAGGTTCTGGTATGGATTTTTGGGGGCGAACCCCCCCCCCCACAACCTTTTTTTTTTTTTTGCTTCGGGGTTCCCCTTAATATTCATACCAGACCCAAAGGGCCTGGTAATGAACTGGAGGGGGAACCCATGCTGTTATTTTCAATGACTTTTATCTGTATTGCCGGGACTTGACATATCATTATAGCCGCCAGTAGTTTTACATGACTTTTTTTTCCTTTAGAAATGTCATTTTGTGCAGGGACTGATTTAAACACGTGACAAATGTGCCGCTTTACAGGCATACTATAGACACCCCCCAGGTACGAAATCCTCTGGCGATGACGTGTCGCGCCGTCGCCGCGATTATGACGCGGCGACGTGCGCGACGATGTCATATAAGGAATTCCACGCATGCGTCGAATCATTACGACGCATGCGGGGGATCCCTTCGGACGGATGGATCCGGTGAGTCTATACAGACCAGCGGATCCATCCGTTGGGATGGATTCCAGCAGATGGATATGCTTGGCATGTCAGCAAATATTCGATCTGCTGGAATCCATCCCAGGGGAGAAATATCCGCGGAAACAGATCCGCTGGAGTGTACACACCATAGGATCTATCCGCTGAAACCCATTTGCTGGGATTTTTCAGCGGATGGATTCTATCGTGTGTACGGGGCCTAACAAACTCCAAGCATTGATTAGGCAAGAATGGGCGGCCATCAGTCAGGATGTGGCCTAGAAGTTGATTGACCGCATGCCCGGGGAAAATTGCAGAGGTCTTGAAAAAGAAGGGTCAACACTGCAAATACTGACTCTGCATACAGTCTATGTAATTATCAATAAAAGCCATGAAATGCTTGTAATTCTATTGCGGCATCCCATAGTAACACCTGCCAAAAAGATCTAAAAACACAGAAGCAGCAGACTTTGTGAAAATTCATCTTTTGGCCACGGCGGTACACTTGGCATAAATTCTAATAGCCAGATTCACAAAGAGTTACGCCAGCGTATCAGTAGATACGCCGTCGTAACTCAAAATCTAAATCGTCGTATGTTTAAGTGTATGCTCAAACTGAGATACACTTAAACCTAGCTAAGATACGACAGCCTGCGTCGTCGTATCTTAGCTGTCTAGTTCCGCCGGCCGCTAGGGGCGTGAACGATGATTTACGCTTAGAATGCGTAAATCAGCGAGATACGCCGATTCACGAACGTACGCTTGCCCGTCGCAGTAAAGGTACGCCGTTTACGTAAGGCGTTTTCCGCCGTAAAGTTAGTCGAACAAATAGCTGGCCTAGTCAATGTTAAAGTGGAGGTTCACCCAAAAACCTTTTTTTTTTAACATTATATTGAGGCTCATTTTGTCTAGGGGAATCGGGTGTTTTTTTTACAATCGAAGCAGTACTTACCGTTTTAGACAGCGATCTTCTCCGCCGCTTCCGGGTATGGGCTGCGGGACTGGGCGTTCCTACTTGATTGACAGGCTTCTGCCGGTCGCATACATCGCGTCACGATTTTCCGAAAGTAGCCGAACGTCGGTGCGCAGGCGCCGTATAGAGCCGCACCGACGTTCGGCTTCTTTCGGCTACTCGTGACGCGATGTATGCGACCGTCGGAAGCCTGTCAATCAAATAGGAACGCCCAGTCCCGAAAACCATACCCGGAAGCGGCGGAGAAGATCTATCTCTAAAACGGTAAGTACAGCTTCGATTTTAAAAAAACTACCCGATTCCCCCTAGACAAAATGAGCATCAATCTAATGTTTAAAAAAAAATTTCGGGTGAACTCCCGCTTTAAGTATGGCCGTCGTTCCCGCGTCGAAATTCGAAAATTTTATGTCGTTTGCGTAAGTCGTCCGTGAATGGGGCTGAACGTAATTTACGTTCACGTCGAAACCAATACGTCATTGCGGCGTACTTTGGAGCAATGCACACTGGGATATGTCCACGGACGGCGCATGCGCCGTTCGTAAAAAACGTCGATCACGTCGGGTAACGAGTAATTTACATAAAACACGCCCCCCCTGTTCCTCATTTGGATTAGGTGCGCTTACGCCGGCCCATTCACGCTACGCCGCCGTAACTTAGGAGGCAAGTGCTTTGTGAATACAGTACTTGCCTCTCTGACTTAAGGCGGCGTAGCGTAAATACGATACGCTACGCCGCCTTGAATCTGGCTATAAATATACAAAATATGGGTATTAAATCTGGCTGCTTTTCTGTATAGAGATTTGGCTAGTATGGCTACTGCCAGCAGAAGATGAAGTTTATATGTGGAGGGTCCCTTTAAATGCATCTGTGTTTTTTTTTCTGTGTAGAAATTGTGTCTGTCTTGTATGTTTTTAGGTGCTAATGATGGGCGTAGTTTGGTTTGAATTGGCTCGCTGCCCCATGTGCTCATGTGATGAGGGAGAGCAATTCCCACACAATGCTAGGCTGCGATGTGATGAATCACCTTTCCTAGACCATCATTACCTTTTTATACCTCATTCTTTATTTTTAGCTTCTGTTTTTCCACACACACATACTATTGTGATGGCGTTCTTGTTGAGCATTCTAGGATCTCCCTGTTTGACATTGTGTAATGTTTTAAAGCTGAACTCCAGGATCAAAAAATGCAGTAAAAATAAAAGTATTCTTAAAGCGGAGCTCCACCCTATAGTGGAACTTCCGCTCATCGGAACCCTCCCCTCCGGTGGCACATTTGACACCTTTCAGAGGGGGAGGGGGGTGCAGGTACCTGTCAAAGACAGGTATTTGCACCCACTTCCGGGAGTCCTCTCTGCGGGGGAGTAACGTCACTTCCTGCCCCCGCCCGCTGTGTTCTGGGAAACACTCGGGGACCAGTCAGGACGGCGCACGCGCAGCTCGCGCATGCACCGTAGGGAATCGGGCAGTGAAGCGCTGGACTCCAGGACAGGTAAGTGCCCTGATATTAAAAGTCAGCAGCTGCAGTATATGTAGCTACTGGCTTTTAATATATTTTTTTCCGGCGGAGATCCGCTTTAATGATTCTTGGTCTGTGTTGTGTATTTCTTCCAGATCTGTGTAGTTATCCAGTGTGAGACTTTACCCCTGTGCAGAACATTCCTATAATAAAGACCGGTCACTGCCACTCTCTCTCCTGGTGCAGGATGACTGGTCGTGTCTCCTCCCCCTCCTCTGGTTTTCTGCATGCAGTCTGTAGTGGGTGGAGCCTGTTGGGCTCCTCCCACACCTCTGCATCTACACAGGCAAAGTAATGTCACAAGTTAAAGGGGGTTGTAAAGGTTATTTTTTTATTTTCTAAATAGGGTCCTTTAAAGCTAGTGCATTGTTGGTTCACTTACCTTTTCCTTCGATTCCCCTTCTAATAGCTGGATTCAGGTAGGGCGGCTCACTTTTGAGGCGGCGTAGCGTATAGCATATACGCTACGCCGCCATAAGTCAGAGAGGCAAGTGCTGTATTCACAAAGCACTTGCCTCCTAAGTTACAGGGGCGTAGCGTAAATGGGCCGGCCTTAGCGTGCCTAATTCAAATGTGGAACAAGGGGGCGTGTTTTATGTAAATGACTGGTGACCCGATGTGATTGATGTTTTTTACGAACGGCGCATGCGCCGTCCATGGACATATCCCAGTGTGCATTGCTCCAAAGTACACCGTTTCGACGTGAACGTAAATTACGTCCAGCCCGATTCGCGTACGACTTACGCAAACGACATAAAAAGATAGGCCTGTTTCGACGTTCATACCTTGCATGGGCTGCGCCACCTAGGGAGCAGCTTTATCTTTACGCCGGCGTATCTCTAACGTAAACGGCGTAACTAATTGCGACAGGCGCACGTACGTTCGTAAATCTAGTAATTTGCATATTCTACGCCAAACTCAACGAGAGCGCCACCTAGCGGCCAGCGTAAATATGCACCCTAAGATACGACGGCGTAGGAGTCTTACGCCGCTTGTATCTTAGCCTAATTTAAGCGTATCTGGTTTCCAGAATACGCTTAAATTTACGACAGCGTAGAATCAGAGTTACGACGGCGTATCTACTGATACGCCGCCCTAACTCTCTGTGAATCTACCTATAAATGTTTTTTTTTTTTTTGTCTGAATTTCTCACTTCCTGTTCCTCCTCAGTAAGCTTGCCCCCATCATCTGAGCCGTTCTGGCTGGGGGTTAGTCAGTGTGCTCGCCCCCTCCCTTGGGACTACATCCCTGCGGGGAGACGCTGTCCATCTAGGAGAGGAACCCGCGTGTTGCAGCACATCCCTATTAAACTCAATAGGATAGTTTTGACAAGCAAACTCTACAGCCTGAGTTAAAAATGCAGCAGCGACGACATGTGAACAACCTTATTCTGTACAGTTCAGGTTGACGGCAGGGGGGGGGTTGATAAAATCTGTAGCTCAGCCACCTGGTTTTACTACCCCTCCGACCTCCCACCTGAATGATCCCATGTCTCTGCAAAGCAGGGAATAGAATCCATCTCTTCCCCTAGTGAAAGCATCACACTGTGTACACAAAAATACAGGCTAGGCACATAGTTAAAGTAAACAAAAAAAACCGCGCTAGAAGACACCCCACCCCTTAACCCTGGGCAGCAGCTGGCGTGTGAATCACAAAGGAAATATAACAAAGAAAAAACCGCGCCCCGCTAACAGTCCATAAATATACACAGTCTATGAGGGTGTATTGCGTTCGTATTGAAAGGAATTTCACAAGTACATCCGGATCTTTCCTAACTATGATGGCTCCTCCAATCCGCAACCCAAAAATATCACACTCAGAATGACCCGGAGTATATGACAAAGAGAGCCGCTTACCGGAAGGCAAGCGGTTAGGGCAGATGGCTATAACCCAGCCTAGGCCTTTTGTCCCTGAGGTTTGTACCAGGAAGTCATCCGTCCTCTGAGAATGTTGTCCTCAGCTCCACCGTGTTTATCAGAAGAGAGCAAATGACAGGCAGTTGGCTTTAACCCAGCCTAGGTCCTTGGCTCCTTGCAGTGTGAAGTCCTCCGTCCCCTAAGTACTAGGTTTCCAAAATCGAGCGATAAAATATTCTGACAAAGTTGCCGGCCGGCATAACATGGAGCCCTACTCCTTGCGTGGTGACGTCACTGAGTGATCCTCCCAGACGCGTTTCGTCACTATAGGACGTTGTCAAATGACCCCCATTTGACAACGTCCTATAGTGACGAAACGCGTCTGGGAGGATCACTCAGTGACGTCACCACGCAAGGAGTAGGGCTCCATGTTATGCTGGCCGGCAACTTTGTCAGAATATTTTATCGCTCGATTTTGGAAACCTAGTACTTAGGGGACGGAGGACTTCACACTGCAAGGAGCCAAGGACCTAGGCTGGGTTAAAGCCAACTGCCTGTCATTTGCTCTCTTCTGATAAACACGGTGGAGCTGAGGACAACATTCTCAGAGGACGGATGACTTCCTGGTACAAACCTCAGGGACAAAAGGCCTAGGCTGGGTTATAGCCATCTGCCCTAACCGCTTGCCTTCCGGTAAGCGGCTCTCTTTGTCATATACTCCGGGTCATTCTGAGTGTGATATTTTTGGGTTGCGGATTGGAGGAGCCATCATAGTTAGGAAAGATCCGGATGTACTTGTGAAATTCCTTTCAATACGAACGCAATACACCCTCATAGACTGTGTATATTTATGGACTGTTAGCGGGGCGCGGTTTTTTCTTTGTTATACATAGTTAAAGTGATTCTAAAGGCAGGTTTTTTTATCCTAATGCATTCTATGCATCAAGATAAAAAACCTTCTGTGTGCAGCAGCCCCCCCCCCTAATACTTACCTGAGCCCCACCTCTATCCCAGCGATGTCCACGAGTGCCTCAGCCGTCTGGGACTCTCACTCCTGATTGGCTGGCTGAGACACAGCAGAGGGCGCCACCGTTGGCTCCCGCTGCTGTCAATCAAAGTCAGTTGGCCAATCAGGAGAAGAGAGGTGGCGGAGCTCCGTGTCTGAATGGACACACACAGCTGTGGCTCAGCTCGGGTGCCCCCATAGCAATCTGCTTGCTGTGGAGACACTCAACAGGAGGGAGGGGCCAGGAGAGCCGGTGGGGGACTGAAGAAGAGAAGGATCTGGGCTGCTCTGTGCAAAACCACTGTAAAAAGCAGGTAGGTTTAATTATGTTTTATTTTTAAAGAAAAAAAAAACACCACAAGACTTTAGTATCACTTTAACCCTTTGATCGCCCTAGATGTTTTAACCCCTTCCCAGCCATTGTCATTCGTACAGTGCATATTTTTAGCACTGATCGCGGTATACTTGTTGTCACTGGTACCGGCAAAGTGTCAGTTGGGGTCTGATTTTGTCCGCCGCAGTATCGCAGTCCAGCTATTGTTGCCGCCCTTGCTATTATTATTATTATGCAGAGGAGCATTGCGGACGGTATTAACCCTTTTCCAGACGCTAGCGGGGGGTAACAACGCACCGCTAGCGGCCGAATACCTCCACAATTCCAACGGTAAAGCGCCGCTAAAAATAGTGTTGCTTTACCGCCACCGCACCTCCCACCCCAGTGTGAAAGGGGCCTTAAAGTACCGCAGTGTTTTCTCTTTTTCTCTTGTTATAAAGAAGTGCCGCAGCGCAAAAAGTGGCCTGGTTATGAAGGGGGGTAAATCTTCCGGAGGTCAAGTGTCTTTTGTATCTGCCTGGAGTTTAGCTTTAAATAAAAATACAAGCACATGGTAAGCATCTGTGATTTTTCTAATGTATAAAGGGGGTGTTTCCTTTACATAGGCCTGTACTTCCAATCCTGGATGGACTCATTGCCAGTAACAGATGTGTCCTTTCTGCGCCGTTATGTTACCTCTGTGCATACGCTGCAGTATAAGAATATTAAACATACTTTGTGGAATGTCTGTATGAATGTGCGCAGAGATTATATGCACAAACATTTTGAGAACAAACGATGCTGTCGGCCTTAACACATTCTTTTATTTGTTCTTCAGGGAGAAGGATCTGGAGGCTAAATTTATTATTGGAATGGAAGGCAAGAAAACAACAATTACCAATATGAAGGCAAGTGCGATCCAATATTTATTTGTTGATGAATGCGGCACTTTTAGTGGCACCCAAGGGTTTCATCTGGAGAGAAGTGTATTTTGTAATCTGCCTGTATGCCTTTTTTTATTATAATTATATTCAAGTAAGGCGGAATTAATGAGAACGTATAATGGCCTACGGAAGTATATTGCAGTTCAGGTTGCCCTGCGCCAGACAGCCATAGTAAATGTATACTGTGCATCTATATACGGCGTTTGCCGATTGAGGTCTTGGGTTCAGATGTAATGGACAAGACGAAAAGTGCTGCCAGCGCAAAGCTTTTCATCCTCCGCTTGGCTATTACATTAAAGTTTCAGGGAGATTACGGGAAATACCTTCAAATTCCTGTATATAGAGGATACAACGCAAATGCCTGTGCAGTGTGCATTATTCAGCATTCATTGTTCTGTGGACAAATCCTCCATACTTTTTTTTTGTAGGTGATGTTTTTGTGAAGATGGGCACTTTTTTTTTTTTTTTCACGCCGATGTACGTCGTTGTACGTCAGCAGAATGGCACGGCTGGGCACAATCACGTACCTGTACGTGTCTCTTTAAGCCCAGCCGCGAGGTCGCGAACGCGCCACCGGCGGTGCGCTCGCGACCCGGTCCTAAGCTCCGTGCCCGTGGGACCCGAGGACCCGATCGACACCGGTGTCCCGCGATCGGTCACCGGAGCTGGAGATTGGGGAGAGGTGTGTGTAAACACACCTTCCCTGTTCTTCACTGTGGCAGTGTCATTGATCGTCTGTTCCCTGATATAGGGAAAGACGGATCAATGATGTCACACGTCCAGCCCCGCCCCCCTACAGTTAGAGACACATATGAGGACGGGCTGCCCTATGCTCACAAATCAGTTCTGGACGGACACAAACAAGGAGGGAGGGGAGAACTCTGGCATTTCGGCACCCCCACCTCTGCAGGCGCCTGGGTGCAATTCACCCTGTGCACCCTACCTAGGATCGGCCCTGGTTATCGCTCTCACTCTCTCTCATACTGGTTCCTGGAGGTTCAACATGGCACCTCATGGCAAAGAACTCTCTGAGGATCTGAAAAAAGACTTGTTGCTCTACATAAAGATGGCATAGGCTATAAGAAGATTGCTAAGACCCTGAAACTGAACTGCAGCACGGTGGCCAAGACCATGCTGAGGTTTAACAGGACAGGTTTAACTCTGAAAAGGCCTCGCCATGGTCGACCAAAGAAAGTGAGTGCACATGCTCAGCGTCATATCCAGAGGTTATCTTTGGGAAATGGACAAATGAGTGCTGCCAGCATTGCTGAAGAGGTTGAATGGGTGGGGGGTCAGCCTGTCAGTGCTCAGACCATATGCCGCACACTGCATTAAATTTGTATTCGTGGCTGTCGTCCCAGAAGGAAGCCTCTTCTAAAGATGATGCACAAGAAAGCCTGCAAACAGTTTGCTGAAGGCAAGCAGGCTAAGGACATGGATTACTGGAACTATGTCCTGTGGTATGATGAGACCAAGATAAACTTATTTGGTTCAGATGGTGTCAAGCGTGTGTGGTGGTAACCAGGTGAAGAGTACAAAGACAAGCGTGTCTTGCCTACAGTCAAGCATTGTGGTGGGATTGTCATGGCCTGGGGCTGCATGAGTGCTGCCAACACTGGGAGCTACAGTTCATTGAGGGAATCATGAATGGCAACATGTACTGTGACATACTGAAGCAGAGCATGATCCCCTCCCTTCAGAGACTGGGCCGCAGGGCATTATTCCATTATAACAACCCCAAACACACCTCCAAGATGCCCACTGCCTTGCTAAAGAAGCTAAGGGTAAAGGTGATGGACTGGCCAAGCATGTCTCCAGACCTAAACCCTATTGAGCATCTGTGGGACATCCTCAAGCGGAAGGTGTAGGAGCGCAAGGTCTCTAACCTCCACCAGCTCTGTGATGTTGTCATGGAGGAGTGGAAGAGGACACCAGTGGCCACCTGTGAAGCTCTGGTGAACTCCATGCCCAAGAGGGTTAATTCAGTGCTGGAAAATAATGGTGGCCACACAAAATATTGACACTTTGGGCCCAATTTGGACATTTTCATGTGGTTTAGACATTAAAGCGGAGTTACGGCCACAATTTCACTTTTTAAATATAAATACCCCTGTAATACACAAGCTTAATGTATTCTAGTAAAGTTAGTCTGTAAACTAAGGTCCGTTTTGTTAGGTTGTTACAGCATTTAGACACTTTATAAAATAGAAATTGACTGGGGCCATCTTAAGTGTGGGCATCATGAAGCCAGACTGTATGACTTCCTGGATTTCAGCCTTGCAGATCTCGCACATGCTCAGTGCTGCACAAGCAGTGTAATAGGTTTCAGATCACGTTTCAGCACCTGTACTGTCCAAGTCACATGATTCTTCAAGACTGGGGAGTGCACAGACTCCTGGAAAGTTACACCCACTACATTCCCAGGAGTCTGTGCGGTGTAGGTTAGGAAGCTTAAGCACCTAGGTGCAGGAAGAGGGAAGATTAACTATTCTGCCTAGCAACAACACTTTGAAGGCATCTAAAACATTTTTTTTTTCTTAAAGGACTAATGACATTTTTTTTAAAACTACTGATGTAATGTTTTATATTTATGGGTGGAACTCCACTTTAATGGCTGTGTGTTGAGTTATTTTGAGGGGAAAGCAAATTGACACTGTTATACAAGCTGTACACTCACTGTAAAATATTTACAAAAATGGGAGGGGTGTACTCACTTTTGTAAAATACTGTTCATGGGGTTGTATTTTATTTTTTATTTTTTTGGTTGAACTAGATAGACTTGTCTTTTTTCCTGACCTTACTATGTAGTGGTCTGTGAGTTCCGAAAGGTTGGTGACCACTGCTCTACAGCATTCATTCAAAGTACAAGAAATTACTAGTTAATAATATTTAAACCAAACAAATCTTTTTATTTAGTATCTTCCAGGTTGATATAAATCCTTTTTATAGTTCTTTCTCAGCAGCTAGCCCCCCCCCCCCCCTTCTTTTTCTCTTTGAATTGTCTTGGGTGTGAAGTGCATTGCTTTTTGACGGCATTAGTCACTGTAATTGGAAAATAGTTGCAGGATTGGTATCTCTGTCCCGGCTCTCTCTTGTTTGCCTTGGATGATAGAAATAATTATAGACTAAGCCCTGTGCTGTGAATTGCTCTTTAAACTGACACACGATAGGTTGTTTGGCCATTTCATCTTTGGGCTTGAAGCAATGAACTGTACCAAAAAGCAACAAAACAGGGATTACCTATCTTCAGGTTGTGAAGGAAAAATGTGGTCTTTCTTGTTCTGGAAAGTTCGGGATACTATAGAGAAGAAAGCCTGTGGCTCTAATTCGTAAATGGTAGAGAAGGCAAAGTTCTGAAAAGATGCATACGACTAATTATAAGGCAATTAGTTATTGAAGCTGTTCTGTGAGTGACCCTTCGTCTTGGCCCGGGGCTTATGTGACGTCTTGGTTATACAAAGGGCGAGTTTATTCTCAGGCATTCAGGTTTTACAGTTCTCACACAAACAGGTTTTTGGGTCGGACAAATGTTTGCATGTGAGTGGATGGAGAGGAGAGGAGAAGAGACACAAGTACAGGAGTGTCAAACGCAATTTATTTGTGGGCCGCGTCTTCATTATGTTTGCCCTCAAACAGCTGGTTGTATCTGTAAGACTACATACCGTATATACGCGAGTATAAGCCGAGGCACCTAATTTTGCCACAAAAACTGGGTAAAACTTATTGACTCGAGTATAAGCCTAGGGTGGGAAATGCAGCAGCTACTGTAAGTGGAAAAGAGGGTCAACAATGCCCATCTGCATGCCTCTCTGTGCCAATCTGCAGCCTCATTGTTCCTCACTGTGCCCATCTGCAACCTCACTGTGCTCATCTGCAGCCTCATTGTTCCTCACTGTGCCCATCTGCAGCCTCACTGTGCTCATTTGCAGTCTCATTGTGCCTCACTGTGCCCATCTGCAGCCTCACTGTGCTCATTTGCAGCCTCATTGTGCCTCACTGTGCCCATCTGCATGCCTCACTGTGCCCATCTGCATGCCTCACTGTGCCCATCTGCATGCCTCACTGTGCCCATCTGCAGCCTCACTGTGCCCATTTGCAGCCTCATTGTTCCTCACTGTGCCCATCTGCATGCCTAACTGTGCCCATTTGCAGCCTCATTGTTCCTCACTGTGCCCATCTGCAGCCTTTACTGTGCCCATCTGCAGCCTCATAGTTCCTCAATGTGCCCATCTGCAGCCTCATAGTGCCTCACGGTGCCCATCTGCATGCCTCACGGTGCCCATCTGCATGCCTCACGGTGCCCATCTGCATGCATCACAGTGCCCATCTGCATGCCTCACGGTGCCCATCTGCATGCCTCACGGTGCCCATCTGCATGCCTCATTGTTCCTCACTGTGCCCATCTGCAGCCTTTACTGTGCCCATCTGCAGCCTTTACTGTGCCCATCTGCAGCCTCATAGTTCCTCACTGTGGCCATCTGCAGCCTCATAGTTCCTCACTGTGCTCATCTGCAGCCTCCTAGTGCCTCACTGTGCCCATCTGCATGCCTCACTGTGCCCATTTGCAGCCTCATTGTGCCTCCCTGTGCCCATCTGCATTCCTCACAGTGCCCATCTGCATGCCTCATGTACTCGATCTCCCGCTGTGTCTGCTGTGTCGTGCAGTCCTAACTGCAGTCGGCGGCCGTCCAGTGTAACAAAGCCCCTCTTCCTCCTCGTCTGTGATAGACGGAACAGTGATTCAGTTTCCCAGCAGTGAGTCAGTGTTCAGTTTTCACTCTATCAAGGATGAGGAGGAAGAGGAGGCGGGGCTTTGTTACACTGGACTGCATGAAACAGCGGGAGACTCGAGTATAAGCCGAGGGGGGCTTTTCCAGCACAAAAAAATGTGCTGAAAAAGTCTGCTTATAGTTGAGTATATACGGTAAATGTATCTAGTCTTTATCATATTAAATCATTGCCTCTTTTTTTGAATATTACTGGTTTTAGTAATGAATAAAGACTTAAAGGGGTTGTAAAGGTAAAAAATATTAAAATTCCCCCCTAAATAGCTTTCTTTACCTTAGTGCAGTCCTCCTTCACTTACCTCACCCTTCCATTTTGCTTTTAAATGTCCTTATTTCTTCTGAGAAATGCTCACTTCCTATTCTTCTGTCTGTAACTACACACAGTAATGCAAGGCTTTCTCCCTGGTGTGGAGAAAGCCTCTTGAGGGCGGAGGGGGCGAGCAGGCAAGTCAGGACACTCTCTACTTTGCAGATAGAGAAAGGAGCTGTGTGTTAGTGGTCATCCTGACACTTCTGCTCGCCATTTCCCCCTCGAGGCTTTCTCCACACCAGGTAGAAAGCCTCCTATTACTGTGTGTAGTTACAGACAGAAGAACAGGAAGTGAGGATTTCTCAGAAGAAATAAGGACATTTAAAAGCAAAATGTAAGGATGAGGTAAGTGAAGGAGGACTGCACTAAGGTAAAGGAAGCTATTTAGGGGGGAACTTTTTATTTTTTTACCTTTACAACCCCTTTAAACTGACGAAGGGCAGGTAGGGTTGCCACCTGTCCGGGATTTGAATCATGTGTCCAGGTTTCAGTCCACACATTTTAAAACTGCATTTGGATTTACTCAGGTTATCTTTTTGTGTAATATTAAAATTTGTTTTATGATCTGAATCATTTAAGTGTGAGAAATATGCAAAAAAATTATGAAAAATCAGGACGGGGACAAATACTTTTTAACACAACTGTACAATCAATATACTCTTATTGTGATTTATTTATTTTTTTACCAAAAATATGTAGCGGAATACATATTGACCTAAATTTCATAAAGAAATTTAGATTTATTTTTATTCACTTTTTATTGGGTATTAGGGCTGCAACTAATGATTATTTTCATAATCGATTAGTTGGCCGATTTTTGTTTCGATTAATCGACTAATCGGATAATCTTTAAAAAAAAAAAAAAAAAGTGTGGTGTACAATTTAGTTAATATGTAAATAAAAAAAGGCAATTCTTAAATATCCATATGCAGTGGTAAATATAAATAACCAACTACAGTAATTGTAATGCCTTCTATTACCTCCACTTTCTCTGGGTTCAGACGCTGATCTTCCCTGCACAGAGTCTTTAAAAGTGATTTTTTTTTTTTTTTTAACAAACTTGTTATACTTGCGTGCTCTGTGTAATGGTTTTGCACAGAGCAGCCCAGATCCTCCACTTCTGAGATCCCTCACCGATGCTTCTGGATCCTCCTGCCTCAGAGTGCCTCAATAGCAAGCTGCAAAGTATAGTATAGAGCGCCCGCTATAGCAAGGTAAAAAAAAAAAAATTCTGCCTTTAGAACCACTCACTTCCTGCCCAGGACTACATGTCCCATGAGGCATTGCTCCTCACACTTGCACATTCACAAATTCTCAGGCACTTGGTGACATGTATGGATGGTGTACTGAGGTGTATGTGTGCTGCACTGTATTTCCTGATATGTAAACAAATAATGCATCCAATAAATTTCGTTCGACTTCATGATTGTGTCCCACTTGTTGATTCTTCAAAAAAAATTACAGTTTTATATCTTTATGTTTGAAGCCTGAAATGTGGCAAAAGGTTGCAAAGTTCAAGGGGGACGAATACTTTCGCAAGGCACTGTAAGCCTAGGGTGTCCATCTGCATGCCTCGCTGTGCCCATGCCTCGCTGTGCCCATGCCTCGCTGTGTCCATGACTAGACTGACGTTTAACATGGGAGTCTATGGAAGGGGTGCCCGGCTTTGAAAAATCAGTGCTCCCCAGCTGTAGGTCCCCCAGACAACAAACTGTGCACACTTCTAGAGGAGAAATGTGTGCTAAGATTTGTGTCCAGGGGACCTACGACCGGCCGGTACCGGGTCCCCAAAGTCACCGGAGAAATTACCGTTTAACATGGGAGTCTATGGAAGAGGTACAGGCTTTGAAAAATCGGTGCTCCCCAGCTGTAGGTCCCCCGGACAACAAACTTTGCACACTTGTACAGGAAGAGGCTACATGTGTGGCAAGTTTGTACCGGGTCCCAAAAGTCCGGAAGATCAGGCGCAAAAAGGTGACTCGAGTATAAGCCGAGGGGGGCATTTTCGGCACTTGGCAAAAAAATGTGCTGAAAAACTTGGCTTATACTCGAGTATATACGGTACATAAAGTTAATTAGGCAGATTCAGAAAGACTTAGGCCGGCGTATCAGTAGATACGCCGGCCTAAGTCTGAATCTGCGCCGACGCAAATTTAAGCGTATTCTGGTAACCAGATACGCTTAAATTAGGCTAAGATACGAGCGGCGTAAGTGTCTTACACCCTCGTATCTTAAAGTGTAATTTTTAGGCTGGCCGCTAGGTGGCGCTTCCATTGCGGTCAGCGTAGAATATGTAAATCACTAGATACGCCGATTCACGAACGTACGCCCGGCCGACGCAGTACAGATACGCCGTTTACGTAAGGCATTTTCAGGCGTATAGTTATTCCATCAAATAGCTGGACTAGTAATGTTAAGTATGGCCGTCGTTCCTGCGGCGAAATTTGAAAATGTTACGTCGTTTGCGTAAGTCGTCCGTGAATAGGGCTGGACGTAATTTACGTCCACGTCGAAACCAATACGTCCGTGCGGCGTACTTAGCTGCAATGCACACTGGGATATGTACACGGACGGCGCATGCGCGGTTCTTAAAAAACGTCAATCACGTCAGGTCAAACTTCATAAACATAAAACACGCCCCCCACATCCTCATTTGAATTAGGCGCGCTTACGCCGGCCCCATTTACGCTACGCCACCGTAACTTAGCAGGCAAGTACTTTGTGAAAACAGTACTTGCCTTGCTAACTTACGACGGCGTAGCGTAAATACGATACGCTACGCCGCCGGAGGATGCGCCCGCATACCTGAATCCAGCTACATATTTACAACCAAAAGAACTAGTACTGTGAAAATCCTAGGAAAGGGATCATGCTTGTCTTGGTGCTCTGGGTGCTCTGGGATGTTCTGTACACGGATAGAACAGGAATATGTTTTCCTAACCAGGCATATTTTGTTTTTGCACAGTTGCCGGATGGGATATCCGGGGACTCTGGACGAGAACGGAACAAAACATTTACCTACGACTTCTCCTACTTCTCAGCAGACTCGAAAAATACAAACTACATATCTCAAGAATGGGTAAGCATTTCCAAGATTCGTCCAATAATTGTTCACTTTCCATAAATTCTCCGTATTTCTTCCATCGTGTTTTAGCCTCATGTCCTTCTGATGTGGAATGGGATTTTAAACCTTGTGTTGGTGGAGGGTGGGAGCCGCTTTGTATTCACAGAAAACTTCCAATATTTTGTAGCTTCTCAGAGAAAGCAGTTATTGTTCGAGGGTTTTAAGGGGATTTTGGCATGCTTATGACCTTAACATTATAGGAAAATTAATGTGGAAAAAGGAATAAATGGCTTTTTATATTTCACGATTTCCTTTGGGGGTGAATTACACGTATATTTACAGTTATTCAGCAAAGATGTAAATTCTTGCGGTATAATTTCTGAATGCCGAAGCGTTCTCTTTCTTTAAAAGCATTTGTATATTTATATGAATTCACAGCTGGTTTTCTGAAAACCCATATGCTAAATAGTAAATACTAATGGGCTTCTCTAAAGAAATTGCTAGAGATCAGTGGGATATGCTTTTCAACCAACCTCTCCTGAAAATGCGAATTTACTCTTGTCCTGATTCATTGGCCTCCAATATTTTATTTTAATAATTAATTTTATAATTTTTTTGGGTAAATAATTGAGTACATTTTTCAATAATACAGGGTTCAAAGTGAAGATGGGGAGGACCGTTGTCCAACACAGTACATGAGTCTAAAGCAGGGGTCTCCAAACTTTTTAAACAAAGGGCCGGTTTATTGTCCTTCAGACTTAAAGCGGGGGTTCACCCTATAAAAAAAAAAAATATATATTTTTTTCTTCTAGCATAAAATTAGGCATAGTAGCGCGAGCTACAGTATGCCTGTCTTAATTTTTTTATCCCCGTACTCACTGTGTAATCGTACATAGAAGATTCCGACTGCCCACGGGAAATGGGCGTTCCAATCCAGACGGAAGGTGATTGACGGCCGGCTCTGGCGCGTCACGCTTCTCCGGAAATAGCCGAAATAGGCTTGGCTCTTCACGGTGCCTGCGCATAGTCTGTGCGCAAGCGCCGTGAAGAGCCGAGACCTACTCCGGCTGTCTTCGGGGAGCGTGACGTGCCAGAGCCGGCCGTCAATCACCCTCCCTCTTGAAAGGAACGCCCATTCCCCGCGGGCAGTCGGAATCTTCTATGCACGATTACACAGTGAGTACAGGGATAAAAAAGTTAAGACAGGCATACTGTAGCTCGCGCTACTATGCCTAATTTTATGCTAAAAAGTTGTTCTGCAGGGTGAACCACCGCTGGAGGGCCAACATTTTCCTGGCATCAGTGGAAGCAAACATCGCCACATTTGGTATTGGGGGGGCGAGGAATAGTGCCCCATTATTGGTGTCAATGGGAGAAATAGTGCCCCGTTATTGGTGTCAGATGGCAGATTAATGTCTTGTATCAGTGGGAGGAATAATGTTCCAAGGGCTGGATAAAGGCAAGAAAAGGGCCACATCCGGCCCCGGGCTCACAGTTTGGAGACCACTGGTCTAAAGTCTCCTACACACGACCGGTTTTCCCGGCAGGAAAACTACCAGGAGAGAATTTGGCCGGGAATCCCCGGCCGTGTGTATGCTCCCTAGCAGTTTTCCCATCAGGAAAATAGCCGAGAATCCCGACTGGAAAAAATAGAGAACCCTGATCTCTATTTTCTCGTCGGGTTTTCCTGGCAGAGTGTTTCCTGCCGAGAAAACCTGTCGTCTGTATGCTTACCTGTCCCAGGTAAACCTGCGCATGCTCGATCAGAGTTCGACGCATGCGCGGTGGCATACAAGTTTAGTGTGGGGTGTAGCAAGATGGCGGTGACGGCATCGAATGTGATGAGCGCTGCCTCGTCGTAGTCGAAGACGTCACCGCGTTCTTGCCATTCAAAAGAATGAGGGTTTTTGCAACTAATAATATATAAACTACAGCGCTACTAGATCCAAAATTACACCACACAATTAATAATCAAATGTAAAAAGCTGCAGTATGTGAAAAAAGGTGACCAAACCATAAACAATGTAAATAATGTACATATGCGCTAAAAACAACTAATTAATGTGATATCTACTACAAAAGATCAGATGCCAAATGTGATAAAAAAACAAACAAAAATTGCTAATACTGATGAGTGAACTCGGTATTGTTATCACCGCAAACAAATGTGATAAAATCAAAATAGCATCGACTGCATAAGGTTTCCAATAACCGTCCCTATAGTTGAATGGATATTGCTCTGAAGGGTTAACAGTGCGTGTTTAATCAGCAGAAAGTGAATGTCAGTGCAATCAAACCAACACAGCCTAGGATGGCTATTAAGCACTACAAATGGATTCAGACCCGCTTCAGTGTGATGATACCACACAACCTTGTTGAATAATATGCAATGCAGTTACTTCAGATCAACTCCACACAAATCACGGCAGGATGTGAAATATATGAGGGAGAGAAAAAACACACAATAGTGTAATGCTGCAAAGCTCCAAAGCAGAATCAGAGGCGCTGTGCGCTGATACACTCACGATTTTCCCCCTCTTTGTGAAAACCGCTCAGTAACGAATTGTAGAGATCCTCACTCGGGAACTTCCGACAGGTCTCGTATGGCAGGCTCCTCCCCCACGCGTATCGTCACTTGCCACGTGACTTAATCATGGGTAATGATACTACTTTAATAGCAGCAGTGTGCATGATGCCTAAGTGTACAATTCGTAAGATACCATGGCTAGCACCAAATGCCTTTACAAACCCATGTATTACCTTTTTAGTGAGATAGTGACATAATCAGGAGGTGGGACTGCCTGTGCAGAGAGCAGTGCTGTGGGAGGTACCCAGTGAGCCCACCCACTAGAATCGGTGTCCTTTTTTAGAAGATTTCCCCTGTTACTGTACTGATGACCACTCAGCATTCTGGATTTTCTTTCCCTTTTGGTGATGGTGGTCACCAGAACATATAGAGAGGGTGAATCTCCTTAAAGTAGAGTTCTACCCAAAAGTAGAAGCTCCACTTATCTGCCCCCCCCTCTCTGGTGCCACATTTGTCACCTTTTGGGGGAAAAGGGGGAGCGGGTGCCTGTTTTTAAGAGATTGTGCTGTGGCGCAATCACTTGGAAGTTCGGCCCCCTTTCTCCTTCCTATGCTGGGCCATTCAGAAAGTGCGCATGCGTAGTAGGGAGCCGGCTGTGAAGCTACTGCCGGTTTCCCTTACAGACAATGGCGGTAGGAGCACCCAAGAGCCGATGGAAACTACGGCTGGGGTGCCGGCATCTCTGGATTCGGTACGTGTCCTAATATTAAAAGCCAGCTGATGACTTCTAATTTTTTGCTGGGGGAACTCCACTTTAACAGGGACAAAACGGCAATAAAGACTGTATAGATCTCCCAATCCTTCTCCACTCTCAAACTAAAAAAAAAAGTTTTGCCTTCAGTTCTGTTTTCATTTTGATAATCAAACATCTCTTTTATTCAGGTTTTTAAGAATCTTGGCAGCGACGTTCTTAAGTCGGCATTTGAAGGGTACAATGCCTGTGTCTTTGCCTATGGACAGACTGGCTCTGGAAAGTCATATACTATGATGGGAAACCCGGTATGAACAAGTTTTTCTTCAAGTGTCTTCAGCTCTGTATATGGGATTCTAATTGTAATGTGCGGTCCAATGATTAGGCAGCAAGTAACCCAAGACTAGATCATCCCCTTTGCCTTCACAATATTGTCTGGGCTCTGCCAATCACTGCTTAGTATAGGTGACTTGTTCTGTCTGTAGTTCCTCACTTCATTCAGTGTCCCTTTTTTTTATGATTTTTACATTGGTTGGAAATTATGTCATAAGAAAGAACTGAAAACGTGTCATGCCCCTGACTTTAAAGAGGTTCTGTAGCTGCTGTCTTTTTTAAAAAAAAGGGCACTTACCTGTCTAGGGATCCAGAACCATTGTCTAAGGTCCCTGGTGCTGCTGGAACGGTCAGGTTCAGGTAAGTAAAAAGAGGGGCTCTGGGGGGCAGCTGCACTACAAAAGGTTTTTGACTTTAATGCAATCAATTTAAAAAAAAAAAAAAGGTTATTTGCTTACTTTTACATTGAAGTTATATTGTAAATTTAGTTGCATGTAGTACATATTAGGACAGTTGTTGCCAACTGAGGGGCAGATGTGGCCCTTTGCTTACTTCTATCTTAGGGCACCATTTTATCCCCTGATATCAACAATAGGGCAAGTCCTCCCAATGACTGCAACTACGGGGCACAATTCCTCCCAATGACGGCAACGGCAGGGCACAATTCCTCCCAATGACAGCAACGGCGGGGCACAATTCCTCCCAATGACGGCAACAGCGGGGCACAATTCCTCCCAATGACAGCAACGGCGGGGCACAATTCCTCCCAATGACGGCAACGACGGGGCACAATTCCTCCCAATGACAGCAACGGCGGGGCACAATTCCTCCCAATGACAGCAACGGCGGGGCACAATTCCTCCCAATGACGGCAACGACGGGGCACAATTCCTCCCAATGACAGCAACGGCGGGGCACAATTCCTCCCAATGACAGCAACGGCGGGGCACAATTCCTCCCAATGACAGCAACGGCGGGGCACAATTCCTCCCAATGACAGCAACGGCGGGGCACAATTCCTCCCAATGACGGCAACGACGGGGCACAATTCCTCCCAATGACAGCAACGGCGGGGCACAATTCCTCCCAATGACAGCAACGGCGGGGGACAATTCCTTCCAATGACAGCAACGACGGGGCACAATTCCTACCAGTGATACCAAAGATGGGGCGCTGTTTTTTCCCCATTGTCGTCTGGACCTTTTCTAGTCCAAATGGCCACTGTCTGGCCCCCCTAAAGTCTGAAGGACAGTAAACTGGCCCCTTGTTTAGAAAGTTTGGAGACCCCTGTATTAGGGTATTTTCTAGTATTTACAGCTCTAATTAATTTTGTGTCTTAGAATCTCTGCAATCCCCAAATATCACTTCATATATCATATTCATCTGGATTTTTGCTGCATAAAAAAAAATGAAAAATCTGTTTATAAAATCAATGCCTTTCCATTGACATAAAAACTTCCAATGCAGCAACTTTTGCCTCATTAACGGTTGCTGTAATTTTATGGCTTAGCGCAGCTTCACTTGCACGGTGTAAATGTACCCAGCAGCGAGGGGTGTAATAAAACGCCACAATCGTTCCACGCAGATTCAGCTTATCCCATAGGCTTGCGCAATCTGTCTTCCGCTTACTCAGTCAAGCATTCGCTGGAGGTAATGAGCATATGTGCATCTATGTAGTACAATCCACATTTCCTAGAAATGGCACTGAGAATGATATTAAACTGCTGCGAAATAATTGTTATCCCAGCTGAGTACTTATGGAAAACAATAAGAAAATCATTCAAATGCACCATTTCAGCCATTGCCTTTTAAAGTGGAAGTTACCCTTAGCTGAATGATTTTTAGTCTTCTAAGGCACAGCATATTAGAAATGTCATAGTTTTTAAATAAGGGGTCTAAGGGCTTGTTTACATTTGCCATTTGGGGGTCGGTAAAACCCCTTGGTTCATTGTGGGGTTAGCAAATCACTTAAGTGGCCCTCGCTCCTTGCGCACCCCTGCTCTTCTCCTTTAGTAAGTCATCCCTAGTATGTACATAAATCCACTTGACCGCATCTTTGCTACCATCTGTTTTGTCATACATACCCTTAATAAAAACTTTAATTAAAAAAATCATTAAAAGAAAAAATCCACTTGACATGCACCCTAAAAAAATATATTATTTTTCTTGCTTTAGCGGACATACTTGTAAGATTGTATATACCGGTAGTTGTTGCTGAGTCGTGCACTGCAGTTCTTCAGCCCCTGCTTGAAGCAGCATGATTGTATAGTTTGAAGGATTTGTTTTTAAATTCTCCTGTCTAATCTCCTGGATTCTACTGGTACCACAGGGCGATTCTGGTCTAATACCCCGGATTTGTGAAGGATTGTTCAGTAGGATTGCCGACGTTACGAGGAGGGGGATAGCATCATTTCGTACAGAAGTCAGGTATGTTTTTTATGATGAATGTTTTCCAGAACAAGGTTATCATGCACCATTATGCCGCGTACACACGATCGGTCAAACCGATGAGAACGGTCTGATGGACTGTTTTCATCAGACCAAACCGATCGTGTGTGGGCCCCATCGGTTATTTATCCATAGGTTAAAAAAAAGCAATCTTGTTTTTTAAATTTAACCGATGGATTCCTAACCGATAGGAAAAAAAACGATCGTTTGTAGGCATGTCCATCGGTTAAAAATCCACGCATGCTCAGCATCAAGTCGACGCATGTTTGGAAGCATTGAACTTAATTTTTTTCAGCACGTCGTTGTGTTTTACGTCACTGCGTTCTGACACGATCGTTTTTTTAACCGATGGTGTGTAGGCACGACTGACCATCATTCAGCTTCATCGGTTAACCGATGAAAACGCTCCATCAGACCGTTTTCATCAGATGGATCGATCGTGTGTACAGGGCATAAGGCCCGATGCACACTTGGAGGTTTATTTAAAAAAAACGGCAGAGTGCAAAATCTGGTGCAGCTTAATTCGCTTCCAATTCTTTTTTTTTTTTTTTTTGTCAAAAGTTAATTAAAACAAACTGTCAAAAATCCAGAAAAACCTCATGATACAAATGTTATAAATTGAGTTGAAGTTCAGTGAGTAAAATAAGTATTTGATATCCAAACAACCAACAATAATTCTGGCTCCCACACACTGGCTACAGTATGTGCTCATGTGGTACACAGATTAGTCCTGTCAATTTAAGAATGTGCTCCTAAGGACAACATATGTGTATAAAAGTCACCTGTCCACAGAATTGGGCAAAACCAAAGGTGTCAGAGGACCTCAGGTACATGATTGTAGACCTGCACAAGGGTGGAATGGGCTACAAGACCATCTGCAAGAAGTTTGGTGAGAAGGAGACAACTGTTGGAGCGATTATTTGCAAAGGGAAGAAATACAAAATAACCATCAATCCCCCTTGGTTTGGAGCTCCATGCAAGGTTTCGACTCAAGGCTTTGAAGTAAGGATGATCGTGAGAAAAGTGAGGGATCAGCCCAGAACTAAATAGGAGAAGCTTGTAAATGATCTCAAGGCAGTTAGGACCACAGTCGCCAAACAAACCATTGGTAACACAATACGCCACCATGGACTGAAATCCTGCAGTGCCCGCAAGGTCCCCCTCCTCAAGAAGGCACTTGTACAGGCCAGTCTGAAGTTTTGACAGTGAACATCAAGCCGCGTACACACGACTATTTTTAATGTCCTAGAAAAACTGAAGTTTTTCTCGTCAAGCCTGATTCTTGTCAAGCCTGCCTTGCATACACACGATCGTGAAAAAAAAAATGCTCGAGCAAAGCGTGGTGACGTACAACACGTACGATGGCACTATAAAGGGGAAGTTCCATTCAGATGGCGCCACCCTTTGGGCTGCTTTTGCTGATTTCGTGTTAGTAAAAGTTTGGTGAGAGACCATTTGCGCTTTTCAGTCTTCGTACTTTTCAGTCTGTTACATCGTGATGAATGTGCTATCTCCATTACAAACGCTAGTTTTACCAGAACGAGTGCTCCCGTCTCATAACTTGCTTCTGAGAATATGCGTTTTTTCCCCGTCGTTAAAGACTACACATGACCGCTTTTCACAACGTGAAAAACTGTGAGAAAAATTAGAGCATGTTCTAAATTTTTAATGCCCATTTTTCACGTCGAGAAAAATGCTCTGGAGCCCACACACAATAGTTTTTAATGACCAATTTAAAAAATGGCATTTTTCACATTATGAAAAACGGTCGTGTGTACGTGGCATAAATGATTCCGAGAAGGATTGGGTCAGATTAAACCAAAATTAAACTCTTTGGCATTAACTCGACTCGCTGTGTTTGGAGGAAGAAAATTGGCCCTAACTATGGCTATGGCCCTAAGAACACCATCCCTACATTGAAGCACGAAGGTAGAAACATTGTGCTTTGGGGTTCCCTGCTAAAGGTACAGGCCGACTTTGCCACATTGAGGGGCCAATGGATAGGGCCATGTATTGTAAAATCTTGAATGAGAACCTTTTTCACTCAGCCTGAACACTGAAGATGGGTCTTCCAGCATGACAATGATCCAAAACATACCGCCAAGGCAACAAAGGAGTGGCTCAAGTAGAAGCACATTAAGGACATGGGGTGGCCTAGCCAGTCTCCAGACCTTAATCCTATAGAAAATGTATGGAGGGAGCTGAAACTTTGAGTTGCCAAGAGATAGCCAAGACACCTTAAGGATTTAGAGAAGATCTGTAAAGAGTGGACCAAAATCCTTCCTGAGATGTGTGCAAACCTGGTAACTAACTACAAGAAACGTCTTACCTCTGTGCTTGCCAACAAGGGTTTCTCAACCAAGTACCAAGTCATGTTTTGCTTGGGGATCAAATCTATATTTTTACTCACTGAACTGCAACTCAATTTTATAGCATTTGTATCATGTGTTTTTCTGGATTTGTGGTTGATATTCTGTCTATGATAAAAATGATAGACCTTTCATTTCTTTGTGAGTGGATAAACTTACAAGATCTGCAGGGGATCAAATAATAATTTTCCCCACTTTATGTACACCACTAACACTGAATTTTATCTAAACAGGCTCTGGGTATGTTTATGCTGGCCATATACACAATTTCAAGCACAACTCTCTGAACTCTCTAAAAATGATTAAACAAATCACCCACAGTTTATATATTGATATTTTATATAGTGGGGATGTTGGTGGGTTGTGTCGATCCAGTTGAATTTGCCTAATAATTGATGTGTAAGGCCAGCATTACTTCTTTCTGATAAAAAAATGATGGGGGGGGGGGGGGAAAGAAAAAATGTGGTTAGTTACATGGAAGAATGAGCTACAGATTGCATAGGGCTCATTCTCACTGGTGCAGTGTGGTTGCCTAGAGTAACAACGTAATGCATGTTGGTATGATGCAGTGCCATTCATTTTTAAACTGGGTACATTTTTAGTGAAGATTTTTTTTTTTTGTATTAGGAGTAAGTACAGAAAAACCTTGCTTTAAGAGTAACTTGGTTTGAGAGCGTTTTGCAAGACCAGCAAAATGTTTTAATACATTTTGCCTTGATATACAAGCGATGTCTTGATATAAGAGTAGCGTCATGTCACAACTGAGTATAAAAAAGAAGAGAGGAGCCTCTAAGTGTAGCAATATGGTTACATTTAATGAAGGTACAACATTTAGCAACTTATTGCTACAGTAGGTGACCGCGATATTGTGTCAATCTCGCTCTTTCTCTGCGATGACCACCGACGAGCCCCGTCGCGGGAGCCAGCGCGCCGCGATGGGAAAAGGCCGACATAGAAGCGTCGGGGATCCGACTTGGATTCCCACCAATTCTAGCCGCGGCGTTTGGTATGAATCATGAGGGGAACTCCACGTCAAATTTTAAATAAAAAACTGGCATGGGTGTCCCTTAAGGAGCATACCAGGTCCTTAGGTCTGGTATGGATTGTAAGGAGAACCACTACTCCGAAAAAACGGCATGGGGGTTCCCCCACAATCCATACCAGACCCGTATCCAAGCACGCCGGCCGGTGAGGAAAGGAGTGGGGACGAGCGAGTGCCCCCCCCCCCCTCCTGAGCCGTATCAGGCCGCATGCCCTCAACATGTGATAGTCACACATAAATTCTAGGAAACCTACCTTTACAATCCATCATCTGTTGTCACACAAATATGAATACTGTGAATTCTGCAAATCAATAAAATGTAATCTATTACTCAATTATACTAAATTTTTCAGATTTAGCCGGTCAACCCTGTCTTTGATGCATCAACTTCTCAATGAGAAGCATGCAGTTAATCATAGAAAGCCATGTAGCATGGTCTGGTGGAACACACTACAGTAAAACCTTGGTTTAAGAGCATTTGGCAAGACAAGCAACATATTTTAGAAGTTGTGACTTGATATACAAGTAGTGTCATGTCACAACGGAGTATAAAAGAGAAGAGAGGCGTCTCCAAGTGTAGAAATATGGTTACATTTATCGAAGGTACAACATTTAGCAACATATTGCTACACTTGGAGGCGCCTCTCTTCTCTTTTATACTCTGTAGCTCCTGCTGGATTTTGCTTCTAATCCCCTTGCGGAGGTAAAAAAATTATTGCTATAATCTTTTTATATGGACTATAAACTGAAGGACCTATGAATAAATGGTTATGGAACAAATTATCTGGTTTCCATTATTTCTTATGGGGAAATTTGCTTTGATTTACAAGTGCTTTGGATTACAAGCATGTTTCTGTAACGCATTATGCTCACAATCCAAGGTTTTACTGTACTAGATTTTCTGCAGATGTTTGTCTTCAGATTTACCAAAACCCATGTAGTGAAGGGCCTGCCTGATTGCATACAAATTTAAACTCTAAGGCCCCGTACACACGGTCGGACAAAACCGATGAGAATGGTCCGACGGACCGTTTTCATCGGTTCACCTCTGAAGTGGCCGTACGGCCTGATATGTGTACACACCGTCAGTCCAAAATCCGATCGGGTCAGAACGCAGTGACGTCAAACACACGACGTGCTGAATAAAACGAAGTTCAATGCTTCCAAGCATGCGTTGACTTGATTCTGAGCATGCGCGGGTTTTGAACCAATGCTTTTCTGTACTAACCATCGGTTTGGTCCGATCGGGCAGCGGTCCATCGGTTCGGTTTTGAAGCATGTTTTAAAATTTTGGACCGAAGGAAAACAGACCGATAGCCTATACACACGGTCGGTTTGGTCCGATGAAAATGAACTTCGGTTCATTCTCATCGGACCAAACCGAGCGTGTACACGGGGCCTTAGGCCCCTTTCACATGGGGCGGATCAGTAATGATCCACCCCGTGAACCTCCGTTTGCTCAGCGGAGATCGCTCCGTTGATCCCCGCTGAGCCGGCGGATGACAGGGCGGTCCCCGCACACTGTGCAGGGACCGTCCTGTCTTTTCTCCGTTCTCCCCTATGGGGGGATCGGATGAACACGGACCGTCTATCCGTGTTCACTCGTTTCAATCCGCCAGATGGATGGGAAAAGTAGGTTTTTCCTCCGTCACACTTTGGCGGATCGGATGTCAGCGGGCATGTCACCGCTGACATCCGCGGCTCTATAGAGGAGCACAGAGCGCCCGTTCAGGTCCGCCTAAAGAACTGGCAGGCGGACCTGAACGGGCCGCCCGTGTGAAAGAGCCCTTGAGGCTTGACCTCATATTATATGGTTTTGGTAAATCTGAAGACAAAAATCTGCAAAAAAAATTGGATAGTGTGTATCCAGCTTTAGTTTTCAGACCTTTTATATAGGTATGTGCATTATGGGCGGGTGACATTCATATTTAACGGCACCCCAATGCATGTTGCACCACATATCAATGCACGGTATCGCAGTATCTTGCTTTATATTGCAGTGCATTGCAAAAGATGCTGCAGGTCTGTTTTTCTGTGCCTTGCGATTCAAATAAATGGGCTGCATGAACACCGCGTGCTACAGGCTGACTCAATGTGTGCTAAAGCAACTCACCAGAACGAATGGCTGTATATTGTTCTCTGTACAGTACATTAGCTGATGTTTGTTTTTATCTCTGGCACAGCTTTTTATAGCTCTCATTGTGTATTTTCTGCATTTCATTTAGCTACCTAGAAATTTACAATGAGCGAGTGAGAGATCTGCTGCGAAGGAAGTCATCAAAAACCTTTAATTTACGAGTTAGAGAGCACCCCAAAGAAGGTCCTTATGTTGAAGGTGGGTACATGTGGATGGTAATGTAGCGCTACGTGTGAGCCCAATGGCAATGACTATATGCACCTATGCACATATAATGGTCTAAATGTTGTCATATTCTTGTGCAGCTGCTTCACTCCCGTTCAGGGTTCATTCTTTGATACATTTATTTTTGTTTTTGGGTAGCGCACATATTTTTTCCCTTCACATTTGGGTATTTATACATCATTTCATCCAATTAAATATTGTTATAGAAAGTTTTATCTTTTTTAGGCTACTTTCACACTGAGGCGCTTTACAGGTGCTATAGCCCGAGGGCTTTCACACTGGAGCGGTGCACTGGCAGGACGATAAAAAAAAGTCCTGCAAGCACCATCTTTGAGGCGCTCCTGCCCTTGAAATCAATGGGCAGCGGCGGCAAAGCCTTTTCGGCCGCTAGTGGGGGTTAAAAGCTCCGCGATAGTGGCCGAAAAGCGCAGCTAAAACAAAGATAAAGCATTTTACCGCATATGCCCCAGCACCTCAGTGTGAAAGTGCCCTTAAAGTAAACATCCCCCCTGAACAAGAAAAATCTGTATTGCATACATCTCCTCCTCCTCCTGCTGATCCCCAACATTTATACTAATTTAAAGCATAAGTCCACCTTTGGGAACATGTTAGGCCTCGTACACACGATAGGTTAACCAGAGGACAACGGTCTGAAGGACCGTTTTCATCGGTCCAAACCGATCGTGTGTAGGCCCCATAGGTTATTTAACCTTCGGTTAAAAAAATGTCAACTTGCTTTAAAATTTAACCTATTGATTCCTAACCGATAGGTCAAAACCGATCGTTGGTACGCACAGCCATCGGTTAAAAATCCACGCATGCTCAGAATAAAGTCAACGCATGCTTGGAAGCATTGAACTTTCAGCATGTCGTTGTGTTTTGCATCACCGCATTCTGACACGATCGTTTTTTTAACCGATGGTGTGTAGAAGACCATCAGTCTTCTTCATAGGTTAACCTATGACAACGGTCCTTCAGACCGTTTTCATCGGATGGACTGATCGTGTGTACGAGGCTTTACATGTTTTACCCGTTTTTAGGGTAGAACATGTTCCTAATGCTGCAGCCTCCGCCCTCTTCCCCCCCCCCCCCTTTAGCAGCAGTATGGGAAGAAGTTAGTGGGAATCAGCGGAGAAAAAGGGGCCTAAATACGTTTCTGCTTCCTGGTTTAGTGAGGTACTGGTGATGTAGTCTCACAGTACCCCTGGAAAGTGTATGTCACCAGTGCCTCTCTGGAAGATCTTGGTAAAATGGGGGTTTCATGAGATTTTGCAAAATCCTGTGAGTTGTGAAAAAAAAAGGCACCCCCCACGCACACACAGATTATGGGGTTGACACATTTTGGCAGGTGAAGACAGATCCCTTACTGCAAATGGCCACTGGAATCAAAGTGGTGAGGATACCATTTTGTTCAAGAAGAGCAAAGCCCGGAGTGAAAATTGAAGATTGGTTTTATGATTGCCATTTACCAACATTTCCCAAGGTGCCTTTATTTAAATTTGCACTATTGGGGTGAAGGTCTTCTGTGATAAGTTTCAGCAAACCATTGAATTCGATGGTAGATTCATATATGTTGTAACAGGGAATACAATACAAAGCTGAAATCCGTAACCACACCACCCAATCAGATTGCACGGTGTTGTAGTTTAGAAAGATGAGTTATGATTTGGCTTTCTATAAGTTGCTGCCCATGTGTATAGTTTCTGTTTTTGAATATCCATTTTTTTTATACCCACCCTGAGGTAGGAGATTAATTGGGAAAGCCATTATACTGAGAAGCATGTTGTGAAACTTATAGATATCCTCCAGACAAACAAGAACTATTAGCATTTAAAGTAGCTTTGGGGACATGGTACCCACTGAGTAGCTCTTATTTCTATCCTGGCAGATACTTTGATGGCTGGCAAATTTATCTTGGCTAACTCCTTACAATTACTTGGATCTTCTCAATCTGAATTATTATGAGCCTGACTCAGAGACAAGTGGCCCACTCATTAAAGGAGTTGTAAAGGAAAAAAATGTTTGCCTAAAATTAATGTCTGCAAGGTAGACAGACAGAATAGTGTAATGATTCTGTTAAAAAACGAGTAAATACCTATTAAATTCCTTCATCTATATCACCTCCGGCGTTCTAGTTTCTGTTCTCTCATTCACTTCCTGGTTTGCAGCGCTCGTTCATGTAAGAACTATATTTCCCAGTATGCATTGCGGCACGCCCAGTAATTCACACCTCCTTGAGGTCTCTAATGCGTAGAGAGCGTTCTGCCGCACAGATGTAGTTCCCAGGAGGGGGTGAGCAGGTTACTGACCACTGCAGTAAAGCCTCCCTTCACGGTGGTCAGTAAAATCAGACAAGCAGGAAGTGAACAGAACAGAGAATAAATAGAGCAACTTCTGAGCAAAAACGAACAATGAGGAAGTGAAAAGAGGAATGTCTGCAGGTAAAGGATGCTTATTATGAATTTTTTTTTTTTTCCTTTACAACCCCTTTAAGGGCCCTCACACCTAAGCACTTGCAATAATATGCGTTTATAGTGTGCATTACTGCATGCATTTAAAGCTGATAAAAACATCTAAATACACAAAAAAATATTTATATTTTACCTGCTAAATGATTTGCATTTGTGTCCATCCAGTCCTGAGATTTGCACAGCTCCATCACACAGCACATCCAGGCAGCTGATGACACCTTGAACCTTGGATTACGAGCATAATCCGTTACAGGAGAATGCTCGGAATCCAAAGTACTCTCATATCAAAGCGAGTTTCCCCATTGAAGTCAATGGAAACTAAAATAATTTGTTCCGCATTGACTTCAATGACATGCAATACTACATGTGGCCAGAGGTGGGGGGGCGCCGGAGTGCCTCGGAAACACATGGAAAGGCCCAAGGACCCCTCAGCTGAACTCGGAAAGGCTCGGGAACTGAGTATTTCCAAGATTTTCCTATCGGCTCTGCTCTGCTCCGGCGCCCCCCCCCCCACCTTAGGCCAAACGCAGTATTGTACACTGCTTTGGCTTGAATCCTGTGTTCTCTGATTGGATGAGGGGGCGCGATGACGTCACACTCTCCACCTCGTCCAGTAAAATATTTTTTTGCATTCATTCAGAAAATGCACTACCATTGGTACGATCCAGCCCCCCCCCCCCCCCCCCCCAAGATTCTAAAGGACAGTAAGCTGTCCTTTTTTTTTTTTTTTTTTAAGTTCGTAGACCCCTGCACTACACAATAGTTGGTACATCTAAGGGAGATTGTAATGTGTGTAGTTAGCCTAAAGCAGTGTTTCTCAATTCCAGTCCTCAGGCCCCCCCAACAGGTCAGGTTTTCAGGATTTCCATTATTTTGCACAGGTGATTTGATCAGTTTCACTGCCTTAGTAATCACCACAGCCTTTTCATCTGAGGGAAATCCTGAAAACCTGACCTGTTGGGGGGGCCTGAGGACTGGAATTGAGAAACACTGATCTAGAGCAATGTTTCTCAACTCCAGTCCTCAAGTCGCCCCAACAGGTCATGTTTTCAGGCTTTCCATTATTTTGCACAGGTGACTTGATCAGTTTCACTGCCTTAGTAACTACCACGGCCGTTTCATCTGAGGGAAATCCTGAAAACATGACCTGTTGGGGCGCCTTGAGGACTGGAGTTGAGAAACACTGATCTAGAGAACCATACGTATTTATAGTGCAACACAGTGATTGGTTGGAAATGAGCCCTGTTAAAACCAATGTTTTTTTTGCCATGCGCATGCATTTTGCCTATATTGACAAATGAAGCATAGAGCGTGGCAGCCCAGTTGGTGAGAGTGAACCCGGTGGCAGCTTGTGTCATTTGTTTGGCTCTCCCCCAGTCATTTTTTGGTGGATAGTAGTGGAGAACACCTATAAGATATGCCAGTCACACGAGTTTGGCTCCGATTTAAAGCATAACCATTATAGAATCGTGTAGATGTTGACTATATTGCATTTTCCATTTCCTGTCATATTTGCAGACTTGTCAAAGCACTTAGTTCAGAATTACAGTGACGTGGAGGAGTTAATGGATGCCGGGAACATTAACAGGACCACAGCTGCCACCGGAATGAATGATGTGAGCAGTCGATCGCACGCCATCTTTACCATCAACTTCACTCAGGTAGGCGTCACGCCTGACTGCCTCTATTTCTGATAATAAGTAGAATTTTTTTTTTTTATCCTGGTGCCAAGTCGTGTTCAGACACCAGAAACTGGAGTACAAGCTCTCTAATGTTGAATACACAATGGGGGAACATAATCTGAAAATTGTTCTGTAATGGTTCTCTGAAGTGATCTGAATGTTCATTCCCCTTATAATATAAATACTTTTTTTTTTGTCAACGCATGAACACTGAGACATCACATTAGCCCACAGCACTGTTCCTTCCTCTCCCAGTCTGAGTGCTACTGCACTCTGGCTGCATTTAACACCTTTTATTATTTTTTTTTAATTATTAAATACATGAGCTATTCTTTTATTTATATCTGCCTAAGAATTTACTCAATACAGGTTCATAAAAACAACCCCTAAAAGCAAAGGGCTAGATTCAGCAAGAATTTACGCCGGCGTATCTATAGATACGCCGCGTAAATTCAAAGCTGCGCCAGCGTATCTTCTTTATGTATTCAGAAAGCAAGATACGCCAAAATTAGGCTAAGATCCGACTGGTGTAAGTCTCTTACGCCGTCGTATCTTAGGATGCATATTTACGCTGGCCGCTAGGTGGCGCTGCCATCGAGTTCAGCGTAGAATATGCAAATAAGCTGGATACGCCGATTCAGAAACGTACGTGCGCCCGGCGGATTTTTTTACGTCGTTTGCGTAAGGCTTTTTCCGGCGTAACGTTACTCCTGCTATATGAGGCATAGCCAATGTTAAGTATGGACGTCGTTCCCGCGTCGAATTTTGAACATTTTACGTCGTTTGCGTAAGTTGTTCGCGAATAGGGCTTTGCGTAAATTATGTTCACGTCGAAAGCATTGACTATTTGCGACGTGATTAGGAGCATGTGCACTGGAATACGTTCACGGCCGGCGAATGCACCGTTTGTGAGAAACGTCATTTACGTGGGGTCAAGTTTTATTTACATAAAACACGCCCACCTGCTGACAATTTGAATTCGGCGCGCTTACGCCGGCAGATTTACTCTACGCCGCCGCAACTTACGGAGCAAGTGCTTTGTGAATACTGCACTTGCTTGTCTAAGTTGCGGAGGCGTAGCGTAAATAGGATACGCTACGTCCCCCTACCTGAATCTAGCCCATAATTTTTTTTTTTTTTTTTTTTTTTTTTTCAGTTATGAATAGAATAGAAAAGAGTTTGGCCCCCTGTAAAACTTTTATTGCTTTCTGTGTTGCTTGGGACTCTATGGGGGAGATTTACTAAAACTGGCGTACGCAAAATATGGTGCAGCTGGGCATAGTAACCAATCGGCCTCCAGGTTTTATTGGAAAAGATTAATTGCACAAGCTGAATTTAGAAGATGATTGGCTACTATGCACAACTGCACCAGATTCTGAGTGCCCCAGTTTTAGTAAATCTGCCCCAATGCGTCTGGTGACAGAAAGTGAGGTGGAATATAATATTTTTGAGTTGTCTCCAGAACAAGAGGTACATCAGATGGCACTGCCCCTTGTAGCGTCATTAGCCTGGTCGGTGACGGCACAAGGAGGTGGGGTCACCTGGTGACGTCGCTGGGTGGTAATGCCCCTTTGCTATTTAAGAACTGCCAGACAGTGTGAGCCTTCGGCACGGGTGGACTTTTTTTTGGGGGGGAGGTGGAGGTGGTGGCGTCGTGCCCAACAATGGATCTACACTGGGGGACATTGTTTTTATTTTTTTTAATAAAGGAATTGTCAAAAACTATTTGTTTTTATTTTTTGGGGTGAATGAGTGAGGAGGAGATGTACCCTATACTCATTCACATGGGGGCGTGGTGGGGTTCCGATAAGCCCCCTGCCTGCAGACCCCCACAACCACCGGGCAGGGTTGTGGGGAAGAGGCCCTAATCCCCATGAACATGGGGACAAAGTGCTTTTGTGGTGGAGGGGGGCTCTGCCCCACAACCCTGTCCGGTGGTTGTGGGGGTCTGTGGGCAGGGGGCTTGTGTTGAGGGCATGTGGCCTGGTATGGTTCAGGAAGGGGCTAGGGGCCCTCTCTCGTTCACCCCCCCCTCTTTCCTGGTCTGCCAGGCTGCATGCTCGAATTTTCTGTTGGATTTTGTGTTCAAAACTGATGAAATGTGCAAATCGGGTGCGTTCCCAATGAGCCTGGAATTCACACCGGAATCACACTACAGTGCTCAGAATATGTACAGGTCTCTCTTTAAATTTCCAGCAAATTTGCACTGCCACTGCACCGCATATATGTGAACTGGCTGCATAGAAAGTCGGATTGGTTCACGTCATGCAATCGGATGCGGTTCAAAATGCATCCAATTTGCATATATTGTATGTGTTGTTTATTTTTTTTATTTACATTGGTTAGTCAGCATAGGTGTTAGGAGGGGAGAGGGAACATTTTTAAGACTAGTTAGGATTTAGCTGCAATTCTACTTTTTAAATGTAGAGTGGATGGGCAGCACTTCCCTTTGCAGCCCACAATTTCCACTCTAATTATAAGCGCAGTTTAAGTTATGTTTTGCACATGTGACAGTTGGCAGAGCCCGCAGGATATGTTTAATTTAATCAAAGTGAAGTTCCCCTCAAACTAAAGTTATTGTCTTGTAATTTACCACTTTGTGTTACTTTCCGCACTGGCAGTTCCATGCCAACCAGTTATTTTAATTTTGTCTAATTGTTTGCTTTCCACCAGGCTAAATTTGATGCTGAAATGCCTTGTGAGACGGTAAGCAAGATTCATTTGGTGGATCTGGCTGGAAGTGAGAGAGCCGATGCTACCGGCGCAACTGGCGTGCGACTTAAAGAAGGAGGAAACATTAATAAATCTCTTGTAACTCTGGGAAATGTCATTTCTGCCTTAGGTATGCTGCTATGTTTTATATTCTTAAAGGCGCAGTCTAGTTTTTTACCATGTTTCGTGCTACATACATATTTAGGGTGTAACATGAAACATGGTCAGCATGCACAGACCCACAACATGCTGCTCCCTCCCTTCCTTTACAGGACCCTGCTTAAAATACGTGCCTAAAGTACTTGCGTTATTCGCATTTATACGCATTTATGCACATACGTGAGTAAAATCTGCAGAACTATGTGCGTGAATTCTGCAGCTGTTTCCTACTTTTTCTGTGCACAACTAAACACAACGCACATTTTAATATGTAGACGCAGCTGTGTGTATGGGCTCATTGATTACTATAGTGCTGCGTTTGCATAAAAACCATCTAAATGCAGCGTTTTTTTCCCCTGTCCATGTGAATGAGTGCATACAATATGGGCTAGATTCAGGTACGGCAGCGCTTCTTTAGGTCGGCGTAGCGCATCCCCTTTGCACTACGCTGACGTAAGATAGTGAGGCAAGTACTGTATTCACAAAGCACTTGCCTCCTAAGTTACGTCGGCGTAGCGCAAATGGCCCGGCGTAACCCCGCCTAATTCAAAATAGGCAGGTAGGGGGCGTGTTGTATGGTAATGAATTCACGATTCATTACCATACATGTAAATGAAGCGCCGATCGTACGGCGCATGCGCGCGCACGCTCAGGATCACGTCGCAAATACTCAATGCTTTTTGACGTCAACGTAACTTACGCCCAACCCTATTCACGGACGACTTACGCAAACAACGTAAAATGTGGAATATTCAACGCTGATCCGACGTCCATACTTAATATTGGCTGCACCATCTTTTTGGTGGTTTATCTTTCTGTCTGAAAACGCCTTACGTAAACGGCGTATTTTAAATGCGACGGGCGTGCGTACGTTCATGAATAGGCGTATCTTGATCATTTGCATATTCTCGGCGTAAATCGACGTACACGCCCCTAGCGGCCAGCGTTAATATGCAACTAAGATACGACAGCGTAGGAGACTTACGCCGGTCGTATCTTAGCAAGATTTAAGCGTATCTCAGTTTGAGAATGCGCTTAAAGATACGACGGCGCAGAT